>NW_012267246.1:11217313-11275248 GCF_000151885.1 Dipodomys ordii | reverse complement strand
ACACACACACACACACACACACACACACACACACACAATCCCACACACACACACCCCAATCCCATTTCCTTCTGGTAAACATCATGAATATATTATTCTCTCTCTTTGAGAATGAGTCTTTTGTTTATCTCTATCAGCTACAGTCACTCCATGGAACTACCTATTGTCTAGTCTGTAATGCAGTGAGGGTTTGTTTCCAGGTATAAAATTATACTGCATATCTATTTTCAAATGATGAGTTCTTGTCATCCGCAGTTTCAGGCATGACCACCCCATGACACACAGCCAGGAAAGAGTCAACTCTATGATCTTTGCAATCTGAAAATCCATTTTCAGAAAGAAGCTTCACATGGAAAGTCGAGTTGGGCCAGTGGTTGATGAGAAGACTAGCAGGGGGTTGTTATTGAAGAACAAATCACACAGCTGTGGCAAGGAAGGGAGCATGGAGCCCTTCAATCATGAAGCATATTTTAAGCCAGCAGAATTGGAGACCTTGTATAAGCAAGAGGTGAAATCCTCTATCTGTTTGTTATGGCCCCTGTCCATCAGATAGCTTGGAAAATGAGAAGAAAATGTCCTGAGGTCTCTTCTCCCTCCTCTCCGTAGCTACTTTGGTCTCCAGTTTCCTGGCAGACAACATCTCTATGGCTGTGTGTCACGAGGCATAGCCTTTGCTTTCCTGTATCCATGGTTGTTGGGGGACTTGGAGCAGAGTAATGCCGTAATAAAGCACGGGAGGCTCCCAAGACCCCGCAGGTGAACATTTATTTCAACCTTGTCTTGGAGGTTCCAGCAAAAGAGTTTTCAGGCAGTTGACTTGAGCTGAACTCTAGCAATGCTATTGAACTCAGGGACATTGGGAAAATGGAGAAATAACTCTAGTTTGGCAGGAGGTATAGGAGGGGAGAGGACACAGACAATGTAGCCTGGCTTGTGTCAAGAGGGGCCTCTGAGTCACACTGACCGAAGGTCAGAAAAATTTATTGGCCAGCTTAAATGGGGAAGGGTCATGTGACCCATTTATTATGGAGACATTACTCTGGTTGCAGTGTTCAAGGGTACCTTAAAAGAGAGAAGGGCAAGCTTAAAGGGAGAGAAAAGTCGAAAAGTAGTAAATAATTCTGTGTACAGTTGCTTGTTTGCTCTGTTATTTCATTTACTAAAAGGTGGAAATCAGTTAGGTACCAATGGCTAATGCCTGCCATCTAACTTTTTAGGAAGATTGTGATTTGAAGCCAGCCTGGCAGAAAAATCTGCTTAAGCAACCAAAAGCCAGACTGGAGGCATGGCTCAGGTGGTAGAGAGCCTGCTGTGAACAAAAAAGTGAGAGTGAGCGGCCCTAAATGCATATACATACATATACATGCTGAAAAAATATGCATTTTTTAGGATCAATGCAAATTCTGAATATTTGTCAGGAAAAGATACATCGATCTTCTCTATCAGTTTCCTATACAGACTTGGAATTAGACCTGAGAAATTAAAACTTGAGAAATGAACACTATGTGCTCTGAGAGTCATCTCTTCTTGTACATAGCTTGACCCACCTCGCACAAACCCCTATTCTCCTTTGGTGACAAAGGAAAAGGCGACTTTGGGGAAAAACTGAGAGTGTTGCTCTATGGGAGGGCAGCCTTTAAGGCAGTTTTTGGGTCAGGGAGTGGCATGTGTGTTTGGGGGTCCAGAAATGACTATGGGCCATTCTAGGACTTCCGAGGTAGACTGACAGTGGGGGGTAAGAACTGAGTGCAGGGAAGAGCGGAAGCTGGCTTGGCTGTCATACTACCAGGAGGGAATGGCGACTTTTCTGTCTTGCAGAAACTGGAGATTTCCTGGTCCATTCTTCCCTGTCTTGCTCCGTGGGATTCCGGCCAGGGATGTATAAAAAACAAGGGTCACTGGGTACACATGGACCCAGAGATCACATTTTGTTTCTGTGGCTGTTTTGCTTCAGATCTCACCATGGGCAGAGAGCAGGCTGCCAAGCTTGGATACATTCTTTGCATTCCCCATGTGTTTGTACTTGTGCAACCTAAGAAAGAGCACTGAGCAGGGGAGAAGGGCCAAGGAGGTGGCGGGAAGTGCTTTGTGCCCTTAGATCTGCTGATAAAGTGGCTTCTTCTATGGTTGTTCCTAGAAATGGAACTGATAAGGGGCATGTGATATGACCTTGAAGGGAGAAGGCCCCTTGTTTCTACTGGAAATGTGACAGGAAGATAGATTGTGGAACCACTTTCTTTGGGATGAACTGAAATGGTTTCTTAAGAAGTTAGAATCAGAGCTTTGGGTTTCGAAAAGGAATAAAGGAGATGCAGTATTTTCATGAGATGAAAATGCTGCATACTGAGTATGTCAGGCTGCCTTCCCTTCTGGGAATACTTGTTAATGTTTTGGAGGTTTCTGTCATCACCTTTTATCTTGACTTGCCCACCTCACCCTCTGCTTTCCTCTCTCACGGCCACAGTGACCCACCTCTCCCCAGCTCCTTGCTCTTCAGGCCCCTGAACTTAGCTTCTTTCTTTCCATACATGGGCTCAAACTCACACCCCCTAACAAGTCCTGCTTCTAGTCCATGTGGAGACATTTCTCCTTTCTCTGAACATCATTTTATTGTTTGGGTGGCCGCTGCACTGCTTTGCCCATGACGCAGCCCCAATCACCAAAATACTCAGGACAATCACCCATTCTGGATAGATCTGATTCTTTCTTTCTTTTTCTTTTCTTTTCTTTCTTTCTTTTTTTAAAATTAAGTGGTGAAATTGATCATGTGCCATCTGTCAACTCTAGAACCTGAACAACTCCCCTAAATGCATGACTGGGGCTAGAGGCCTCACTCAGAAGTAGCAAGTATAAAGTTCTGAGTTCAAACCCCAGTATTATTAAAAAGAAGAATATATTAAACATATGGCTAAGACACAGTGAAGTTATCTACAAACAGGCTTGTTTTTTGGATGAGGAAATGCTTGAGTCCTAGCTTTCTGAAGCTAAGTGTGTTCTGTGCACACTTAAAACAGCCCACATCCTGTCCACACCCATTGCTGACTGACTTACGCTTCACAAAATCATCTCAACATTATTCTGATGTCTCAATAATTGCATTTGAAATGGTACCTGAAACTTCTCTCCTGACCCATTTTGTTTTCATTAAACTGTTTGAATTTTGAGGTCATAATTATGATTATTTCTTGCATGTACCTTGGTTAGACACTATTTTATTAAGAGATGGGCATATTCCCTAAAGCTTTAGAATTGAAAACTATGAGGCACTTGGGAGGAGGAAACAAGGAGGATGTAGCCAGTTTGGGCTACATAAAGAGACCTTATCTCACGTGTGGGTTTATACTACCTAAGCTTATGGAGGGAGTCTCACACCTGACTTGTCTTTGTTTCTTAGTACAGCACAACTATCCTTGTATTTTTTTATTTTTTATTTTTGCTGACTCTAGGCCTTGAACTCTGGGCCTGGATGATGTCTCTGAGCACCTTTTGCTCAATGTTAGCTCTCTACCACTTGAGCCACAGCTCCACTTCTGACTTTTTCTGTGATTAATAAGAATCTCACAGACTTTTCTGCCTGGGCTGGATTTGACCGTGATCCTCAGATCTCAGCCTCTGAGTAGCTAGGATTACAGGCATGAGCTACCAGTGCCTGTCTACAGTTTATGTTTTTGTGTGTGTGTGTGTGTGTGTGTGTGTGTGTGTGTGTGTGTGTGTGTGTGTGTGCTAGATGATTTGGGGAAGACTAGAAAGGAGATTTTGAGCTGTTTGTTAAAATTCTGGGCAGCCTTCAGCAATTACAAAGTATTAGTTCTTTTCTCTCAAGCATTAACAAATTTTCCATCTTGCCTATCTACTTTTGTTCAGGTCTGGCCCTCATACATCTTCCTGGCCTTTACACAGTTATATAAAAAGAATCCTTTTCCAATCTTCGTGACAGAGATCAGAAATAGGTATTTCTGGAAACGGAACATTGTTTTAAGTCAACAGATTGATCATTATTGTTATTTATCTATCATCTTGGGTTTAGAATCTATGGCTGGCCCAATTTATATTTAAAAAGTATAGATTTTTCAAGAGAAAAGAATGGTTTTGATTGTGTACATGTGCACGGGAGGTTACAAAGAAATCTGAGGTAAGGACATGGTTAGAATTTGGGGCTTCTATACCAGCTTAGCAAAAATCAATAAATTATTAAGGTGAAACAAGAAAACATTAAATTCATAAGAGCAGTAAATGGCAAGAAATGGAAACATGTGAGGGAAACTGAGGAAGGCTGAATGACCACTAAAGAAGAAGAGTTGTTTATTCTCTTCCTTATATGGGGACTGTGCTTCACCAAGAGAAATTCATGCCGTGTCTTTCAGCACATAGTGAGAGGGTAGAGATTTTTCTACATCTGTTGTTTCTCTGTTGCCTTCTGCTCAAAATAATGGGTGCGCCAAAATGGCATATTTTGGAATGGCAAATTCTGAGCCCCTTCAGTGCAAACACCCCTTATGTGTGCATGTGTACTCACACACACTCGCACATTCACACACATACACTCACAGAGTAGATAAAAATAGTTTCTATCCTCAGGCCTGATAGTAGATGAAAGACAAACCATCCCAGCATGCCACTGTAGATGGCAGATACAGCTGCAGATGCTTTCTCTAGAAAGATGTTGACTAGCATTGGGAAGGCTCCTACACTCATTCTCATGTTGCCTCTCAGGCAGATAACTGCCCAGAATAAGTTTCTTCTCTTACAAACTGGTGGTGCTATTAGGCCCCTCAGCTCATATTGAAGGACTGTTGAAGGGTCCACAAAAATCTAGAACTTTTTTTTTTGGTTGGTTATGGGTGCTTGAACTCAAGGCCTGGGTGCTGTCCCTGAGCTCTTTTGCTCAAGGCTAGTGCTCTACCTCTTTGAGTCACAGAGCCATTTCTGGTTCTCTTGTGGTTAATTGGAGATAAGAGTCTCATGGACTTTCCTGCCAGAGCTGGCTTTGAACTGTGGTTCTCAGATCTCAGCCTCCTAAGGAGCTAGGATTACAGGTATGAGCCACGAGCACCTGGCTAACTTCTTTAAAAAAATATTGTAATTACACAGGTGATGTACACAAGTTACATAAGTCAGGTAACAAGTACCTTTCCTTTTGTACAGTGTTAGATCTTCCCTTGCTCTCTCCCAGTCCTCCTCTTTGGTCCCCATCCTCAAGTAACACAGTTCTCTTTCAACAGTGACCTGCAGAACACTACTGCTGCACTTGTTCACCCTTTTTCCGCTCGAGTTCTGTGATCCCCCACCCTCCCAAAGACAGATCAACACACCAGACAGAAAGAAAAGAAAACAAAAACATCAACAATTTTCTGTGATTAGAGGCACATAGGCTTTGTCCCTATGTACCTTTGTGTTTCTCCCCTAAGAGGATCATCTTTTGATTTCACTGTGTCTAGAGTCCTGCATAATTTGTCATGTCTCAGGGTATTATAGATCCGGCTTCCACAGGAAAAACATGTGGCATTTGTCTCTCTGAGTTTGGCTTACTTCAACTTGACATGATTTGTTCTAGGTCCATCCAGGTAATCCTGGATCTTACAGTCCTTTCACATAACAAATGTGTATGTTTTGTTCCCTACTAAACAGACATGCACGTGCAAAACATAGAAACTATCATCAGGAGGTGCACAGGTTTCAGTTGGCACAGGTTAAGATCTGCTAGGTAGACTCCAGGAGAGCTGTAGAGCAAAATGAGTCAATGCACTCATCTTATGAAGGATGGATGTCCAGTTAACCCTTATTACCTGGGCCAGGCAGGAAAGCAGGCTGATGGTCCCAGACACTCACTTGAAAGCTATTCTAGCAAGAGTGGAATCCTCAACACCTCCCAGCCTCAAGTTCTGCTTCTGGAAGCAAATGGCATTTGGTTGGCAGCTTCTGCGAACCCGACCAAGGCATTTAGTTCTGTTAATTGAGCGGCTGTGTGGGAGACCCTGTGAAGTGGGGCCCTTCAGAGGAGTTTGTAAACAATCATTGCTCACTCCACCAGGGGACAAAGGTGGGAAGGGAGGCCTGGAAATGAGATCAGTGGCATCCGATGAGCCACAATCTCTTGCCATTATTATTTATTATCCATTTTCCTCCTATTTGTGTGGCTTTCAAAAATTCTATGGCAGTTATTAACACCGAGTGGAGGGCTGTCAAGAGCATATTTGTACAATGGCGTTTGGAGAGCTAATCTAATGTGCTGGAAGTCATTACTCCGCATCTCTCACGGGAGGCTGATTGCATGCGGGTGTTTTGTGGGGTAGGAAGAGGCCTTGGATTGCTTGGATTTTGCTTTCCTGAGGTCAGTCAATGCTAGAAAGGCCCAGAGATCTACCTTATTGCCCAAGAATCAGATGGGCTGGTAAAGGTTTGTAATGGAAGGTTCCAGGAAGTCTTAATTATTTTATAGGTCAAGATCGCCTTGGTGCAAGCTTCAGGCAACCATTGGCAGTGTCTTTCTATCAAGTTGTACTGTATTCAAATTATGCCTCTTGGGGTTGTGTGCAGACACACACCAGGTTTCCTCCAAATGAGGTGACAGGGATTGGTAGAAAGATAGGAGAGGTTGTTGGGGTGTTTGTGGCTAAAGTCTCAATAAGGGATGGCTCCTTACCATTTCACCAAACCTCAAACATTTCCCCAAATATACCCTGTAGGAGTTCATCTGCTCTGCCCTCTAATTGTCATGTGGAGGTTGGCAATTCTCGGACCACCTGCAAGGTGAGAACAGGTTGCTGTGAATTCTACTCACAATGGTTTCTATGTCCTCAAATGGCAGGCTTAGTGGGCATGTCACATCTGTCCTTTAGAAGCTAGATGATGATGGCTCTTACCTATAATCCTAACTATGCAAAAGGTTGAGGTCTGAGGATCACATTTCAAAGCTAGCCTGGGAGAAAAAGTAGTGAGATTCTTGTCTTCAATTAACTAACAAAAAAGCCAGAAGTGGAGCACAGCTCCACAGTTCAAGTGACAGAGCACCAGCCTTGAGCAAAAAAAAAAGCTAAGGGGCAGTGCCCAGGCCTTGAGTAAAAGATCTACTACCAGCACAAAAAGAAAAAGAAAAAGAAAATCTCACTTGCTGTGCATTGGCTTCAGTTTTTTCCCATCTGTGAAATTAAAATAGGAGTGTCTCTTTGATGGAATTCTGGGCAGAATTGCAGGATCCTGAGTTGCAGGGTTGTATTCAAGTACTTGGCCTTGTGCTATGTGCTAAACTGAACTGAACATTGTTCTAGCTGATCGTTTAGGACTTATTGAAAATCCACTCTAAGCTTCAGCCCTGCTAAAAGCTAGAGATCAGAAAATGTAGATGCTTCCAGCAGGTCAGTCCCAAAGGGGAGGCAGACGCTGGAACACATAATGCCAGTACCTGGCTGGTGCTGGCTGTTTTCTAGAAGAAATACTGTGAGAATGTGAGGAGACAGAACTGAGCTTCTAGGAGAGGAGTGTGGGTTGCAGGAAGGACTTGGTGGACAGAATGCGTGATCTGGTTTGAAGATGGAAATCAGCTCCTAAGGAAGTTGTTTGTGAATAGAATAAATGAAAAATAATGAAAGACAAACGGGCGGTGTGTGTGTGTGTGTGTGTGTGTGTGCGCGCGCACGCGCGTATGTGCACACACGGGTACATTATACATTGAGAATCTGGAATCACCTACACCACTTACCCCTAAGGCACTGAGAAGGAAAACCTCAGTGCTTTGGATCTGCTCATTTCACAGGTGACTTTAGTGCAAGCCAATTGGCTCTTCTTCTCAGAAGGAAAATTTTTTAGTGACTTTCAGATTTTTCATTACAATTGCAGTCATTATTCTCAACGCATTATTTGAGAGTCAGCTGCCAAAAAAAAAAGTTCCAACCTTTCCCTAATGCTATCTCCAGTTCCAAGTTTTTCATCTCCAAAATATACTCAAATATTGTAGAGTCACTGAGCAGACCACATGAGAGGGATGTTTGAATGAATTCTCTCGAAAAAAATTGGGGACCGGTGTGGGAGGTCTGAGAGCTGGTAGGCAGTTGTGGTGATGTGGTTATAGCTTGATTTAGGTAAATACCCATTGGGAAATACTAGTAGCTAATGAAGCAGCTATTCTGTGTGCAAGTGCTGTAGGCTGAACCTTTGTCAAGTAGCATGGTGAACGACTGAGTGGAATTCAGTAATGAGCAAGATTTGGAAACCGTAACAAAAGGACACACTTGGGTGTAAGCCGTCCCCAATCTGAACTGTACCCAGGACAGGAAATTGATATTTTAATCATCAGAGAGCTTGTATTTCTTTCTTTGCTCTTCTAAATTGCACTTGCCCCTTTCATGACCAACTTACTTTTTCAAACTTTTAAATAGGGAACTATATACTGAAACAAATGCACACAATAAACACGTTCATTTCATTTGATCAGTTCCCCTGTGGCTACTCTCCATTCTGGAATAGAATAATATTCTCGGCCTCTCTAAACAGCCTGACTAATTTACACACTTGGGAGGGGTGGAGGACATTTAATAGTTGAGAAAAGCAAGACTTAAATAAGATTCTTTGTCTTATTTCCTTTTAAATTCAGACAATAACTGAGAAATCTTAGAGGTAACAGCTTTAGTACAGAACGCCACTTTTAATAAAGGTGTCTGATTGCAATTAGCAAGTGATTGCTTAGAAAAAAACATGAAAAGTAAGTATTCATTTTGTTATTTTTTTGTAGACAGTATTGCTTTTCTTGAAATCCATCCATATGGACAATAGGAAATTCAACTGCTATCTAGCTCTAATTTCACTCATTGTAAATTGTGAATGGATCGAGGTGAACTTAAGAACATTACTGAACTTGAAAAATAGGGCCACAAAGCTGAAAGTGTTGCTGAAGTATTAAGAAAGCTTGACCAGCAAGCTTGAGGCCTGGGGTTCATTTTCCCACTATTGCCAAAAATAAAAATACTTCTGAACTCAGGCTCACACCTGTAATCCTAGCTACTCTGGAAGCTAAGCACTGAGGATTGAGGTTCAAAGCCCACCCAGGCAGGAAAATCCATGAGACTCTTATCTCTAATTAACCATCACAAAACTAGAAGTAGAGCTATGGTTCAAGTGGAAGAGAACTATCCCTGAGCAAAAAGGCTAAGGGACAGTGCCCAGACCCTGAGTTAAGCCACTGGACCAGCACACAGATACTTTTTTGGGGAAAAAGGCATGTTTTCTGAATGTGTTTGGCAAAACATCCCTGTTGGTAAAGGAGAGCAAATTAGAAGCTCTAGGAATATTTGTGTACTGAGACGTGCCTACTGGAAGTCAGATTTAGTCACTTCTTTCTGCTTTATTTTTAAAAATGGATGCAGACTTTTCCATGTATAATATATTTTTTAGAAACCTCACAGCAGAAGACATTATGTTGGAAATGAATTTACACTTGGGGGGGTGAGGGGAGTAGGGAGAGGGGGAAAAGTCTGAGAAACCAATGGAGGGGGTAACAATGTTCAACAAGAAATGTACTAATGACCCTACTTATGTAACTACTCTGTGCATCACCTTTACAATAAAATAAAACTTAAAAATAAAAAAAAAGAAACCTCACAGCAAAATCCTTATGGATAGATAGTCCAAGAAGACATGCTAAATTTAGTGTGGCTTTCCAGACTCCCTGGAACTTCGCTGCTTTTCTCAAAGCATGCTGAAACACCTATCTTTTTACTTCACTGAAGGAAAAATAAACTAATAGCATCTCTCTTTTCTCGTTGATCTTGGTTACTTCGCTAGTGTTTAGTACACATCGCATGGTGTGGGTCCTGTACATGTGGTTCAGGAAACCAGGATAAAGCGAATCAGTTTCCGCTTGGGAGGTCAAGTGGCTATGAACACATTGTTTTAGCAATATCATGTATGTACTTGTTCCTTTGTGGCTGTGAGAAGTGAGGATTTTAAAAATTGATACCAGAATTTGAACCCAAGACCTTGTACTTGCTTGGCCTCATTATTTTGCTGGGGCTCTACCACTTGGGCCCACACCTCTAAGCCTGGCTTTGTACTGGTTATTTTAGAAGTGGAGTTGTGCAGACTTTCCTGCCAGGGTTGGCATGGAACCATGCTTCTTTGGATCTCTTTGGATCTCTTTGGATCCCCTGTCTAGGTAGGATTATAGGTGCTAGCCACCAGTGATTGGCAAGAATAAGTTTTTAAACACAGTCTTATTTAAAAATAGAATGGCTTTTGTCTTCTGCATGCATCTGACATTTTTTGTCATAACTGTGTGTATCCAATATTTGAAGGCATTTGTCTTATGAAATCATGACTTTTGGAAATATACTCAAGTGTGATGAATGGAGGAACTATCCTTACACAATTCTGGGCTTTAGTCAATTTCCACAGACGTGACATATGCCACGAACATATATCTTATTGCAATAACACCATGCAGATGGCAACTTCACTCCTCCTGATCTCCCTTTGCTTACTCCAATCCGGCTTGTATTTCGAAGTCTAGCCAGATGCCACCTTTCCCTTTGGGGGCCTGAGGTGACTGTCAGTCTGTAGATCTCCCTCCTGTCAGAGCTCCCCTAGCCTTACTCTGCCTGGAGGCCTGGTCAGAGCTTCCAGCCTGGGGCTCACTCCTTCTTTCGGGGGCAGGGCTCTTGGGAAGTCCCTGCAGCCAGTGTTCACCCCTTATTCTCCTGGGGAGTGGCTGTCCCACAGGTCAGCGTCAGACTCCCTCCTGGCAGCCTTCAGGCTCCCTTCTGGCTTCCATCTTTTCTCTGCTGCTGAAAGAGCTGCAGGTCTGGGATGGATTCCTTTTCTCTGACATCCTCTCCCTCCCCTTCCCCAGCCCTTCTCTTGCCATGCTAGGTGACCAAGAAAGCACTTGTCCCCTTGATCCGCAGTGGCCTGACATCCTGTTTTCCATGCATTTCTATCCTTCAGGGGTGGCTACATTTTTTTCTTCTTTTTTGCCCAGCAGGTCACTTTGTGCTGGGCACATTTTATTTTAATAGGAACTGATAATAAAAGGAACCTAATCATTGCCTGCTATGTGGCAAAATTCTTTCATTCTTTTGATCTCATTTCAATTTTATTGCAATGCAGAGGGGAGGAGGGCAATTTGCCAAGATTCTTATTTCGACTTTCCCGGAAAAGAAATCAGGGGCTAAGGACTTCAGTGGATTTGCTCAATGTCAGAAAGATTGTAAAGGGTGGAGATCATTTCCATCATGTATTTCAAAATCACAGCCCTTTTGCTGTCTCCATGGCTAATTCCATGCATTTTAGCCAATGATTCCTCACTAGACATGCTCTTCAAGGGACAGCTCCTGAACTGATATCTGGGTCCTCTACAACACCAGTTTGACTTCCCATAGATTTATCAGGATGAGACTGATAACTTCCCGCTTCATTTACCAGACTTCCCTCTGGGTATTTTCTATGAACTTGCTTACCTTACCTCTGCTAAGCAAATTTTATCTATTGTTTTGGCACCTTACTATGCATCGAAATCACCCAGTGATCTGGTAAAACTCATCCTAGCTACTCAGGAGGCTGAGACCTGCAGATTGTGGTTTGAAGCTAGTTGAGGCAGGAAAATCTGTGAGATTGTTACCTTCAATTAGCCAGCGAAAAGCCAGAAGTGAAGGTATGACTCAAGTGATAGAGCACTAGCCCTGAGTTAAAAAGCCAAGATAGCAAAGCCCTGAGTTCAGTGCTTACACACACACACACACGCACACACGCACACACGCACGCACGCACGTACGCACACACACACACTTCCTCGCAATCCAACATGAAACAAACAAGCAAAGGCAAAATTACTTCTAGTTCTAGAGGTCTAGGCAGGACCAAACCTCTGCATTGCTCTTCAGGTTCCCAGATGGCTGAGAGGCTGTTGGTCATGGAAATCACTTTGATAATATTTGAGACAAGCTACTTTATTTTTTCCAGTCCTGGGGCGTGAACTCAGGACCTGGGCACTGTCCCTGAGCTTCTTTTGCTCAAGCTAGCACTCTACCAGTGAGCTACTTTTTGAATAGTGCCCTGCTTATAGACAAAGAGACTGTAGCTCTAACATAGTAAGTGACCTTTCAAAATTACCCACCTGCAAATGGTATAAAGCCCATTCAAAACCTGCCCATGCTTCTTGGAGAGTTACTCTCCAGGGCAGGTAAGACAGAGATGCGTGCCAGGTCATCTTTGTGATGAGCTTTAATGGAGTGCAAGGGGAAGAACTTAAGTATGAAATATGATTTGACAATGATGGGCTCCCTCTGGATAGCCGTAACAAATATGAACACAGAATTGAAATGTCTACAGGACATCTACTGGGAATAGTGGGGCTGTAGCTAATGCCCAGGAGAGCTGCACTGTAGACAGGAAGATAGAACTGAGGTTGGATGAAACATTAGATGGCAGGGTCCCTTGCAGGATTTGGAGGAGGGTGGTCGGTGGGCACATTATAGGTGGCTGGGAAAGGAACACCCCTTGCTTTTGTGATCTAGTTGCTAGTGATCCATTGCCCACCCCACCTGCCAACTCTATGCCAGCTCCATGGAGTTCGGTGGCCTAGTGATGAGCCATGGAATAACTCCCTGATGACCTCACTGTTTATATAGAGCCTGTTTTAATAAAATCTCCTTGCTCCTGGAAATACAGGCTATGTTACTTTCCCCATCTCTTTCCAGATTTTTCCAGACTAAGAAAAGACTGTCCTCGACCCCTCCCTAGACTAGTAACAAGCATGCTTAAAAGAGAAATTGTTCCTACAGTAGCACTTGGTAATGGGCAAAGTGGAATGGAGAGAAATTGCAGCCCTAGTCAGAATGCAGACCAGGCTGTCTTTGTGTGAATAACCAGCATTCTAGTCAGGTTGCCACGGTGATGCTGTGATGAGAGTTGTTCATGCCAGCAGTCAGAAAATGCTGCCCAATTAGTTCTTCTCAGCTGCTAGGTTACCTTGTGGTGACCAAAAAAAAAAGAGCAGGATCTAAGTTCAAAGGCCTTCAAGTGTACAGTCAGGAAACTGGAGTTGTGCGGTCCTCAGTCGCATGCATGAACTACAAGTCCCAGCATGCTCTGGTTTAGGCCAGCTAAGGATGTGGTTACCCTTAGGAAAGCAGAGGCCATGATTAAGGCTGCTTTTAACCCTCTTGGTAAGAATGAATTTACAGAATCCCTGGCTTGTTAGCTAGCTTTGTAAAGGTTTTCTGAGACTGCTTTTGCATGTTGCAAACTGCAGTCAGTGGGGGAGAATGTGCATTTTGTCACTATAAAGAGCCTGAGTTTGTTGGTTTTTTTTCACCCTTTTGTGAACAGCCTACCTCCTAGGATCCATGCAGAGATGAAATAACATCACACCCAGGGAATGGGAGATTACAGGAAAAAGTAGCTTGCCTCAAATATTATTTGGGAAATCATAAGGCATTATATAGTATAACTATAATATATTACTCTGTGTCCTGTCATCTTCTAGCCTGTGGCCTGGGAAACACCAGAGTATAGAGTTTTCTTTAAAGAGTCAGTTATAGCCAGATGAGTTTGGGAAGAAATGTGGTAAGCTTTGCCCTATCTGCAGATTCACGGGGCCCATCAGCACAGTAACGATTTTGAGAAATCCTGCTGCAAAGAAACTCTTGACACAGCTAGTCAGTTCAAGGCAGTGTTCCCAAACTTATGGAAATCAAACCAACCAATAACAAGCAAACCAATTTATATATTCTTTATACTAGCGTTATACTAGGATAAAAGCCTTGCAAAAAATAGATGCAAATGAGGCTTCATAGTCAGCAATCTGTCTAAACTGGTATTAACCAGCCATCTGTACCATTAGTGGTGATACCAAGTGATGGATTGGGATTGGCTGGTATTTCAGTGTGCCAGATGACAGAGCGGGCCCTCGATGGGCTTTTGGCTGTTCTACATGGCTCTGGGCCATCCCACCCTTCTCTGGAAGTGAGAAAAAGAGACAATCCAACCAGCCAGTTACTTTCTTCCTGGCCCTATGGCCCAAAGGCATTGGCCCTGCCCCCTTCCAATCTGCATATCTTCTGTCCTCCTCTGTGGTTCTTCATGCAAAGTGACAAGAAGGGAATATCTATGGAGCCAGGTAAGGGTGTAAGGGTAGACAGCAGCCAGTAAAGAATAGCTCGTACTTCTGCTGTACTTTGTTATAGCATGAGGTCTCTTCTGCCAGCTTCATTCATTTCTGCCTCCTGTCAACTGCATGGTACTTGTAGGTGTGAGAACTACTGAAACTCAGCAAGCCTTCCTGTCATTGGTCTGCTGTAAGCAGGAATGGCCCTTGTGAAGTCTCTTCTCTTCAAAGTAGAACCTTGGATGTCTTGGTCTTCTTTATTACTTAATTATTTAGCTAATCTCTTCTTGTCTTTAAAGTCCCAGCTGCTGTAGTTATCTTTTTTTTTCTCCATCTACATCTTTGAGAAGGCAAAATGCCAAGGTGTTTGCTACTCTAGTTCCCATCATTGGGATCTGGTGTTGCTGGAAATACTGGAAGGTTACTCTGTCCTGCAGGGCTCACTGTAAAGCATGTATTTTTATTTTTTTTTTATTTTTTAATTTTTTTGTCAGTCATGGGGCCTGAACTCTGGGCCTGGGCACTGTCCTTCAGCTCTTCAACTCAAGGCTAGTGCTCTACCACTTGAGCTAGAGCACTACTTCTGGCTTTTTCTGCTTATGTGGCGCTGAGGAATGGAACCCAAGACCTCATGCATGCAAGGCAAGCGCTCTACCACTGAGCCACCTTCCCAGCCCTGTAAAGCATGCATTACATTTCCCAAAACAGCTGAATCTTCTTTGTAATAACCTGACTACGGGTGGGATCGAGGTGGGGGCCTCTGTGGACATTGTGTGTGTGTGTGTGTGTGTGTGTGTGTGTGTGTGTGTGTGTGTGTGTGTGTGTGTGTGAGAGAGAGAGAGAGAGAGAGAGAGAGAGAGAGAGAGAGAGAGACCAACCTGGGACAGACTATGGGAGAGTTGAAGACAGCTGTTCTTGACCAAAATGGATCCTGCAGCTTAGTTTGATGAAGTTTCTGTGACCTTTCCTGACTAGTGGGTTGGAAAATGGTCTCTGAACACAAATTTGGGATCTGCAGTTCATACATGGCACAGGTAGGTTTATGTGCATTGCAGTAGGAACTTCAGATCAAAGTGTGAGGACTGGCAAGGGATCCAGTCTTCAGAGCAGACAAAGGATGAAAATAGTTTTGCAGAAAATGCAGAAAAAGTATTCACGTTAATGTTGTAGAAGCAGAGTTTGGACTCAGGGCTTGGAACTCATTCAGCTTACTTGCTAGTCTGGTGCTCTACCACTTGAGCGATACTACCAGCTTAGCTTTTTGCTTGTTATTTTGGAGATGAGAGTCTCACAAACATTTTTGCATAGTTTGTCTTTGGCTTTGAACCACAGTTTCAGGGTCTCAGTCTCCTAAGGAATTAGAAACTACAGGAAGGAGCCACCAGTGCCTGGCTTCAGGACTAATGTTAGTAGTTTTTCTTGGATTGTTTTCATCTTCACCCATTTTTCCAATGCAAGCCAATGAGCAACCAACAGTTGATGTTGAATTCTTTGTTTTTGATTTGTAAAGAAATACTTTGGAGCTGAGCTAAATATGAATATGGATTCATCAAGTCTATAAACGAAAAAAATACTTTTGAAAATGTTATGTATCTCCTACATTGATATTTATGTGTGACCTACCAAATGGTCTATCTCAGTTGTATCAAATTAGCCTTGGGTGATAAATCTTGTTCTATCATTCTGGACATGAGTTAAATTTGTTTCTCAAATCAGGCATCTAGAATTGACACCTGCCATCCATGTGTCTCAGCAGCCTGTTTCTTTCCCTTCTAGATCCACTGTTTGGAGACTGGTTTTCCCATTCAGTCAAAAAACCAGAAGTCCAAAGACTTTAGGTCTGCCAGTAACTTTGCAACTAGCTGAGACCAAGTCACCTAAGCTATTTGTTGGAAGATGCATGATTTTCAGCACTCATTCTAGGCCTTGAGTTGCTTTCCGTCAAAGGAGGATAAGGATCTTACTGAGCTGATGTCAGAAATGTGTTATGTTACTGGTTTTGCAATAGGTCACAAATGGTAGAACTTTGATGATGTGACTAGCTCCATCACCCTGACTGACTGAACAAAAGCAATGCAAGTTATTCCCTTGTGGATAAGGAATTTTTAGCAGACATTCTTTTGACATCAGATGTCACCTGAAAAGTTGTAGATATAACTAGTTTTTTTTTAAATCAAGTGATTTTACAAAGTAAATAACACTATCTCTATCTTCAGTTCAGGAAACTGAAGCACAGAGAGATTAAATAGTATGCCCAGCATTCCTAAGGTACTGCATGGTAAAGTGGAGGTCTGAATCAGGCTTTCTTTGGCTTATGGAGTCTCTGTGCTTTGTGGGTCTACTTTGTTGTACTCACTATGAATTCATTAGCTAACTCAAAGAAATCAGTATTGCTGGGCACTAATGGCTCACGCCTGTAATCCTAGTTACTCAGGAGGCTGACATCTGAGGATCATGGTTGAAAGTTAGCCTGATCAATAAAGTCTATAAGACTTTTTTTTTGGTTGTGGGGCCTAAACTCTGGGCCTGGGCGCTGTCCCTCAACTCTTCAGTTCAAGGCTAGTGCTCTACCACTTGAGCCACAGTACCACTTTTTCTGCTTTTGTGGTGTGGAGGAATGGAACCCAGGGCCTCATGCATGCAAGTCAAGCATTCTACCACTGAGCCACCTTCCCAGCCCCTGTAAGACTCTATTATCTCCAAATAACTACTGTAAATCCATAAGTGGGGCTGTGGTTCAAGTTATAGAGCACTAATCATGAACAAAAACACTCAAGGACAGCACCTAGGCCCTGAGTTCAAGCCCTAGGACTGACACCAAAAAACCCCACAAAAGGTAATTCATATTTATCTTATCTGCTAGCAAAGTAGGCAGAAAGTTTGCCTTCAGATAGAAATCTGTATCCTACTTGTCTCTTTCTCTCTCTCTTCTTTCTCTCTCTCTCTCTTTGATCAGTCATGGGACTTGAACTCAGGGCCTGGGTGCTGCCCCTAAGCTCTTTTGCTCAAGGCTAGTATGCTACCATTTTGAGCCAGTTACACTTTTAGTTTTCTGGTGGTTAATTGGAGATAAGAGTCTTATAGACTTCTCTGCCCGGTCTGGCTTTGAATCATGATCTTCACATCTCAGCCTCCTGAGTAGCTAGAATTACAGGTGAGAACCACCAGTATCCTGCTCTTATTCTCTCTCTTTAGAGCTTCCTGCTCTAAAGGGAAACAGGGATGTGGCATGTCATCCTGTAGATTTCTCAACATTTGATGGTTGTAACTGGCTAACCAGGGGTTATTTCTTGGGGTCACCATTACATCTCAAGGTTTGCCACCCCACAACACCAAACATATTTCAGCATTGGCCACTTACAGAAAAGAAGGTAATAATAGGCTTAGGTTTGAAATATCTGGACTTGAATATCGGCCCTACTACTAATGCTCTTATTAGCTTGACCAACTTTTACTAATACCAGCAGGAGTAGTAATATAGATATTATTTATTAAGGCTTGCCAAGCATTGTACTAAGTGCTTTCTATATGCTGTTTCTGATGCTCAGAACAAGTCTCCAGGGGAGGTATTTTTATCCTCCCTTTAAGGCTTGCGCTTGGCTGCCATCTCTACCATTTACTGCTTTCCCTTGGGCAAGGTACTTAATTCCTTGAAGCCCTGGTTTCATCATGTGAAAGCGGGGCTTAGAAATAGCTATCTCGGAAGTGGCGCTGTAGCTCAAGTGGTAGAGTGCTCGCCTTGAGCTGAAGAGCTGAGGAACAGCGCTCAGGCCCAGAGTTCAAGCCCCACGACCGACAAAAAAAAAAAAAAAAAGAAATAGCTATCTCCCAGATTGCTGTAAGGGAGTGAAAGGTGGACAAAGCATTTGGGCCATTGTCTGTCCCAATCCAGTGACATCTGTAGATTAAGGTCTTTTGCCTGTGAAATGGAGGAGCCAGGTTGGAGATGCCGTTGTTAAGCCTGCTTTGGGAGGCCAGCCTTAAGCTGGGGCAGGGTGCCGGAAACTGTTTCACTACTGAGGCTGTTGACTAGTGGGTAGAAATAAACATACAACAAACCAAATAGGAGGTGTGGAGGCTCTAGCCTCTGTCCTCAGAACTGAAAAACAAACTAGAAGTCATCACTATCCTGTTCTGAGAGGCCTGGATGTGGCTCCCGTGTTCTGACTTTGCCAAGGGCTGGATGGCAGTGGAGGAGTCAGTATTGGCTCAAGGACCCTAGTGGCCATGCCCATACAGGCATCAGTACCGGAGGCAGCCTGGCTCTGGACTGCCTTTCCCCAAGACTCTGCTTCTCATATGGGGCTGCAGAGTCATCCAGCATGTTCACATGCAGGATACAACCTTGAAAAGGTGTCAGTAGTCCATAGCATAGATGGAAAACCCACAATATGAGCAGTCAGATCAACTAGCCAGGAGTGGACTCCAGACTGCAGCCCTACTACTCTGATAGATCTTCAGGACCATGAAAAATAAATCTATAAGCAGTGGCCTGTCTGTCTGCCTGCCTGCCTGCCTGCCTGTCTGCCTGCCTATCTGCCTGCCTATCTATCTATCTATCTATCTATCTATCTATCTATCTATCTATCTATCTATCTTTCTATCTATCTATCTATCTATCTATCTATCTATCTATCTATCTATCTATCTACTATCCATCTGTCTACCTATGTGTCTATGTGTCTATGTATCAATCATATATTTATCTGTTTCCTTGCTGGACCTTAGAGGCATGTCTTAGACCAGTATGTTAATGAAGATGAGCCACTGGACTACATTGCTGATCTTCTAAAGGTGCTTTTGAAGCACCTTTTCTACTTGTTAGGATAATTTCATCACATTCTTGCACACGTCTGTTTGCCTCCTTAGACTGGAACTACCTCAGGTAGGGGCTGGGCTGATTTCCTTGCTTCTACTTTGGATAGTGAATAACACAGTAGGTGAATATTAGGAAATAAGTAAACTCTATTGTGTAAGGCAAGGCTTTGGACCCTAGCTGTATTAGGAAGGAGAATAAGAATGAGTGCCTGTAGGACCTGGACTGTGAGATGGATGTGCATTCGAATCCAGGGTTCATGAGTCAGCATGATGTCTTTTCCATACTGCACTTATTCTAGAAGAATAATGATGTTGAAAAAGCTTGAAGACTTAAGATACTAATATGAAGAGCTTGCCCTACTGTTTGTGTTTTCTTTGTTCTGTTTTGCTTTTGTAAGCATATGCTTGCTTGTCAGGGCTGAAACCCAACCAAAGAGCTGCTAAATATGGTTCTAAAAAATAACATTTGGTCCTTTTTTTTCATTCCCTTAAGTTTAGAGGAGGTACAACCCTTGGGCTGATGTAGTAGCAATCCAGGGATGTGTGATCATTCTCAGAGCTAGATCTGCAATCTATGTTCTGTTCATCTTGCCCAAGGATTCGGGGAAAGGGGAAAAGTTCCTGCACTGGGAGGGCTGTGTCTGTAAGAGGAGTCTTTGGAAAGGGTTAGATTATTTCTCGAAAGCTCTCTAGTTTCTCTCTGAATATCATTTTCAAAAAAGAGGGCAGGGTAGGGAAGAATATATAGGTTCTATTATGCTGCTAAGGATATGTCTTTCTTCATAGCGATTTAAGTTTGCCTTTCAAACTTTAGATATTTAGTCTTAAGATGTTATTTAGTATTCCAGTAAATCTAGTGTCATTCAGGAGACCTGGAGGGATCAAAGTAAAGCTCAAAGACTGGGACAATCAGTCCTTGGATCTTAAATCTCTTTGCCTTGCTGTGAAGACAGACCCCAGCCAGCCAAGGCTGCCCAGATTTTATCAGCTGATGGAAAGGGGGATTTATTCCAACATCCTTGGAGCTTGAAACACCTAACGTGTCCTCCCAATTTCCTCACATTTCTAAAGAGACATCTGTTGGTCCATAAATATCTGATCCTGTCTACTAAAATATGAGGTGATATTATTGGTTGAAAAGCAATAGGATTTCTTTCACTGGCGTTGTTAGTTTTATAGGCTTTTAAAATTGGAAATCTATGAAATGCAGGCTGGATTTTCCTATGGCCTGTTCTTTTGTTGTTGTTGTTATTGGTTGTGAGGCTTGAACTCAGGGCCTGGGTATTGTCCCTGAGCTCTTTTGCTCAAGGCTAGTGCTCTACCATTTTGAGCCACAGCTCTACTTCTGGCTTTTTCTGTGAGAGTTTCACAGGGACTTTTTTTCCTGGGATGGGTTCAAACTATGATCCTCAGATCTTAGCCTTCTGATTAGCTAAGATTATAGGCATGAGCCATGGGTGCTGGCCTATTCTTTATTAACTAAACATTTTCAAATAGAAAAAGAAGGAAATAGATGACTATTATTGAAGTCCTACTATGTGTTGAGCCCTGAGGCAGCATAGATACTTGGTTTGAAGTACTGGGAATTGAATCTAGCACCTCATGCATGCTAGGCAAGCCTACCACTTAAGCCCTGCTCCTAGTTTCCTCAATAATGTTGCTGTGCTGATGTTGAACTTAGAACCTTCCTGTCTCTGCAACCCTAGTAGCTGGTATTACAGCCGTGTACCATCATGCCTAACTATAGCCTAGATATAGTTTCACAATCCTCACAACAGCCCCAGAAAGAAGTCATACTACTCCCACTTTAAAGATGAAAAAACAGAGACTCGGAGCAGTTATGAAACTTGTTCAAAGTTGGAGAAGCCAGTAAGTGATTGATCTAGGGCTGCGAATTCTGATTTGATGAAGCTGATGATATAGCACTTAAAAGCTCAGTATGGCATCTGACCAGATGGTTATGTGTTATATGTGTATGTGTAAATGTATGTATGTATATCAACACATATATATACATATCCTGGCCCTGCACGCATCAGTGTTGTGTCCTACTGCAAGTGTTTATTCTTTCTGTGCCTCAGTTTTCTCACCTGGAAAAAAAAAACAAGAGTAATAATAAATAGTAGCCTCAACTTGATGAGGTTGTGATCATTAAGTGATCATGAATTGTTTGCTATTCCTTTTTTATTATAATGATTAGTCACATTTGCTTTTATCAGCACTTTCTTTCTGGGAACAGCCTGCCTTTTGATATGGAGTTATATTTCCTTATGAAATAATGTAAGCTGATCTACCTGGGAATTAAGTTTTCTTCTTGGCCTCTCTGCAAAGGTTAAGATCTGAATAAAGGCATGCGTAGCTAACAGAGATTCCTGACTTTGGTAAATGTCAATGAATTGCCTTTCTCTCCTTGGAGTATGGAGCTTGCTTCCCTGTTGCCCATCCTTGCTCTAAGAGCAGCTAAGCAAACAGAGGAGGGAGGATTAAGCTAACTCTTGGCTTTGAGCTGCTTTGTCTTTGTGACATGATTATCAGCGTAGCACCTTCCCTCATTGTACTGCACATGGGCCTGGCTTGACAGCCTCTTCTCAACACAGGAAGCATGGCTCAAAACAGTAGACTCCATGGGTGGTTTTAGAACTGGCAAGACCATAGGGGCTTGCACCTGTGACAGGTGGGTATGTTTGGGACAGGAAGAGTGTCTGAAACAACTTGTGTAGGTTGAAAATGTGAGTGTCAAATAGAGACTGGAAAGAGGAACCAGTAGGATGGGGGAGGGTGAAAGAAGGGTAGTGATGGAGGACAATTATGATCCAAGTACTTTATATGCATGTATGAAAATCGAATAATGAAATCCATTAAAAGGCCTTTAAAAGGAGAGAGAAGGTGCTATGGCTCACACATATAATCGTAGCTACTTAGAAGGCTGAGATGTGAGGATTGAGGTTCAAAGCCAGCCCAGTCAGGAAGTTCATGAAACTCTTATCTCCAAGCCAGAAGTGGTGCTGTGGCTTCAGCGGTAGAATGCTAGCCTTGAGCACGAAAGTTCAGGGATAGTGCCCAGGCCTGAGATCAAACCCCAGGACTGGCAAAAACAACAAAACAAAACAAAACAAAACAACAAACAGGGAGTGATGAAACAGAAAAAATAATGGGATGAATTCAACTAAATCATACTATATGCATGTATGGAAATATCAAAATGAAAACCTCTTTGTACAATTAGTAGCCTCTAATAAAAAGAAAGAAAATAACTGACCTAAGTTTGCTAGAACTTTGGCTCTAAGTTCTGATTCTCCTCTCTTGTAATTTCTTTACACATGAGGTGGAGAATTGGGGGAGAAAGCCATGTACTAAGGAGAGTAAATTGCTATGTCTAGCAATTATGTGTTGCATATAGGCTTTTAAGTACTTGGAAGTACTAAGTTAAACATTACTATCTCTGTTTCCAGGGCATCTGTAACTTCTCAGGGGAGAGAAAAATATGAGGGGAAGGGCCAGCACCATGTAAAGGTGGTGATCATGGGGACACAGGGCTGCTGGGGCAGAGAAAACACGCACTGACTTGCAAAAGGCTCCACAGAGGAGTGAGTCAACTGCACTGCCTGGGATAGACTTGCCTACTAGTGTTTGCTGAAGAAATGATCTTGGCAAATGTGTATTAAAAACAAAGGGACAAAGTGGTGCTGTGGCTCAATGTAGTAAAGTGCTAGCCTTGAGTGAAAGAGCTCAGGGATGGTGCCCAGGCCCCGAGTTCAAGCCCCGCAGCTGACCAAAAAAACAAAAACCTTAAAATCCCAACAATGACAAAAACTCAGGGACAGAACTGAAAGTGTTGTGTCAGGGAAATGACACGTGGTTTGAGATCCTAGTTGGTCGTAGCCCAGAATGATGGAACTTAGAGTCAAGACCTTGGCTTTTATTTTCATCCCATCATATAACTTGTTTAAATTAGGTTGTGTTATGACTAGAAAGATTAGTATGGTTGAGAGGTTGAAAGAAAGAATGTCCTGATAGCAGATAGTCTAGAAAGAGAGGATGAAACCCTCTTTCATGAATGGAGAGGAGCAGATGGATATGATTGACTTTGGAGATAAGATAATTAGCAGATGTTGAGCAGAATGACAGGGGAGATGGCCAGGGATGGAACCTTGTGGGCAGAAGAAATGGAATCTGTGTAAGAGACTGATAGAGCTATGCTGGATGTATATTTCCAACCAGAGTGGTGCCCATCAGTGTAGATAGATGCCCCAAAAAGGACAATTAAGGACAGGCCTCAGCATAAAATATGGTATAGAGAACTGACGTCATGGAAGTAGGTGTCAGTGGTTCACACTTGTCATCCTAGCCACTTGTGAGGCTTACATCTAGAGAACTGAGGTTTGAGGCCAGCCTGGAATAAAAGTTTGATAGATTCCATCTCCAAAACAACTAGCAAAATGCAAGGCTGAAAGCATGACTCAGTGGTAGAGTGCCAGTCTAGCCAGGGTGAAGTCCTGTGGTCACGCCCCCAAACCTTAGTACCATACACACACACACACACACACACACAATGAAAATGATAGACAATTCTTAGGAGAAATTACATGAAAGGCTCTGCTAGAGTAGAAGGAAAAGCCAGATGCTTGCCCACGTCAAGATGTCGCACCATTCCATTAGAATGTAACTGAAGATGACAGACATTCATATAAAGGAACGTTCACCTGCTTATGATACTAAAAAAGTACAATATCTGGATGGAGCTCTTTGTCTTGTTGGTATGGAAGACAAAGAGGGGGCAGCAAAACGGCCAAGATTTATTGAGGAAAAGGATAGGCAGAGCCTCTGTAGATGGGAGGGATTCCTGGGCCAGATTGCACCGGGTTAGTAAGGTCCCTCTAGGAGAGAGCCATGTGCCTCTTGAGATCACTGGACAGCTGGTGGGCCATATCGGTCCCCATCAGAGGCTCCAGGCAGCCTGCATGAGCTCTCCATGTATCCTTTAGCTCCTCAGACTGGATGCCCATCCTGGCACATACCTCTGGGGTCTAATCAGTCCATTGCTTATTGTGCAAATCTTCTTGGGGTAATGGGGCCAGGACATGGTGCCTAGAGGCTCCACATGCGTGACTTCTCAAGGCCATGTGATGAATTCAGAACCTCTATTGGAGAGGGGCCTTTGCCTTTGCTTTTTTGCCTTTTGGTCTCACTTGAATTTAGGTGATTGGAAAACTAGAGGAACAAGAACGATGAAGGGATGTTTTCTCTGTAGCACAGTTCATCTCTTCCCTCTGGTCTCTTCCTTCACTCCCATCAGGCATAGACACCCAGGAGACATTGTATAGGAAGCTCCCTCTGTAAACTTTTAGACTCTCCAAGGAACCAACTTGATATGCTGGTTCTCCGAGAAACCAACTTGATCAGATGATTATTTCTGGTATGGCTTCTCAAGGTCAGTTTCCAATGGAGTTCCTTCGTTCCTTTGACCTTTTCTTCTGGCTCCATTGACTGGGTCTAGCAAAAAACCTTTCCCTCTTCCAGCCATTGGAACCACAGTCTCTGAATGGCACCTCCTTGGCCCTGATTGGCTGGACATAGGTCCATCAACTGGAGAGTCTGACAAGGACCTCAGAAGTCAGCTGCCCAAATCTTCTTGAGACTTCTATATTAGTCTCATTGCTAAGAAGGGGTCCTAGAAGTGGAGAAGCTGATAGTTGCCCACCACTTGCTTCTGCTCCTTCTCTCACACCCTTGATATTCCTGAGCTCTTAAGACAGCCACTAGTCACTTTCCTCCATCTCCTCTTTTTTTTTTTCCAGTGTAGAAAAAGGAACATTTAAAGCACAAGGAGATATTTCAAGCACAGGCAGAACTTCTCCCCCAATATGTTGCAGAAACATCACTGAGCAAACAAACTACTGGGAAGTGAGGCTTGGAAACAAACAGCAGCTGCCACCATTGATGAGCTGCTTTTGCTTCCCTTAGGTTCTTTCTCGTGCCATTTGTAGCAAAACTGGCTGCTCAAGTGGCCTAGTGGTTTAACAAAGAACATCCTGAGGACTCTTTAGGTGGTCTTGACTGGGTCCTTTACCTGTGGGGTGATGGTGCAGGCCCTGCTCCTTTCCCTTATAGTGTGATCCCCACCTGTCTGGACCAGGTGGACATAGCTAGAACTTCTGGCATCTGGGGTTTTCTGAAGTGTGGTTTCTTGCCCTCCTGGCTCGTAAGAGTAAGTAATTCTAATTCCAGTGTTTCCTAGTGACTAAATGCTGGCATGCTCTCTCTCTCTCTCTCTCTCTCTCTCTCTCTCTCTCTCTCTCCCTCTCATCTGTCTGTTTGTCCTTCTCTTCTCCCCTCTCCTCCCCTGACCCCGACCCTGATCCCTCTCCTTTGCTGGTACAGAAATTTGAACTTAGGGACTTGTAGTTACTAGGCTGGTACACTACTATTGAGCCATGCCTTCAGCCCACTTTTTCACCATCTATTTGTAGGATAGTGTCTAAGTTCTTTCCTGGGCAGAAACACAAGCTTCAGTTTGTCTGTCTTAACTTCCCTGTAGTTACTAGGATCACAGGTGTGCAACACAGCCTCCAGCTTCCCTTCATAGAGACGGAATCACTTGGAATTTTCTGCCTGGGCCAATCTGAAACTGTGATCTTCCCAATCCCAGCTTTCTTGGGATGACAGGTGTGCACACTGTGCCCAGCTGTGGTTTAGAAGGGGTCTTGAGTTATCTGCCTGGGCTGGCCTTGGATCTCCTGTTTTTAGCCTCCCATGTAGTTAAGATTACAGATATGAGCCACTGACACCTGGCTTTATTGTTTTTATCCTTTTATTTTTTTGGCATTCATTAGGCTTGAGTCTGGGTGCTGTCCCTGAGCTGTTTTTGCACAAGGCCAACACTCTACCACATTGAGCCACAGTGCTACTTTTGGTTTTTCTGGTGGTTATTTAGAGATAAGAGTCTCAGATTTTCCTGCTCAGGCTGGCTTTGAACTGTGATTCTCAGATCTCAACCTCTGGAATAGCTACGATTATAGGTGTTAGCCACTAGCACCCAGCTGGCTTTATTCTTTTAATTAATTTTTTCCCCTAGCACTAGTGTTTTTGGAGTTTAAAGCTCTCTTAAATTGTTACATTAAAATCTTTTGCTTTTTTTCTCATAGAGTGACTACTTTCCCTCTGAAAGCATTTTGTGTTGGTAGGAGTGTAAACTTGTCCAATCACTTTGAAAAGCAGTATGGAGGTTCCTCAAAAGACTCCACATAGAGCTCCCCTATGAACCAGCAATCCCACTTTTGGGCATTTACCCAAATGATCACAAACAAGACCACACTAAAGCTACCAGCACAACTATGTTTATCACAGCATTTTTTTTTTTACCATAGCTAAGATATGCCCCCTTAGTAGATGAATGGATCAAGGAAATGTGGGGTGTGTGTGTGTGTTTGTGTGTGTGTGTGTTTACATCTCTCTCTCTCTACCTATCTATCTGTTTATCTATCTATCTAATGGAATTCTATGCTTCCATCAGAAAGATTGACAAAAAATTCTATTAAGTGAAGTAAGCCAGACCCAAAGAAACATAGGTCCCATGGTTTCCCTTATTTGCAATAATTAGTATACATCTAGGATAATCTTACCAGACAAGCAGAAAAAGCCAAAAGCTATGTACACATGACCATATTAGATGATGGTAAGTGAAATGAACCTAAGATAGGGACACAAGAGACTTTATCTTAGTTTCTGTTGTGATTTTTTTTGTTTCTTTTGTATGTTCTTCCCCCTGTGGTATAACTCCTGTTGTCACTGTATTTGATTCAGGTGCCCTGCATCATGTATATACATTTTTCTAATTTGGAGAGGGGAAGGGAAGTAACAAAATGCTGAAACAAGGATACAGGTTGACCCATTATAGCAATGAGATGTACAAGATACTATGTTGAAAACAAACTTTACAACTTGGGGGGGGGGGAGTTGGGGAGGTGGGGAGCAAAGGGATGGATAGTAGGAGAAAAAGGAGGGGGTAACAATGCTTGATAGGAAATTTACTCATTACCTTACTCATGCAATGTCCCCTCTGTATAGTATCTTTACAATAATACACACACACACACACACACACACACACACACACACATAATAAAAGCAGCCAGGCGCCGGTGGCTCACTCCTGTAATCCTAGCTACTTAGGAAACTGAGATCTGAGGATCGAGGTTCAAAGCCAGCCCAGGCAGGGAAGTTCATGAAACTCTTTTCTCCAATAAACCACCAGAAAACCGGAAGTGGCACTGTAGCTCAAGTGGTAGAGCGCTTGCCTTGAGCTGAAGAGCTGAGGAACAGCGCTCAGACCCAGAGATCAAGCCCCATGACCAACCAAAACATAAATAAATAAAAGCATTTTGTGAATTTCAGTGCTACTGGCATAAAACCCTCCGATTAAAAGTGAATATTATAGGGTTGTGTGTGTGTGTGTGTTTGATAGTACTAGGATTTGAGCTCAGAGATTTCCAATTACCAAGCATGTGTTCTGTGACTTGAACCAAAGCCTTTTTTGCTTTATTTTATTTTTTCATAGTCTTGCTTTTGGCCTGCATCAAGCTACCAAGGTTGTCCTACCTCCACAGGAATTACAGGCATGCGCCACCTTGCCTGGCCCCTATCAAGTATCACTAGATTGCTGACTGTGTGCAAGGCATTGTGTTAGGCCCTCACTCTTCACAAAAGCTGGGTGATAGAGACATCATCCCTGTTGACAGGGATGTTGACAGAGGGGAGTCACCATGTTGATTGTCCGGTGTTCCCACAATCACCTTGACAGTCATGACCCAGCTAGTCTTCTATCTAAGTCTGTCTGAATCTCCTCAACTCAGGATGTCCCCCTCTGGCTGCCCCTCAGTCACCCACCAAAATAACACGTGACAGTGGTCTCCTAGGTGTCAGGTAGGAGGACATGCGAGTTTATGGTCTTTCTTTTAATCTCTCAGAGAATTTGTGAACTCACTTAATAAATTCAGATCTCATGTGAAAGGAAACGTTTGGTTTTTATTGAAAAATCTTTAGGCCTGGGAATCTTTGGCTCCTATTGACAGGATAATAATTAGCTCTGGCAAAGTCAAGTACTGCTTCCTGGTCCTCTGCTTCTCACCTAAAGAAAGGACGCCCGGCCTCTCCAGTGGCCCAGGCCACACTTCACTTGCTTGCCCAGCTTCTACAGGCATTTAGCTTACTGCATCTTGATTTATGCCTTTAAAGATGTGATTTCGTTCCAGGTGGGAGTTACTAAGAGTAAAAGCCAATTTCTGCCTCTGCGTTAAATTTTATAGGCTTTGCTTTCTTTTGCTTTTCATGGGGTTGAGACTGTAATTCAGTAACAATAGTGGTAATTATAGGACATTTAGTGAACACTGTAACATCCAGCTGACTCCCAAGGGTTAGGAGGCACCTGTGTGACCGCAAGAACTCGCAGGGTTCTTGAGTTTGGTTGGAATTCTCAATCCTGTAGCGACCTTCAAAAGCATAATTTTCAGGGTAGCATTACAGACAGGAGAGATGAGCCCAAGGAGAAGCATTCTGAGAAGTGCATGTGGATCCCATAGCCTCATGGAGATGTGATTTCCATTGGGCAGATGCTCTATGATGTAGGAGTACCCTTCTCCCTCAGAGCCCACCTCAGTGAGAAATTGTGTGTGTGTGTGTGTGTGTGTGTGAGAGAGAGAGAGAGAGAGAGAGAGAGAGAGAGAGAGAGAGTGTATGCATGAGAACATGTGTATGCAAGTACTTGGGCTTGAACTCAGGGCCATGGAGCTCTCCCTTAGCTTTTTCACTCAAGGCTGGTGCTGTATCACTAGAACCCCATCTCCGCTTCTGGAATTTTTTGCTGGTCAATTGGAGATTAAAAAGCTCAGAGACTTTTCTACCTGGGTTGGCTTTGAACCTTTGTCCTCAGATCTCAGCTTCCTGAGTAAATTGGATTCCAACGCATGAACCTCTGGTACCTGGCTTTTTGTCTGGTGTACACATATTTCATGAAAGTATAGCATGAAGATAAGATGAATGGAGCTAATGAATGAATGGAACTTCAGGCGAATTTGACTGTTTTTTTAAATTGATAATATTCAATTTTAATACCCTACAATCCATGCAAATAAAATTATCTCTTTGCTCCTTTCAAAATATTTGCTTTTGATTGAGATAGTGCCTGGAATATTGTTTTGATTTTTGTGGCCTGTTTATTTGTCTTTCAGGACCCTGCAGGGATCTTTGAATTGGTGGAACTTGTTGGAAATGGAACGTACGGGCAAGTGTACAAGGTAAGTCATGGTGTTTGTGTGAGGCATGGGTGGGCCACGTGGGCCACAGTGCTGTTGTACATACTTGCTCATAAATGCCTAGCAAGATGCAAAATGAGATATTGTATTTGGCCATTGACTCTCCACCTTCTGGAATAGATCTGTAGATAGAGTGCCCAGACTAGATTCTGTGAGTCAGGCCTTTCCTCTCAGTATGTGTTACATTGTTCGTATGTGATCATAAATTCTGGTGCTGTGGATTTGAAGCTTGTTTAGGGGATAATTTCCTTTCCTTTAAGCACTACCAGAACTTATGTTCTAGTTCTTTTTTTCTTTTTGTAGCAGTCCTGGGGATTAAACTCGGAGCCTTGCACTCACAAGGCAGGCGCTCTACCACATGAGCCACGCTTCCAGCCTCTCTCTGCCTTAGTTACTATTGGTTCTGCTGGTTTATAATAGTTAAACAGAGGGAGACTTTATTGGTACATCTCTGTATATGTGTATACTATATTCCAGTCAGTCTCCCCACCACCCCATCCTACATCTCTTGCCTTAGGCCTCACTCTATACCCAGGTGCTCTTGGGGTGGGATCCTCATGTTGATGCTGATGATGCAAGTCCGGAGACGTTGGCCAGCTATTGTGCTTCTCTAGTAGCTGGGATTAAAGGCCCATACCGTGGTACTCCAGCCATTGGCTGAGATGGAGTCTCATGAATTTCTGCCTATCTAGGCTGACCTCACACCATGATCCCTCAACCTCCATCTCCCTTGTAGTTAGGGTGATAGTCTTGAGTCCATACAACTCATGCCAAATGAACAAAGGATCCCATTTGCTTTGAAAATGTAAGCTATTAGACAATTGAGGCTGGAGAAGTGGACTTGTGGTTGGCCTAGGACACAGGTGAAATGAATTTTGTGAACAGTGTTCGGAGGAAAGGAAGGCTCAGAGATAGTCAGGCGTTACACAGTTGGGAAGGATTGAACTCCCCATGCTTTTGCTGCTTTCTGCTTACAGATTCACTCAGTAGTGTCTTAAAAATATAATTTTATTGTTATTATTAAGGTATTGTATAGAGGGATTACCATTTCATAAGTCAAGGTACATTTGTTTTTTGCGGGCAAAAATATTCCCCTTCCCATCCCTGTTCATAAGTTGCATACAGTTCATTTTCCACATAGTGGCTACTGAGTACCAGGATTGTGTTTGTTCCCTTCTTTCTCCCTTTCTGTACCCCCACTTTGCCCCCACTAAAAAGAACAAAAATCCAAAAGCAAAAAAAAAAACCCAAAAACCCACCACCATCACTACCACCAACAACCAAAAATCCTCCATGTTTCCATTTTCTGGGATGCCTTTTGATTAATAGTATTTTAAATGTTCAAAGGAGTTATGCCTTTGGGTTCCTCTCCAGTGGTATCCTCCCTTTAGTATGACTGTATGAGTGCCTAGAGCCATGTGTAGGTTATCATGTCCCATGGTATTTTATATCTAGCTTCCACATATGAAAGAAAACATGTGCTATTTACCTATCTGAGCTTGGCTTACCTCACTTAACTTGGTTTGTTCTAGGCCCAGCCATTTACCTACAAATGTCTATAGTGTTTTAAAAGGGTATTTTTCTCTAATAAATTACCTAGGATTTTTTTTGAAAATTCAGTTTGATATTTCTTTTGATTATCTAAAGGAAACAGAAATGAAGTGTTTTGGATTAAAACTTTGGGGGTTTTGGTAACCAAGTTATTGCAATACCCTTGAAATAACCCATCTGTTTCCTGGTGATTATTTCTTGGGAAATAGCCATCGTTTTCTTCAGTGTTTATAATATGAGATGATATTTCCATTACAAATTATCTCTCATTATTATGGCTTTAATTCTTTCTTTGGGCCTTAAACTATTTCTCTGAATTGATTAAAATCATTGTGGGAGTCATTCAGAGTGTTTTATTTCCACTTCTACAGAATGTCACCAGTGTATGTATAAGGTATTGGTGAGAATCTGGTTTCTGAAGCACAATCATAAGCCAATGCATATTTATGTCTTTATTTACTGGGCCATCCCATTTGCTATGCACTCTAGAGGGGAAATGTCTCCCTTGCAATGAACAATCATGTCTTAAAATGTCAGCCTTCTACAGCTAGACAGAATGTAGTCTAGCCAAGCTGTTCACTTGACATTGATCCTGTCTGACACAGAAAGAAATGGGTCTCAGAAAATGCTTTTAAATACTTTCAATGAAGATAATTAGGTTGGGAGATTGTGTTATTGCATTTTGGGAAATCAGATTGAACTTGTGAAGTAATGTGGCTAATGAATGAAGCTCTGATTTAGGGAGAAAATTACTCTTGATTTGCTGTCAAGGTGGAGAAGCAAATCTATAGCCCATTTTGGGCTCCATGTGTCCTTTTTTACAGCTGTTTGGCTATAGATGCTTCCTACCTGTAGAGTATACATTTGGGGGGCAATGTATAGTTTTTTTCCACTGTTCAAGGAGTAAAGCAATACATTCTTGCAAGAGTTGATACCACAAGCATTGATCACAGAAGAGAAAGTTTAGAAAATCCAGAACTAACCCTCATCTCATCACCAAAGTCTTAGACCTTGTTAAGAGAGATCCATCTAGAAATCCATTTAGATTAGAAATATAAGTGTTTTATATAAAGGCTAATAGTTAACGCTATTTTCCAAAGTTCCCTGTTTGGCACATGGCTACTTATTTTTGGTAAGGGGAGACATGTTTATTTTTTCACTTTGGTACTAGATAATCAAGTAGCAATTTGATATGTATACATACATGTATGTATACATGTATGTATGTATGTATGTATTTCATTTTATTTACCAGGCAGAATAGGTAAATAACATTGATTAAATCATTTTCTGTCAGAAGTTTTTAAATAAAGAAACTCTTCCTGCCCCCATGACTCCCATTACAAATCACAGCAGCACAAAGCCTCTCTCTTGTTCGCTAACGTTCTTGGCTGCTGATTGGCATGTCACCTATTGGGAGCCTAATGACCCTGACACATTCTTGGAGAGATAGAGTCATTATTTTGAGAAGTCAAAATAAAAAAAAATTGTTTAATGTTTATTGCCAAAACACTACTTCTAATCAGCCACACACATTTCTCATCACCCTCTTGAAATCTACATGGTGTTTACCAAATTGTAGCCGTAGTTTACCCCCAGGGTGACAATGTGAATTAGGAATATGGTGAATTCCATAGTATGGCTCAGCTCTCTTTTCAGTCTCTTTAAGATTGTGATGAGGAGAGTGAAGCATCCATCTTGGTGGTTTTCGTGCTGAGAGAGAGAGACAGACAGAGACAGAGACAGACAGAGACACAGAGAGAGACAGAGACAGACAGAGACACAGAGAGAGACAGAGAGAGATAGAAACAGGGAGAGAGGGAGGGAGGGAGGGAACCCAGGAGAGGAGTGGAAGGGAGAGGGTATAAGAGAGGACATACAGAAATTGAGAGCCAGAGACAAAGAGAAAGAGACTGTCAGTTTTCAAAGGGTCATAAGGGCCATAGGTCATCTGATCTGATCTTTTCTGTCCTCCTTTATCCTTGGTCACTGTGAGTCACATGGCCCTCTTTACCTCCCAGTCCGTTCATTTCCCCGCAACTCCAAAGAATGTTCATTATCCCATGAGCCCAGCTTCTGCCTTCCCGAAATCTTCACTAACTAAACCCGACTTCATACCCTTAGAGCAGCTTAAAATTGCAAGCCAAATCTTCTTCAAGAACATAATCCTCCAGATATGAGAAAACTTCTTTCTCCAGGCCCTACCATGTACATGAGCCTCCTTTTGTCCAGACACCCCAGCTTAGCAACCTAATTTCATTGTTCCTCAGATATAAGTCCAAGACACTTCATTAATGTAGCTTCTGTTCCAAAACTCAACAGAGTGACTATAAGCAGTTTGTATTTCCAGCTATTTATTTCACCAACTCTTGTTGTTTATATTATTTAATTTCCAGTCATTTCATGAGACCCTGGTTCTTTATCTCAGAGGATTGTAGTGCAGTTCTCCATGGGATTGATCATTGTTATCCCACACTTGTGGTCTCCCTGCCTCCCCCTTAGGCCTTGGCTTCCTCTTCAAGAAGGCCACGTTTCATCCCTGAACCCATAGTAGCCAGCCACTGTCTCAGCTGCTCTCTACTATGGACTTTACCACGCGGTCAACTTTTTTGTAAGCAATTGAAAAATAAGGTCATAGACTTTGTCTAGACCCTAACTATCCCTGATATGACACACAGAAGCTTGTTGACAGTTGTAGGGTCCCGAATCAGACTCAGTTTTCTTTGGCAATTCTTTTTTTAAAATACCTCTCCAGCACTATGAGAAGGGAAACTGACATTGAATTTTGAATTCTCTTAAGAGCTAAAGATTAATCCCTGCCCTTCCAATTGAATCTCAATATTGGAACACTACATTATTTGAGAGGAAATTATTGAAACTAGGCTACATCTGGAAGTATAGTTTTGGTACCTTGTTAGATAATTAATTTTATTTATTGATCATTGATTATTACCTACTATGTAAAATGTAAAGGTAGGTAGTACTATACATTGAATAAATGATTGAGCAGCAAATGCATATCTATAATGTTGGCTTTTTCCTAAAACTTAATGCAGACATTGTGTCTTCATCATCTTTTAAAATTCCCAGGTGCTGAGTACTTAACACAGTAGGCTTTTCTTCTTTCCTTCCTTCCTTCCTTCCTTCCTTCCTTCCTTCCTTCTTTCCTTTTCTTTCTTTCTTTCTATCTTTCTTTCTTTCTTCCTTCCTTCCTTTCTTCTTTCCTTCCTTCCTTCCTTCTTTCTTTCTTTCTTTCTTCCTTCCTTCCTTCCTTCCTTCCTTCCTTCCTTCCTTCCTTCCTTCCTTCCTTTCTTTCTAATTGTTAAGCTGAAGGAGTAGCTCCAGTGGTAGAGCACCTCATTAGCAGGAGTAAGGTTCTGAGTTCAAACCCCAGTAATGCCAATAAGAAAAAGCAAATTCTCAGGATATATTTTTAATTCCTGCAATATGGAAACATATAATCCAAAAAAGTTGTCCACAATATCACAATACCTGAAATTCCAGCATTAGGCTGCTGAGGCAGGAAGCTCTTAAGTCTGAGACCTGATAGGGCTACTTGTCTATTAAAAAAATCTAAATACTAAATTTTTAGTCATAATTAAGACTATAATCAATAAATAGACTATATTATATCCATTTCAAAATCTGACGTGTAAGACGTTTGCAACTGAAGCTTTAAAAAGGAAACGGGTATGTATTTAATAGTGTGGTTTTTACTTAAAATGCATGTATATTTACAAAAAGCCTTTGACAAGAAATGTACTCATTACCTTACTGATGTAACTGTAACCTCTCTGTATAGCATCTTTACAAGAAAATAAAAGTTTTAAAAAACAAAACAAAATAAATAAATATCTCATATGTTCAACAGTTTCTATATAATAGTAATGTTCTTACTATTTGCACAGAAGCAATAAAAAACAAAAACAGACAAAAACACTCTACTTGCCAGGCACTGGTAGCTCACACCTATAATCTAGCTACTCAGAAGTTTTTATTAGATCTGATCTGAGACCAAGACTTGAACTTGGTACCTGCTGCTTTTTCTACCTGCAGAAAGCTAATTCTCCACCAACTGAGCTATACCTCCAACCCTAGGAGGCTGAGATCTGAGGGCTGTGGTTCAAAGCTAGCCTAGGCAGGAAAATCTGGTAGGCTCTTATCTCCAGTTAACCACTTCAAAAAGTTAAAAGTGGAGTTGTGGATCAAGTGGTAAAATGCTAACCTTGAACTCAAAAGCTCAGGCATAGTGATCAGGTCAAGTTCAAGCCCCAGGACTAGCACAAAATCAATAATAGCCAGGTACCAGTGGCTCATACCTGTAATACTAGCTACTTAGGGGGCTGAGATCTGAGGATCATGGTTCAAAGCCAGCCCAAACAGAAAAGTCTCTGTATGACAACCGGAAGTGGCACTATTATGGCTCAAAGTGGTCAAGCACTAGCCTTGAGCAAAAGTGCTCAGGGACAGCACACATGCCCTGAGTTCAAGACCCCGGACCCACAAACAAACAAACAACAAAAAAAACACTGTCCTTGTTTTTTAGGGTGGGAGATTGATATGGCTTTTATTTAAATGAATTGCCAATAATCAATATGCTAGAAATTTTCAAAATACATCAGAAATGTTTTGGGGGTGGGTCAGTCTCATAGAAGGGATTCTCAGAATAACATGCAATATAATTATTTGGGAAAGCATTTTTTAAGGTACATTCAGATTGCAGTGTCTGAAGTTGACTCAGTATGTGTGGGGCGTCATCTATGATGTGCAGTTAGAATACAAGTGTGGGTTCATTCTTGTGTCCAGGGCTCAGAGGCCTTGCAGGAAGAAACTGCAAAATGGTTAAGTGACCTGAGAGTCGCTGTTCAGCCTGATGCTTTTGTGTAATTATTTACTGTAGGGCTTCCATGTTGACTCAAACTTGCATAAACATCCAGAAGTTAAACAACAGCTGGGTGCTGGTGGCTAAAGGTAGGATCCTAGATACTCAGGAAGCTGAAATCTGAGGATGGTTTGATATCAGCCTGGGCAGAACAGTCTGCAAGACTCTTGTCTCTAATAAACTGCCAAAAGCTGGAAGTAGAGCTGTGGTTCAACTGGTAGAGCACTAGCCTTGAGCAAATAAATGATCATCCAGGCCCTGAGTTCAAGCTCCAGGACACACACACACACACACACACACACACACACAATACTACTAGTTTTGATTACCTTACCCAAAAAATTGACTTTCAGTGTTTAGATTTGATCTGCTCGTGATTACGCTTTAACATTGTTCTAGAATAATCCAGCCTAACACCTGAAAATCAGTTATTGACCAAATAGGCTCAATGGAGACAAATCAAAGCCTGTTGCATGAGATTTCCTCAGATGGGCATATGGTGATCTCTTTATTAATCTTCTGTGTAAAAGCAAATAAAGCTTATCTTTTTGTGTGTGTCAGTACTGGGGCTTGAGCTCGAAGGCCTCATGCTCTTGTTTAGCTCTTTGTTCACACTACCATTTGAGCCACCATTCCACTTCTGGCTTTTTTGTTGCTTGGAGGTAATAGTCTCTCAAATTAACCTGCCCATTCTGGCTTCCAACTTGATCTTCAGATCTCAGCCTCCCAATTGGCTAGGATTATAGGCATTGAGCCACCAGCCCCCAGAAAAAGAAAATGGAGCATTTTCAAGCAGCAAGCTTAATAGTTGTCTAGACAGAAAGATGCTTTTATGACATAATCCAGGGTGCAATGCAGCTCTCCCTTGTCTGTTGCGATGAGTCATGTGTGACAGTACTTACTTCTTGTGTGGTATGGAGTTAGTATAGGAGAAGGTTGTGTTTCTTGGATAATCGTGCCATTTGTGTTTGTGCTTTAATACAAAAACTTTTCCAGCGTCAATAATTCATTCTTTCAGGAGCCTCGTGTGAGTGAAGAGGCCTCTGTGCTTTGTGGGAGAATGACTGGGCACTCGGAGCTAGCTCCAACACCGAGGGATGCAGCCTGCTGATCTCACCGGCACAGGGAGTGCTCCTTGTCAGCTAACTGCTTTCACCTTTTGTCTTAGTTCTGATGTGCTGTGGTGACTGTAGTCACACTAGACAGGGAGAAAGCACAGGGATCAGATCACTCTAAGGCAGGATTTCTTGACCTCACCACTGTTGAGATTTGAGCCTGGATAATTCTTTGTCATGGAAGCTCCTGTGTACCTTGGAGGGCACCCATCGTTGTCTTTGGCCTCGAAATCAGTAGACACTCATTTAATGATATCATTGCCACTGAAGGGCTAGAGTTGGTCTTAAGGGTTTCAAAAAGACAGTTTCCCAATAATTTGTAACAAGCTGGGCATTCATAGCTCATACTTGTCATCAAGAGCTACTTAAGAGGCTGAGATCAGAGGGTCGCAATTCAAAGCCACCCAAGACCAAAAAAAAAAAAGTCAGAAAGACTCCATTTCAAATTAACCAGAAAAAAGCCAAGCTGGAGGTGTAGCTGGTGGTAAAGCGCCAGCAAAGAAGCCTAGTGAGAGAACATAAAGCCTGGAGTTCTAGCCTTAGTATTTACACACACACACACACACACACACACACACACACACACACAAAGATTTATGATAAGAAGATAGATTATTAGAAGTATGCATGAGCTCCAGCATGGTGGAACTTTGCTAGGGTAACTTTTAAATCTTTATTTTACAAATTTGGCAGGAGAAGCAATAGTATGTCCTTTTGGGGTATTAAACATTCTTAAGTGGAGTGGAGAGCCTTTTTAGTGGTATTACTGAAGTAATGCGGAGTAGAGTAGACCTTACTTGAGGTTGAGGGCCTGTCTTAGGATTTCTGTGCTTCTCATAGCTTGCCTTAACTTTGAGTTTGCTGTCGAGGAAAAGGAGAGGGAGATTAAAGAGTAAAAAAGCATCTTTTCTGAGATACCGCACCAGACCACTGTGACTTGAAAGGCTGGTGCTGTTTGCCTTTGAGTCTTGGCTTTGGCCTCAATAGCTGTGTATATTTCAATAAGTCATTTAGCTTTTCTGTGTCTTCTCTCCTGTGCAGATACTCTTTAGCTTAGGAGTTTTCAGTTTTCTGGTAGTGTGAAAGAGCATCCATATAACCATTCTGTTTTGTGTTTTCAGAACAATAATCCATAGATTATATGAGCTATTTAGTACTTCATCATTAAATAGGCTTTGAATTAGGTGATGTTACCCAATTGTAATTAGGATAAAGGAAGTGTTCTAAGCATGATCGAGGAAGGCTGGACTAGGCTATGATGTTCAGTAGGATCATTGAATAAAATACACTTTTGAATTGTGGTGCGTTTGTTGAGGTAAACTTATATCCATTACACGTCATTATGCATTTGTTTGTATAACGAATGGATTCAACCAGAATTGTCTCCAGAAGTCCTTCTGCATGTAACAGCCTTCCATTCTAGATGGAACACTGGTCCATGTGACCTCCACACAAATCCATCACAACCCATGTCTTCCAACTGTAAACCATCCTGGATTTGTCCTGAAGGTGTGGGAACATTGCTAGGGCGCTCATTGTTCTGGTGGCTTTGACTGGAACGAGAACATTGTCCTCTTGTAATTCAGAGCCACAAGGTTGTGGCAGGTTCTTATTGACTCTGCGCTGCTGCTGCTGCTGCTGCTGCTGCTGATGATGATGATGATGATGACGAAGAAGAAGATGCTGATGATGCTGATGATACATGTGCATGCATACATACATAAGATTATTTATATATTTTTTATTTTGCTGATGATCAAACTCAGGATCTTGCCTGCATTAGATTCAACCACTGAGTGACATCCCTCCCCCCGTGATGATTCATATTTTCTAATGTCAGATGATAAAATGATAAGATTTTTTTTTGTTAGAACAGATACAGACCCACACTCATGTGTCCACTTTTTTTTGCCGGGTGCAGGGGGAGGGGGTAGGCTGGTCAGGGACTTGAACTCTGGGCCTGGGAGTTGTGCCTGAGCTTTTTTGCTCAAGGCTAGGTAGCACTCTACCACTTAAGCCACAGCTCTACTTTCAGCTTTTTTAGTAGTTTATTGGAGATAAGGGTCTCATGGACTTTTTTTCTACCCAGATTGACTTTGAACTGTGGTCTTCAAATCACAGCTTTCTAAGTAGCTAGGATTATAGATGTGAGCCACTGGTGCCTGGCTCACATGTCCACTTTTAATTTGAAGTGTTTAGATTCTTTTAGTTCAAAATACTCTCGTTCCATCTTCTCTCAATGATTGAATTGTGAAATAACTTGATGACATAGTTTTTAGATCTCATAAGATCCTTAATGACTTGGTGATTAGAAGGCACTTTCAAGTAATTAAACAATCAATAGGTACTGCATAATTACCATTATTCTGGGATTTATTTGTAACCTGTAAAATGATTACAGGTGCCATATTTAGGGCTATTTCATAGTTCTAACAGTTTTGCATATAGAAAACATTTGAGGCACTTTAGAAAGAACAGCCAATTAATTGGGACACAGAGATTGAATTTCTTATCTCTATAGTTCAACCTCCAATGTAATTTTATTAAATTCACTTGGATATTTTATGTGTTAGTAAGTACCTTCTCTTTGACAAGCAATTATAGTACAGATTTTCTCCACCAAGCAAAAGCCTCATGGAGGGCTAAGGAGGGAGAGGGAAACCTGGCAGGGGTGGGGTTGATGTCTGCTGCCCATGGATGTGGCCTTGGGCATAGTTTCAGCTCTTGGTCTTGTTGCTCATTTTCCATCAACGTCCTGGGTGATGCACAGGTGTACAGAGCTCTGCTTTCCCCTCTGTTCCCATCTATAACAAAGGAAGGAAAGGGTAGCAGCTGGCTCACTGAATAACCAAAAAAGAGCTTCCACAATCATTATCATCCTGACCACATCACCTGCTTGGACTGCTGGAAGAAGAGTTGGGAGCTAAGTGAGGTGAAGAGTTCCATCTCCCTTGGGGAAAAGATGCTCTAGTGTCTTAGGAAACTTATGCATAATTGCATAACAGCATCACTGAGATGTATAGTCTTTGGCAGACCACTAGAGTCCATGGTCTACTTGAAAGCATTTCTCATGAGATTGTTTTTCAGGAGGGTGGAAATCTTGTGAAGTTTTTACCTGGACTTGGCTTATTGGAATGAAATGGTACCTAAGATGAGCCATCTTACCCGTTTATTAAGGGGACAGATTACAGTAACATTTATATTCACAGTGTTGGACAGTCATCATTATCACCATCTCCAGAACGTTTTCTTATCCCCTTTTGAAAGTCTGAACCCCTTAAAATGAACTTCCCAGCCCATTCCCCAGATCCTATGCCCCAGCTCCAGCCCTGGCACTGGTATACCTAACTGCACAGGCTTCCTGGATAATGTCTCCCAACACCGAACCCTCAAGTCATAGTGCAGGCCTAGATTGTGTTGTTCTATTGTGTCGGGTGACACTGCAGTTTGTCTGTCCTCAGGTGACTGGCTGTCTAGCAGCAGCATCCTGTTTATTGAAGCTCAAGCTGGCAGAAGCGCTCAATTTTTCTATATCCTCCACATAAAAGTATTTTGTTTTGACTCCTAAAAGAGCATTGTGTTTGGTTACAGGAAAATGTTCTGGGCTATGGTGATATGTCTTATTACATTTAAAAAAATGAGATTTCCCTTTTAATTTTAAATGTATCCACTGGGTTTTTTGTTGTTGTTGTTGTTTCTATTTTTTTAAGTAATCAAAGAGTTTACTCCACAGGAAGCTCCCAATATTTCATATGAAAATGGAGAGTTCTTGAGGATTGACAACTCAGAGTTCAACCTGGGACATTTAGCAAGGCTTCAGCTCAAAGAATATATTTTAAAATATTTTTTGTTGTCTTTAAGTAGCTGTACAAAGCGGTTTCAATTCAATCTGTCAGTTTAAGAAGACAACACCTCTCAGTCAATGCCACCCCTTCCATTGTTCTTGACCTCTGCCAACCCTACCCAGCCCCTCCATTTACCTTATTCCATTTACACATGAGTGCATTGAATATTCTCAGTATATTTCATACCATCACTTGTTTTAGTAAGTAGAGTCTTTTCATCTATACATCCAAAGTTCTGAAATCATCACTGATTTTTCCATAAGTGTGTTTTCCTACCACAAGCATTAAAGATCAGGAGGAGATGCTTGTCAGTCTACACAAAACAAACAGGTACGTCCTAGGCCAGGGGTATTTTATTTACCTCTGAAAATAGTTAACCTGGGGATCATTAGAGAGAATCAGCTGCTGCTTTCCCTATGATTTGATTTGGGTGGGGGGAGGAACGGAGTCATTCTAGACTTCTTCAGAAATTCAGCTCCCATAGCCAGGTGCTGGCCAATCAGCCTGGCTCGTGATAAATGTTTGTTGAATGGAATTGATTTCTTCTCTCAGCTGCAGTTGTGTACTTTGGTGAGCAAATGGATAGATCGCTCTGCTCCGGAGACCATGCAAATATTTGCCTGATGCATCTTCTCGACTTTTTCTCTGTTCTGAGCAAGCAACAACCGGCTCTAACCTGGTGTGACATTGTAGCAAGTGGCTTATTCTTGACTTTTTGAAAGTTCCTCCTTCAAGGAATATGCAGATCTTTGGGGTTGGGTTTGAGGATGGAAGGAAAGTGATTCTGAATAAGGTAGCGTCATAGGACCACCTAGCTACAGTTTCTGGATGCAGACGATTGACTGGATGGCTTATCATGATTACCATATAAGAATACTTGTGTAAAGATTCCATATCTGAGCTCAGTGCTGGTGGTTCATGCCTGTTATCCTAGCTACTCAGGAGGTTGAGATGTGGAGGATCACAGTTCAAAGCCAACCGGTGCAGAAAAAGCCTGAGAGCCTCTATCTCCAAGTAACAAGCAAAAAGCAGGGTGGGAAGCTTGGCTCAAGTGGTAGAGTGCCAACTGATCAGGTCAAATAAACTTGAAGCCCTGAGTTCAAGCCCTGGTGTGGGTGCACACCCATAACACACAGACACAGACACAGACACATAACACCCATACAACACATACCCACACCTGCACAAAAGATTCCACATCTGCCTTCACTTTAAGAAGTGCACTGTCCTTTTATCCTACAGATTTAGGTATGTAGTAACAGTAGACATGCAACACCAGCCGTGCCTCTACAAGCCATTTCCAGACGTTTCAGTGACATGTGCTATTCACATGTAGCTTGTTGTTTTTCTTACTGTGATCAAAACAGTAGAAGTCGGTGAAAACCCAGGATAGTGTATTCTCTTGCTTGGATGAAAGCAGAGTTAATTGTCTGTGCTGTTAAAGGAGCTTTAAATTACATGAATTGTGTCTCTCCTTGCTCAGCTGGTTATTTCTGCTGGGGAACAGGAATGTTCTGTGAGCTAAATGTTGGGTACATTTGGTCTGTCATTTTGTACCCACTTAGGTACTTTGAGAGATACTTCAGAACTTTCCAAACCATCAGTTTCTGAACAGCCCTGTCACAAACCCCTCCCACTCTCACTCCCTCCCTCCTTCCCTCCCTTCTTCCCTCTGCCCTGGGTGAATCCACCCCTCTAAATAAGTCCCCTACACAGGGAAGCTGAGCACAAGGCCTTCTGAAATACTCCAGCCTTCAAGGCGAGCGGCAGGAAGGGAAGGAAGGATGGCAGATGCCTTTTCTTTGCAGCCCCGTTTACCTGTTGATCAAGGAAAGACTTGCTTGAACAAGATTAATAACCTACTGTTCATCATCTTCATCATAAATTAAGGTGTGGCCAAGCAACCAGTGTTGATAGGAGTTGAAGAAACACACACACACACACACACACACACACACAGCCTGCCAACGAAACCGCAAACAAAGCAGCAACCTCCAAAACAAAAAGCTCTCTGTTTGAATATTGTCTTCTAGTCTGGAAAGATTGATTTATGAATGCTGGGGTAAGCCGGCCGATGAGTGAAGCCATAGTGAGATCTACCTCCCTCCTGTGCGGCGTAGTTCTCATTTGAGTCCATGGATCGATGAGTGTCTGAAAGCCTTGACAGCCCTTCTCTCCTCCCTCAGCAGCTTGTAGCTGATCTGCTGTAGAGACTCCTTACTCTGCCCTTCAGTCCTCAGAGAGGCCCCTGTGTGTCTGACCATCACATTCAAGGGTTGCTCAAAACAGGAACATTCAGATGTTTCCATGTGTACTCAGGATCTTGTTTGTCAGGAAGCCCAAATGGAGGGGAAGCCCAAAGAAAAGGGGCCCTGGATGTTTGGTCATGAGCCTTACCAAGGTCTCCGACAAGTATGCTCTTGGCTCCCTGAGGTCCTAGTCCACACTGAAGGGTTTTCTTTGCAGATTTTTGTTCAGGAGTAAGAGATCAGGGCACTTAGGGCCAGCTCCTTTCCTAAGGCTGGTATTGACTGCATCATAAATATGGTTGTGTGTTTTAGAGTTAGAGCAGAGGCAATGGTTAAGTTTAAGCAGATGCCTAAGGTTAAGTTGTTGTTTTTTTTTAAAGCCTGTTTTTAAAATGGAGGGGAGAATACTGGTGATGAAGTTCAGTAGGATGGTACTTGCCTTGCATGTCCAGGGCCCTGGGTTTGATTTCCAGAACCACAAAAAGAGGTGGTGGTGATAAGTGTGCATGCGTGCATGCATGCGTGCATGCATGCGTGCGTGCATGCACCTGTGTTTCTGTCTCTGTCTGAATCTCTGTTCGGTTTTGTGATGCTGGGTGGGGACTAGGTTTGTTTCTGTGGTGACAGCAGTTCCAATTCTGTCCCAGTGGTATATTTTCAACCTAATGTCAGTATAAATAAAGTCTCAAAAGCTGATTCTGGGAAACAATGGCACTTTATACTAACACATTTTAGGTTTGGAGGGTAGAAAGTATTTACGGAAATTTCTCTAAGGTGACACATGCCTGTAATTCCAGCACTCAGGAAGACAGGGATTTTCAGTTCCAAGTCATTGTAGGCTATGTCTTGAGAACATGTCTCCAAACAAGCAAACAGGCAAACAAAATACAATTCTCTAAAATAAGTACTTTAAAAAGTAGCAGATATCTGATTCAAAGTTCGGTGACTACTAACATTCCTGCTCATTATTAATAAAAGAAGAAGGGGGTAAAAGTCACCATTTTAACCCCATTTAGGGTGAAGGACTACACATCTCGGCAAAAAGCTCAGAGCCTAGGAACTAACAGGCCAAGTGTGGCACATGGGAAGGGCCTGTGGGACACTTAAACTTAAGGTTAGGATAAACCCATTTTGTTAGTTCATTAAAAAGCCAGCTCTGGCTGGGCACTGGTGGCTCTCACCTATAATCCAAGTTACTCAGGAGGCTGAGATCCAAGAATCAGATCGCAGTTCAAAGCCAGCCCAGGCAGGAAAGTCCATGAGACTCTTATCTCCAATTAACAGTGGGGGCTAGTATGCAAACATGGCTGTGTATTCTATGCATATAGTATATGCCAAAGGCTGCCATACCAGCTTCTGTATCACATCATAAGGCAAACACTTACTACCTCTGCTTTGTAGATGAAGAGTCTGGAGTCTGACTTGCCCTGACTTATTGTTGTAAGGTCAGCTCCTGGATGGCTAGCAGACTCCACCCTCCTCGCAGCAAAGTCTTCACCCAGTACCTGCGTTACCTAGGCAACTGGGACACCTGGAAGAGGTCACATCTGAATTTGATGTGGCCACACCTTTCTCGGCCCATACCCTAGCCCAGGCCCAGATGCCCTCTCTCTGCTCTCTCTGCTCTTGTCTAGCTCTTCTGTTTTCTAGCTATTTTCTCTCTTTTCTAGCTCTCTCTTAGCTCTTTTCCCCAGCTCTCTCTCTTTCTCTCTCTCTTTCCCAGCTCTCTCTCTTTCCAAGGCCTTTCCCAGCTGTGTGGAGGGCCAACATGGCCTGGTGCCAGCCAGAACGATGAATAAACCTACCCCTTACCTGAATACCACTTGCGTGGTGCTGTTCTTAACTCGACTACCTCTTTTTAAAAACCTAACAATTGTCACACTGACACTGCAGGGCAAACATCTGGAGTTGAACCCGCACGCTTTGTCACTAATGACTTAATACTGTAATTCATTGGCTTAGTGAAAGCATGCCCACTGCTCTGTCCAATGTTCAACGATCTAACCTTGGATTATATTTTTTTCTGGTTTAATTCAGAACTACTCTTTCTAGTGCTTAAGATTACAAGAAGTGATTTGTTTTCCCTCCAGCATTGTTTATATGCCTGCTTCTTTTTTCTGACCACTTCAAAAAAGTAAAAGAAAGGTTATTGCTCCCAAATGGCTTAGTAATGTTGTCCATATATTGAAATAAATGTCCCACTTAAAAGGAGAGTGAATTAAACAAAGAAACTCAGGCAACATATCTTGCTATTCTAGATTCTTCTTTGGCTTAAGTCAGTCAAGCAAACTAGACACCACACTTGCCTTTTTGAGTAGAGTGAAACCTTATTAATTGTCAGAGAGGATATTTGAGCTGAACTTCCCCTCTTCAAGTGTCTTGAAGGAGGAATTTACCAAGCAATTTAAGAGTATAAACAGAAGTTTAAGAAGCTTGTTGAAAGCCTCTGTCCTTAAGTGCCTTTGGGTATTTTAAATGTTTGTTTATTCCTATTGATATGCTAATCACAAGTCATTCTTCAATATTCAAGTGTTTCCCTCCCCTCTCCCCACCCAATGAATTTATATTTTTCTCTTAAATCTGGCTTTCTGTGTGTGTACTTGGCTCATAGAACTACACAGTACAATAGTTCTCTATTTACATAATGGTCCCAACCTTTGCATTTAAAGTAGCCTAAGTCGGTGAGGTTTGCTGAGCCCTTATGTCAAAGGTTCAATGTTTTGAAGGACTGGGAATCATTAGTTTCTTGTTCTTTGGGTAGAATAAATGAACACAAGGCTAAGTCCCAGAAGAGATGCCTTTAATATTGTATGTTATGGCCTCTTGCACTGCTTGAAATGAGGCCGTCTGGTGGAATCTGAAGGCTTAAAGAATAAATAGATGGCCAGGTGCCAGTGACTCACACCAACACCAGCCAGGGCAGGAAAGTCTGTAAGACTCTTATCTCCAATTACTCACCAAAAAGCCAGAAAGTATTAAGGGGATCCTGTATACTACTACTAGCTGTTAGAGTTCAAGAAAGAATCTGTGCCATGGGAAACTCAAAATGCAGTTGTGTGTTGCTTTCAAGTATCAGTAGAGAGGGAAATCCATCTGCATCCAAAATGTGACTGAAATGAAAGATTGTAGGAATATTTGAAATACTCCTCCTGAAAAATTATGCTGACTTTCCATTGTCTGCTTTTGACTGGACTTAAGACTGGCCGTTTGGGGACAGTGTGTCAAGTATATGTGGTGCAGGGTAAATCATGTCCTGTGTGACAGGGCCTCTCGGGAGTCAAGAGTTGGCTCCTCTAGACTCTGGGCTGATTAGTTTGTGGCCTGAGGCTGAGTAGCCTCTGTCAAGCTGTCCCAGCTGGTAAGACTGGACCTGCTGATGTCATTTTTGTGTGAATGTCTTATTCATGTGGGAAATCTTTATCAATTATCTTGCCCTCTCTCTACAATGTAAGAGTTATTGTACAGTCATTAGACGGGCTAGTTAAAAAAAAAAAAAAAAGGTGCTTTGTCCCAGTCAACAAACGATTCTTCATTCTCTTCACACTGTGACCCACTAATTCGAAAACCTATTAGATAATGTAACTGAAAATAGAATTAAATAATCAGATTGGGAGTCAAAAATTTTAATTTCCTTACTCGACTAGTAGTGGAAATTCTGGTAATGATGAATAAGAATTTTTCCCCCCTATTTTAAGCCAGTCTTAGTATTTCTTAAACTTCAAGTATTTGTATAACAACATCAAGATATGTTTTGCTCTTCTTGGAATCTATAGTATTTTCATTTATCAGTGTCTCAGCTTTTTTTTTTTTTTTTGGTCGGGGGGCTTGAACTCTGGGCCTGGGCGCTGTCAGTTAGCTCTTCAGCTCAAGGCTAGTGCTCTACCACTTGAGCCACAGCACCACTTCTGGTTTTCTGGTGGTAAGAGTCTCACAGACTTTCCTCAGATGTCAGTCTCCTGAGTAGCTAGAATTACAGGCGTGAGCCACCGGCGCCTGGCTTCAGCGAATATTTTTAATAAGAAATGATTGCTACCATAAATAGGAAGGCTATTTATATGTTTGTCTTTGTCTCACTGAAAGTATGGACCACCATAGTTTCAGAAATCCCATGGTCAAGCTGTGTTGCCAGGCTTCAGAGGAACCAACACCTGAGTCAATGAAGATTTGAGCCAAGCCCAAATGCAACATTTTTGCATTTGTAGATCTCTCCTCTTTTGTAATTCCAGCTACTCAGGAGTCTGAGATGGGAAGATCACAAGCTAGCCTGGGCAGGAAAGTCCATGAGACTCTTATCTCCAATAAACTACAAAAGAAAATAAAAAGCCAGAAATGGAGATGTGGCTCAGGTGGCTCAAGTCTTCTAGTCTTGAGAGGGAAAAAAAAAGTTCAGAGACTATACCCAGGCCCTGAGTTCAAGCCCCAGTCTGGCACACACACACATATACACACACCACATTTGAGCTGGGGCCCCTGTAGCTCGTATTTATAAGCTCTGAAATCCAGAGGGTCATGGTTTGAAGCTAGCCTGGACAGAAAAGACTATCTCTCAGACCAAAAGTGGAGGCATGGCACTGTGATTTATGCCTGTAATTTCAGCTACTTAGGAGGTAAAGCTCAGAAGAGTTGAAGTTCCAGACAAGCCTGGGCAAAAAGTGAGTGAGATCCCTATCTCAGTGAAAGAACTGCTGCTGGGTGGCTCTCACCCGTCATCCCAGCTACTTGGTGAAACACAGATAGGAGGATCATGGTTCAGTTCAGCCTGGGTAAAAAGTGGAGAGCTTCCTTGTAAAATAATAAGACAAAAAGAGCTGGGGGCATGGTTTCCCGGATAGAATGTCTGCCTAGCAAGTTCAAAGCCCTGAATTCAAACCCCAGTACCACTACACAAGGAAAGCAAGAATAAAACAAAATCCAGTGGTTTTTCTGCTGCTACTGGACATAGCCTTGGGGGTCCTGAGCAGTAAATGTTTTCATGTTTGGAAGCCAGAGGTATGAAGCATAGAACAGTTTCTTTTTTTTTTTTTTTTTAAAAAAAAAAAAGCTGTGTTCAAAGGAATGAATTGGCTCATGATGGATTAACTTACTGTCGAAAGCTAAAACTGCCAGTAGCATTCCTAGTCATGGTGTTACCAGGCCTGGGCCACGTTGGGGCTCCATCAGGGTTCTTAGAAGGCAATAGAATATTCTGTAAAGCACCTCCTGGTTTCCAGCTCATTTATAAAGACCTTCTTTCTCAGGACCTAGAGAGTAATTTGGACTCTCTGCTATTTCTGGTTATTTTTAGGAACAGTTACTCTGATGACACTAAAATTCTGCTCTTCACCTGCTTTTCTTTGCAAAAAGTCACTTCCCTTGCTCTCCGAAGGAGGATGCTTTCCCCTTTGTGCTCTCGTCTAGGACAGGCTGTTATAAAAGCTTTGTGTTTGTGAGATCACTCCTCTGATTCCAGCTTCCCCTTTCAAACCTAAATGCCACCCTCCGTGTTCTCCCAAGAGTGTTCCTGCCTGCTGCCCGTCTCCCTTGGGCTTTTAAAGGGCCTTTGTTAGAGATGCTTTGCTCTCTTGAAAAGCAATTCCTAATGACTCACTCAGTTTGCTGATTTCCTTGTAGGTGTGCCATTAGAATCGAGTTGAAACAGAAAAAAAGTCATTTGGCCCAGGAGCTCAGTGATCCTGACTGTAATGTGGCCTGCTGGCTTCTCAGCTCGGGCAGTACCCAGCCCTTACACAGTGGGGAATCCAAGACACACTTAGAAACCATCTTGGCCTCCAGTAGGAAGAGGGATTCTGTGCATGTGCCATATGCTTGGTGCCTGAGAGCTACTGAGTCCTCAGAGTTTTGCCTTTTGTGCAAGCAAATGGGGAACTGAACAGAGAGCATTATTAGAACTCCAAAAGCAAGGCAGGAGTCACCCAGGACAGCAGCACGCCGGTGTTTGATTCTGTCACCACACCTAACTCATTTCCTAAATGATCCTTTCTTCTTCCTCCCTCCCTCCTTTCTTTTTTCTTATTTTTTTTTTTTTTTGTCGGTCATGGAGATTGAACTTAGGCCTGGGCGCTGTCCCTCAGCTCTTCAGCTCAAGGCTAATGTTCTACCACTTGATCCACAGCACCACTTCCGGTTTTCTGAGTGGTCTATTGGAGATAAGAATCTCTAGGACTTTCCTGCCCAGGCTGACTTTGAACCTCGATCTTCAGATCTCAGCCTCCTAAGTAGCTAAGATTACTGGCGTGAGCCACCGGTATCTGAAGCCTCCCTCCTTTCTTCCCTCCTTTTTTTTCTCCCCCTTCTTCCCTCCTTCTTTTCTTCCTTCGCTCATTTCCTTCCTCTCTCCTTCTCTTCCCTCTCTTTCATCTTTCAACTCCCTTCTCCATCCCTCCCTCTCTCCCTCCTGCCTTTTTGTTTTGTTTTGCTAGTACCAGAGCTTGAATTCAGGACCTTGGGTTTGCTCAGCTTGTGTAGTTGGCTAGTGTACTACCATTGAACAGTCACTTGTTCCACCCCTTCCTTTTGCTGATTATTTTAGAGACGGGATCTAGTGAACTGTTCTGTCCTGAGTTGGCTTTGAACTATGATCCTCTGAATCTCAACCTCCTGAAGAGTGAGGATGACAGGCACACCAGTGCCTGGCTCATGCTTATGCCTTTGATATCTTCTTGCTCTTCATCAGATTCAGTTTTTGCCTGGCACTGGAGGCTCCTTACTTATCATCCTGGCTACTTAGGAGGCTGAGGTCTGAGGATTGTGGTTTGAAGTCAGCCCAGGCAGGAAAGGCCATGAAACGCGTATCTCTAATGAACTATACCAAAAAGCCAGAAGTGGAGCTGCAGCTCAAATGGTAGAGAGCTAGCTGGGTTCACACACACACACACACAGAAAGAGAGAGAGAAATTCACTTCTCTGGCCATAGCTCTCTTGTTGAGCAGCTAGAGGGTGGGGGTGGCCGTGAAGGTCACATTCCCACCCTGGCAGATTGTGTGCTGCACTTTACCTAGTGAGGGGTCCCTTAGAAACCCAGGATTCTTGGGCTGGGAAGGTGGCTCAGTGGTAGAGCACTTGCCTTGCATGCATGAGGCCCTGGGTTCAATTCCTCAGCACCACATAAGCAAATAGAAAAAAGCCGGAAGTGGCACTGTGGCTCAAGTGGTAGAGTGCTAGCCTTGAGCTGAAGAGCTGAGGGACAGCGCCCAGGCCCAGAGTTCAGGCCCCACAACTGGACCCCCCCCCAAAAAAAAAGAAACCCAGGATTCTTGTTTATAGGACTTTCTCTTGAGCCTAAAATACAACTACTATACCTTTTTTTTAAAAAAAAAAAAAAAAACTTGTTGCCAAACTAAAAAAAATATTGGGAGAAAAAAACCAATTTCGGGTGTTTTTCACCTAAAAATCTCAGTTTTGCTCTCATTAAGTGGCAGTCCACTGCCTGTCCATGCATTCTGTTCTCAAGCAAGATATCACAAGGCTGAGGCTGGTGGTCCAGAGCCAGGACATTTCAGGGTTCATTAATTGCTTGGAAAATGGTGCTGAGGTTTTGGCCAGAATCCCCAAAGAAAAGAGGAAAGTGGCTCTGGTTCCTCAACTGACAAGTAGTTAAGAATGGCAATCGTTTGTGTAAGTGGGAGGAGAAGGAAATCAAAATAAGCAGACGTTTTTGTTCAGGAATTAATATATACAATGAAGACATCATCCCAGCCCCGAGGGGCTTCATTCATTCCACTGGAACTGTGAAAATCATCGTCTGCTTCTGGGCAGGAGAGCAATTTGTTATCTCTTATAAAGGATTGGTTACATCCATTTAGGAAAAGTATGGCTAGTTTTGGAGCCTGCACCAAAGTACATGGTCAGATACACAAGTGAGTGATGAATCTCTGGGAGGGGCTGAGTAATGAACAAACAGTGTTCTTATGAGAACCAAGTTGTAAATCACAGGGTTCAATATTCACACTCCAGCCAGGTACCAGCTCAAGTCTGTAATCTTAGCCACTCAGGAAGCCTGGGAAGGAACATTTGGGAGATTCTTACGTCCAATTAGCCAGCAAAAAGCCAGAAGTGAAGGTGTTGGCTCAAGTGGTAAAATACCAGCCTTGAGCAAAAACAACAACAACAACAAACAAACAAACAGAGGGACAGTGCCCAGGTCCCGAGTTCAAGTCTCAGTATTGGCACACATGTGCACATATATGCACACACATAAACACACGAACACATACACACATACAAACATCCAATTCACACTCCAAAAAGTAGAATCCATCGTTGTGGCAAGGCTGGCAATCTTGAACCATCTTAGCAAATTTGTTCTAATTAAAGAAAGGCAGATGATCTCCAGCAGCAGAAGTCAGGATTTGGAAAAGACATGATTTAAGAGAAATGCACATAGTGGGCTAAATGCGAGTGGATCTTAGTGTGATTAGATTTTGAAGTAAGGTTCACAGAACTTACCTTGTGACCCTCTCAGTTCTGAGCTGTGCAAACACATATCGAGGCCTGGCCATAAATGGCCTAACCAAGGCCATCAGTGACTCCTTTCCTGCGTAGACTTCAAGTGTTTTCTCAGTGTCTGAATGGCCATTGTGCTTTGCCATAAAAACTGCTCCATTCAGTGAAAAAGGGGAACCCAGCACAAGTGTTTGCCCTGCAAATATTATTCCCACAAACCCCTATGTAGAAGCAAGCTTTAGTTTATAAAGCGCAGAAGGGATACTTGTTTATTGAAATAGTTTCAGATTGTGCAATCTTAAAGTCAAACCATGTCCTTGGTGAGGGAGTCACAGACCCACCCACTAAGGACCCGTGTTATAACCTCCTGGATATGTGAAGATGAAGTGAAAAAGTTGTCCTGCACATGTACAGAGAAAAGTGTGAACTGGAGCAAGACTCCCCCCCCCTCTTTATCCTGTCTCCCTTCTCTTCCCCTCCTCCCTCCCTCCCTCCCTTCCTTCCCCTCCCTTCCTCCTTCTCCCTCCTCTTATGCTTCTTCCCATTCTCTTACCCCTCTCTTCCCTCTCATCCTTCCTTCTTACCCTTCCCACTCCCCTCTTGACTCCTCCCCTTCTCTCCTCCTCCTTTCCCCCTTCCCCTTCTCCTTCTTCCCCTTTTCTTTTGTTATCTTTCCCTCTCTGCTTCCCTTCCTTTTCCTTTTCCTCCCCTTCTTCCTCTTCGCCTCTTTCTTTCCCTTCTTACCCTTCTCTTTCCTCTTATCCTTCCCTCTTGCCCTTTGCTCTCACTCTTCCCTTCCCTCCCTTTTTTTCTTCCCTTTTCTCCTTCCCATCTTCTGAGTGATTGCCAGAGGCAAAGCCTTTTTGCTGGTGAAGAACTTGTATTCCTGTTGAGAAAGCACAGGTCCATTCAGCCAAGAGATTCTAGTCTTGTTCATTCCAAGGGTCAAACTAGAACAATGACTCTCAAAGTACTTCCTGGGAGAAGCTCCTGGGGACTGGATAATAATGCAAATTCTTTCCTTCCAAACTTGGGGAGTCAGAAACTCTGGTATCCGCCGGGCACTGGTGGCTCACGCCTGTAATCCTAGCTACTCAGGAGGCTGAGATCTGAGGATCTCGGTTCAAAGCCAGCCCGGGCAGGAGAGACTGTGAGACTCCTATCTCCAATAAGCCACCAGGAAACCGGAAGTGGTGCTGTAGCTCAAGTGGTAGAGTGCTTGCCTTGAGCTGAAGAGCTGAGGGACAGCTCCCAGGCCCAGAGTTCAAGCCCCACGGCCGACAAAAATAAAAAAAAAGAAAAGAAATTCTGGGATCCCACTGGATAGAACCCCATGGCTTGTATTTTAACAAAGTCTCCAGAAGATTCAGGTGGCTGCTAAAGTCTGAGCACTTTCAAAGCTTTAGTGTTTTGAGTTCCAAGACTTCATGAGTTTTATGAGTGGTAAGAGATCAAAACCATCAGAGCTTTAGGTTGTATCTTGTATATATGAGCTAAAGCAAAACTGTAAAAAAGAGATAAATGAAGATGGATGGTTTTCTTCATGAGAATGCATGAGATCTTGAAAATGCGTTAATGAGTATAGAGAAAAATTACTTGGCTTGCTATATACCAGATCCATTTTGCAAACCTCCAGTAGGAACCCTGACAACCTTAGGGGTGCCTTGCTGGGCTCACCTAGGTAGTGTGTATAGCTGTGAAGTGTGTGGAAGGCCCTGCTTTCAATCAGTACCACAACACACACACACACACACACACACACACACACACGATGGCGAACTGAAATAAATGCTTGACTGTTTTTCTGTTGAGCCTTTTCCCTATTAGATTGTAACCATCATTCAACTCACTAGCTTGCAATAAAATAGGAACAAATTAAAATGCAAATTGTATTATCATCAAACTTGTTTAATTATGTTTGTTGATAACCATTGAATTGTAATTCACTTCCTACTGGCGGCAAATCTTGACATAAGTAGCCAACGCCCAGTCATACCTGTGTGTAACCTCATGTTTACATTTTCTTTCACATTATAAAAGTAATAGATGCTTTTTGTGGGAATGTAAGAATACATGGAAAATGTGAAAAAAAATCTTAATCATTTGCAATTCAACTATCCAGAGATTACTGCCCTTAAAAAATGTGCGTTCTGCCAGGCACCCATGGCTCACATCTGTAATCATAGCTACTCAGGAGACTGAGATCTAAGGATCACCAGATGAAGCCAGCCCAGGGAGGAAAGTCTGAGAGACTTATTAGTCATAAGAAGCCGGAAGTAGAGCTGTGGCTCAAGTAGTAGCGCTCTAACCTTGAGCAGAAAAGCTCAGGAACAATGCCCAGGCCCTAGCCCTGAGTTCAAGCCACAGGAATGACACACAGTTATAAGCTCTTACAACTTTTTACATAGCCCAAGCATTTTTATGCCCTCAAGTGGTCTGTGGAATAGTATCTGTGTGAATCTACCATGCTTTAACAGTTTTATTATCTGTTATAGTTTCTTGGCAGAATGAATAGCTTTGAACACATATCTAGAATTTTCCATAACTTTGATGTATAATTGTTCAAAACAATGTGTCTGGGTATAAGTAGGTAAAGACTAATGAACAAAGGCAAATGAGGCAGGCTGGGAGGGGCTGACAAACCAGTTGGTCCTGAAGGGGGTGTGCCAGTGACCATGCCTTGCAGACTCTGCCAGAGTTCTGCTCTAGGGGAGGAGCCAGGCATATGCTTGGAAACTTCTAGAATCACACAGGCCTCTAGTTGTCACCTGACATCAGGGAGTCCCAGTAGCTGTGGAGTTTCCTAAGAAATCCATCCTCAAGGGCCTTGATGGTGTGAAGACTGGGAGTCGAAGGTGTAAGGATCAGAATTCTAGCTAGAGCACAGCTGTCAGCCAGCCTGGGCTTCAGCCCAGGGACCTCAGTCAGGACGATCAGCAGTGCTCATCCAGCACCAGCCATGCACCAGCCAGCCATGCACTGCTAGCAGCAGGATACTGTCCTAAACCACCTATGTCTCTGCTCTCAAGTTGGCTTGTATTCTTTATTTATTTATTTATTCATTTATCTTGGCTTGTATTCTTATGAGGAGACTCTCCATGGATGAGGGTTGACAGAAACAACCTGGAAACGCTGATTCTCCAGAAACTAGGTGTTAAGTATATCCCAAGACAGACATGGGCAAGGGAAGAAACAGAAAGCTTTCAATGTGCTGACAGAGATTTAGAAACAGGGCTGATGATGAAAACAGGCCTGAGGCCATAGCCAAACTCAGGGCAAGGATGGTATATCTTCAGGATATGGAGTGGGGAGCTACACGTACATCTTTTAGCTCAAAGGCCATGTTGAACCAACCATGGGGACGTCTAGCCCACAGCCCGTCTGTTGGGAGTGAGGGTGTGGGGAGGGGCGAGGACTAACAGCTGGAATATGGCATCTTATCATATCCAGCAAAGAGTTGTGGGAAATGAGAAGAAACCTAATGCCAATGACTGAAATAGAAAAGTCAGAATGTGTTCCTGGAGGCATTCAGTGAAGACTTGTTGAAAGAATTTCTGCCTTTAGAAGCAAAGACAGTTGCAGGTTACCTGGTGGCATGGGAGAGATGAGTCCGGATAGAGAGGTAGCATTGTCATTATGAACTTGGGATCTTGGTCCTTCCGTTCTGTGTCTTTGGAACATTGAACAAGTTCTGTAACACCGCTGAGCCTCAGTTTCCTTATCTAAAATGTGACCCAATAAGAGTACCTATGTCACTATCAGGTTGTTAGGCATCTGTGATATTATAAAAATAAAAAAAATGAGGCACATAGCATAGGAAGCCACAAGATGAATCTATCTTCATTGGATCTATATTACCACAGTAATTACAGAGAAGAGCTCCACATGAGAGAACTTGACAAAAATCAGAGTCTCAGAGGTGCCTGGTTAAGATCAAGCACCGAATAGCTTTGGCCCTCACTCTTTGGGGAAACAGCTGTGTCCCTCTGCTTCTGTGAGAGACGGAGACACTGAGATGCCTGTCAGATGTGTTTGACTTGTGCCTGTAACACTTGATCCCTAGAGCATTTCTCCTTTTGGGACAGTTTGTTGCATGGACCTATTGAAAACTCAGGAAATTTCCGTCCTCACTGAGCAGTTTACGTATTATGCGTGTTTTTATGGCTAAGGGACTTAAGCGGGAATAAAGGAGCAGAAGCTTCATTGAAAGTCTTGTTGACTCCAAACTCAAGAAGGAATCTGGCATCTTGCCCTGGGGAGGGTAGGGGGAGCTCAGGTTTCAGCAGTATTTCTGTGCTCCAGTGGGCATGAGGTCTGTTGCCTTGTGCATCCTTGGTCTTTGTGTCCCTGCCTTTGTGTACCTTGCTTTCTCCCTGCTCAAAACCTGCTTTGTGTCCCCCTTCCTGTGACTACCTGTGGCTTCCTCTGATTTCCTAGGGTTGCTCTGGCCAGGTGGTGCAGCCATGACTCCGTGCTCACTATGAGTCTCTTGTCCCTGACTCCATGGGAAGGGTCTGTTCGTCTCTGTTCTGTTTCCAGTGGTACTGGGGAATAAAGTCAAGTCCTCTTGCCGGGCGCTGGTGGCTCACGCCTGTAATCCTAGCTACTCAGGAGGCTGAGATCTGAGGATCAAGGTTCAAAGCCAGCCCGGGCAGGAAAGACCGTGAGACTCCTATCTCCAATAAACCACCAGAAAACCGGAAGTGGCACTGTAGCTCAAGTGGTAGAGCGCTCGCCTTGAGCTGAAGAGCTGAGGGACAGCGCCCAGGCCCAGAGTTCAAGCCCCATGACCGACAAAAAAAAAAAGTCAAGTCCTCTTGCTTATAAGGCAGGTTCACTGCAACTTAAGCCACACATTCAGATAGTTTGATAGTTTGATACTTTTTTTTTTATGGTGCCAGTCCTGGGGCTTGAATGTAGGGCCTAGCTGCTGTCCCTGAGCCTTTTTGGTGAAAGCTACCTGTCTATCACTTGAGCTATAGTGGATAGTTGGTACAGTCTCATGGAGTTGCCTGCTCAGACTGACTTTGAACCATGATCCTCACATCACAGCCTCCTGAGTAACGAAGATCACCCATGGCTTCCTAGGGTTTGATACTTTTGCCCAGGCTAGCCTTGGACTACAATCCTCCTATTTCTACCTCCTGAGTAGCTGGGATTTCTGACCATATCACTACCACAGGCACTTTGTGTGTGCATCAGTGTGTATGTGTGCATGTACCAGTACTAGGACTTGACTCAGGGCCTGGGTACTGTCACTGAGCTATTGTGCTCAAGTTTGGCACTCTGCCACTTGAGCCACAGCTCCACTTCTAGCTTCTTGGTGTGGTTAATTGGAGATGAGAGTCTAGCCTAACTGATTTTCCTGCCTAGGTTGGATTAACACCTCGATCCTCAGATCTTAGCCTTCTCAGTATGAGGATTACAGACATAAGCCACTGGTACCTGACTTACTTCTTTTTTCTTTTTTTTTGGGTCCGGTCGTGGGGCCTGAACTCTGGGCCTGGGCGCTGCTGTCCCTCAGCACTTCAGCTCAAGGCTAGCGCTCTACCACTTGAGCCACAGCACCACTTCCGGCTTTTTTCTTTTTGCTTATGTGGTGCTGAGGAATCAAACCCAGGGCCTTGAGCATGCAAAGCAAGCGCTCTACCACTGAGCCACCTTCCCAGCCCCTGACTTATTTCTTAATAGAAACTTTCTTCCTCCTCATACAACTACTATAGACTTCTGGCCACACCAGGAGCCAGGTTTCCCACTTGGAGCTATGATAATCCTTGTCTTCTGGAACCACATTCCTCCTTACAGAGCAAGTCTCCATCCTCAGTCATGATAAATGGGCTCTTGGGTGGGCGAGCCCTCCTTTGTAGATGAGGGAACTGATTGGAGGGGAGGCTTGGAAGGGGTGGAGTTCTGTCCAAATCCAGGCTCCCCTCAAGGTGAGGACACCTCATCTTCATCCCCAGAAAGGTTGCAGTGGGCATGAGACTCTCCACAAAAAGAGTTGTGCTGCTAAATGGAAATACAAGGAAGCTGGGAGTTTATTTTAGAAGATTGCACTGGAGCACCAGTGTGAATTGCTGGGAATTTATTCTAGAAGATTGCATTGGAGTACCAATGCGAATGCCAATTACTGTGAGATATACTATGTCCTTATGTACTGTGTGTGTACTCTGGAAGTACAACTGTGATTAAAAAGTACTTGGGCTCACACCTGTATTTCTAGCTATTCAGGAAGCTGAGATCAGAGGATTACAGTTCAAAGCCAGCTGGGGCAGGAAAGTTCATGAGACTCTTACTTCTAATAAATTCAAAAGCCAGAAGTAGAGCTATGGCTCAAGTGGTAGAGTGTTAGCTTTGAGCAGAAAAGCTCAGGGACAGTGCTCAGGCCCTGAATTCAAGCCCCAGGATTGGCCTAAAAAAAAAAAGCCAATGATATGAAGCAACTGGAACGCTTGCACATCAATTACACTGCAAAACAATGCAGGCACTTTGAAAAACACTTTGGCTATTTTCTTGTAAAGTTATTATATGATCTGGAAAATCTATTTATAGGTAAATTCATTCAGGAGAAAGAAAATACATGACAGTGTGGATGTGTGTGTGCGTGTGTGTGTGTGTGTGTGTGTGT
>NW_012267246.1:11214156-11216429 GCF_000151885.1 Dipodomys ordii | reverse complement strand
TTCCTTCCTTCCTTCTTTCCCTCCTTCCCTCCTCCCTTCCTCCCTCCCTCCCTTCCTCCCTCCCTCCCTTCCTTCCTTCCTTCCTTGTAGTTAAACAATCTCACAGACTTTCCTGCTCAAACTGGCTTTGAATTATGATCCTCAGATCTCAGCCTTCTAAGTAGCTAGGAATATAGGTGTGAGCCACCACTGCTTGGCAAATTGTGTTTTTTTATGTTTTTGTTTCTTTCTTTAAAACAGTAAATAGAGCACATTGCTAATTATCTGCACTTCTTTAAAAAAGACTCTAAAAGGCACTTCGTAGGACAGTGATCTCTTGTGAACACTAGTAGCATAATAGATTGTCATCCAAGGAGTTGCAATTGTTTATGGTAAAATATAGCTCATGTAGAAAGATCAGCTACCATACAGGGCTCAGTTTAACTCTAATTCAAGCTGTCCTCCTTTCATGCTCTGGCTCTCCCTACAGAAATCGCTGGTGTCTCTGAGACCCAGAAACATGCTATCATCCCTAGAAACAATCTGCTGAAGTCATCTGTGAGGAATAAACAGCGGCACCTGATTAGGACCTCAGAGTCTGCTTACCCTGGTCGCTTTGGCACTGTCTAAGGGTGGTTCATCTCAAAAAGAAGGAAGAGAAAAACAGCCCTGGACAGGAAGGTGACTTACTTGTAGATTATTTTTAGAAGTCTCCTCCACACAATTCCTGAGAGTCATATTTTTTGAGATCCTTACAGAGTGAGGCCATTTCTAGACGCTTATAGAGTAGCTGGGAATCAGCAATGTGGGCTAATAAATCCCTGATACCCATTGATCCATCCAGAAACTGACTGTGTTCTGCACCACCTTGCTTTCCCTCTCATCTTCATTCCTCTTCATCTCCCCAGGCTTCTTCCCCAGAATTCTATTATGCTCACCCCCTCTCCTTAGGAGGGGCCCCTCACCTTCTACAGTCTCAGAAATTGGGGGAGAGAAACACAGAGACAGAAAGAGAAATACAGAGCAACAGAGGGAGGGAGACAAAAGGAGGAAGGAGGGGTGAAAGAGGAAAAAAAATATATGTTTAGCGTGAAGATTGCTTGCACCATCTTTCTAAAAGCTAATTCCCACATGCTTCCTGTTCTTAAACCCTTCCCTCCCTTTTAATTTGTTCCTTGGGATAAAACTCAAATGCCCTGCAGGGGGCGCCCTGTTTTAATGCCGCAGCCCAGGTTTAATGCCCTGCTTGGCTGCCCACTACCCATAGATCGATCACCTGACACAGCAGCTGTGCCACACCGCTTGCCTCTCTTCCATGTTCTTTCTCAGGCCCTCGTAAAATCCCATCTGCAAAACCTGTCCTCCTTGTCTTTTGGTTGAATGGCCACGCAGCTTAGAATTCTCTGCATCTTCCCTTCTTGAATAAGGAAGTCACTCCTGGCTCTTCCCTGAGTTCCAGCATTGTCTCCAACACAGCGTTTATTAGTCTATTATTCCACAAGGTACTAATTGTGTGCTCCTATACTTAGTGCTATTCCTCCAATTCCGATGTGCCTACAGTTGGGTTTGTCTTTGTGTCTCTGCACCCCAGCACATTGTCAGTATTTTAATGCTTGTTCAATAGTGAATAAACAGTAATAGAAGAACTAAACCCATTCATACTAGAAGTTACAAAAAAAGGGCTATTAGGGGTTTTCCACTCAGGGGACTAAGAGGACAGTTGGTGTTTTATTGAGCAGGAGTTGTGGGGCGGGGAGGGGAGGTCAGCCTGAATGCAGAAGAAGTGATTGTTAGTCACTGTCCCATTGGGGTTTACAGAGACAGAGCTAGTCCAGTGTGACTAGCCCACTCTCAGGACCTGCCTCAGGAAAGTTGTCTGGTTATCCTTCCTTTACAGGACTAGATTGGGTATGGTGTGGTGACCACAGTGAAGGATGCTATACAAGTCCTTGCAAGCTTCTTCTCAGGCCCCAAGAAGAGGATGGGGCTGGCCAGTAAAGGAGAGAAGATGATATTGAAGGGACCAAAATTGAGGAAATCTTCATCTAGGATGAGAGCTGTGGATATGGATGGCCATGAGGCCAGGCAGACCATTCTAATGAGGGAGCTGGCCAGTCCCTTCTGCACCATGACTCATTTCCCACCAACTGTTGCCATGGCAATTGGGGCCCAGTGTTGCTAGGTATTAGTTTTGTGTGTGTGTGTGTGTGTGTGTGTGTGTGTGTGTGTGTGTGTGTGTGTGTGTGTGTATAAAGAGAAGCTACCTTTCATATAGAATCTTACCATTCTTAAAT
>NW_012267246.1:11132164-11211561 GCF_000151885.1 Dipodomys ordii | reverse complement strand
TCCTTCCTTCCTTCCTTCCTTCCTTCCTTCCTTCCTTCCTTCCCTTCCCTTCCCTTCCCTTCCTTCTTTCTTTCTCTTTTTTGGCTTCCCCTTCCTTCACTTCCTTATCTTTTCCTTCCCTTCTTCCCTCCCTCCCTCCCTCCCTCCTTCTCTCTCTCTCTCTCTCTCTCCCTTGCTCTTTCTTTTTTTGTGTCAGTACTGGAGCTTGAATTTAAGGCCTTACACTTGGCTTTTTTCACTCCAGGTTGAGTGATAAAAGGCCATATGGAAGCACACCTCCACTTAGACTTTCTGCTGGTTAATTGGAGATAAGAACCTCCCAGATTTGTCTGTCGTGGCTGGTTTTGAACCTTGAGCCTCAAATCTCAGCCTCCTGAGTAGTGAGGATTACAGTGTGAGCCACCAGCACTCTACTAAAATCTTGTTTCTTTCTTTTTTTTGGGGGGGGGGTTCTGGTTGTGGGGCCTGAATTCTGGGCCTGAGCACTGTCCCTTAGCTCTTCAGCTCAAGGCTAGCGCTCTACCACTTGAGCCACAGTGCCACTTCCAGGTTTTTTCTTTTTGCTTATGGAAATCGAGGAATCGAACCCAGGGCCTCATGCATGCAAGGCAAGAGCTCTACCACTGAGCCATCTTCCCAGCCCAAAAAATCTTGTTTCTTATCAAGCTACAGAAACAAAGCAGACACCCCTGGACCTTGAGTTACCTTTTTCTTTGTGACAGATCCATTTAGTCTTTTGTCCCATCCTTGGCAGTTAGGCCAAACAGATCTGACTGATCCTCTGACTCAGTGTCCACTCTTCTTTGGGTGGAGCCCTAGGGCATGCTGCAGTTGAGAGTGTAAGACCTGGCAATAAAGGGCTCATGCATGAGTTTCCTGTGATCACATATAGGATGGTTGTTTGAAGGATGGGGCAGTGGATTCTCAGTTGGGTTCAGTTTGCAGAATATATGTATGGTGTACTATTTACACAGGATTCATCCAAGATTTTCCCCATGTTCCCCATCTGTCTAGTTAAGAATTTCCCAATGGTAAAATAACCCCATGTCCCCTTCAGTTTCCAAGGCAGGATTCCTGGGAACTGAAAAACAAAACCAAATTGCCCACTCTTGTTATTAGGATCCCACTGCCTCCTTCTTCCTCCCTGAGTTAGCATCCTTAACTAAGGGGAAATCGATACAAAGCACATCCAGAAGGGCAGCAGAGAGGGAGAGAAGACAATTAAGAGACAATTTCATGTGTGATCATTAGTCCTGGTTCAGCCCTGTGGGAGAATGAGCTTTCTTCCTTCTGTCCTTGTTAGCAGGTAAATTCCACTGGTTAAGAAATACTTTAGTCTATGAAAGAAAAGATGGGAGATCTATTGCAAAGATACTATAGCTGTACTATAGATTTATACTAGATGTACCGTGAGTGTGTGTGTGTGTGTGTGAGTGTGTGTGTGTGTGTGTTTCTTTAGTTCTTTTGCTGTCTGCTTCCTTGTTGATTAACTCATGTGGAAGTCGGTACCTAATAAATGCATTCCTGTCCAAAATGCAAAAACAACAGCACAGCTAGGCCTTGGCTGTGCAGCCTTTACCTAAACATAGCCATGTATTCTTAAGAAGAGAGGTTCCCATTCAAAATGAGACTTTGACAAACTTTTGGATTCTAAAATAGCAGTCCTCTATGGAGGGCAGGCAAAGCTGTCTTATTGAAAGCTGCATAACTGAGAGGAATGAAAGCCTGCCTTCCTGCAGGATCCCTTCCACAACAACCTTTGACATTGTAGGGATTTTGAAGGTCACTTTGTAGGCTCATTAAGCAGTCTGGGAGGTAGGGGGTGAGGGATAGGGGACATCTTTCAAGGAGGCTTGTCACTGAGAATATTTTTCTTTTCCCTGCAAACTGCAAAACCATGAAGAAATGCAAAGAAAATGATCAGTCTTTCCCAAATCAGCTCACTGCAACCTTAGTTGTCCATGCAGATCAAAAAATAGCAGAAAGTAGGTCATATTGTAAAAATGAATTAGGTTGCGCTTCACATTTTATTGACTTTCCTAGGCTTCCCCCCACCCCATTCCCAGTGGCTGCTGGTTAGCTAATGATTGGCATAAATAAGGAGACATTGATTCTCTTATTTATTTATTTATTTATTTTTGTCATGAATTCCTTTGGTCTGTCAGAGGGGTCTTTGATGTGTTTGGGGTTTTAAACCTTCTCCTTCTTCATTCTGCCAACAGCCTTGGAGGTTAGAATTTTTATCATCATTTTCAGGAGCACACAGAATTGAAGTTAAATGGCCCAAGGACACACACCTCATTAGTAAACAATCTGAGATTTAGACACATTTCTTTGTCTGGAAGCTCTCATCTTATTGACTATATTATCTTGATGTAATATATAGATATCTATTTGAAACAAACTCGCAGGAAATAATTAAATTGAGCTCCTATTGCCAAATGTTCATGCCACATGAGACCATAAGAAATACCATTACACTAAATCATTTTTTAAATGGTAATGACCAAACACTTCTTGGAATGAGCACTTTATATGGATCAAACATTCTAAGTGAGGGGAAAAGAGAATATACAAATAAACAAGTAACATTTAACACATGAGTTGGCAGAACTGCTATGGAGAAAAATAAAAAGGGCTCAAGGAATCTGCCTGCCTCTGTGTGTGTGTGTGTGTGTGTGTATGTGTGTGTGTGTGTGCGTGTGTGTGTATGAGTGTGTGTATGTGTGTGTGTTTAGTGAATTCTTTTTTTCAGAGAAGGACTCAAAAAACAGTGAAATTTGAACAGAAACAGAAGGGACATATAGGAACCCATTATCTATATATGTATAATTTTATATGATGATGATGATGATGATGAAGATGATGATGAGTAGGGTATTGTACAGAGGGGTTACCCTTTCGTAAGTCAGGTAATGAGTACATTTGGGGGGAGGGTAATGTCATCCCTTCCTTCACTTTCTCCCAGTTTCCCCCCTTTAGTCCCTGCCCTCAAGTTAGGAACTCATCTTTTAAGCAGTTGGGGATGATTACAGGAGAAATAATAAGTGCAAAGGCCCTGAGGTAGGGTGGTTTTGCCATATTTGAGAAATAAGGAAGTTTGAAGCCTTGACAAGGTCTTCAGGCTGGGTTTCCTGGGTGACTTCTAGGCAAGCCTGCTAAATGACTCACTTCTCCCTCAAAGGGACACAGACCCTTAACCTGGGAAAGGCAGGTGGAAGCTACCCCCCAGCTGGAGAGGGAGGGAGAACCAGTGCCATTTACATATTTAAATACTCCCACAAGCAATAAAAATTCAGATCATTTAAAGGGAACATTTAAATCCTTCTCACTGATAGGTATGCCAGGCATTTGGCCAATTATTGCATCATCTTAAAACGAGAAGCTTTTAAATTAATTAAAGCCATTACACCTGAATATTTGATTCCTGCCAACACATAATTTTAAATCTTCAGAATAATCTGGGAAGGTTTAGTAAGCCTCCCAAATGTCCTAAAATGTGTCTGTGTTGGTAAATTTAGCCTCTCTCAGGCTGGGGACAAAGTGACCAATCAAAAAAGGCTTTCCACCAGTGTCAGTCCTCCACACACCAACCTGCCAGCCTCAGACCATTTGAGCTGCTATAACAAAAAGGCCCTAAGATGGTGACGTAGGGTTTTAAACTGTTCCTTTGGAGGTCTGGAGGCTGGGAAATGAAGACCAAAGTAGCCAAAATAGTGCTGAGCCTCTGGGTCTCTGCACAGCACCCCAATCCCATTCAGGAGGGTACAACCCTCACTGTCTCCCAAAGGTCCAACCTCTAATACTGTCATGTAAGAGGGCTGGGGTTTCAAGGTATGAATTTGGGGGAGCCATAAGGATTCACTCTGTCCATTGCGTTCATTGTGTTTAAGAGGAGGCCTGGCCTCATTCTTGGGGATTCTGACTCAGGAGGTTGGGAACGGGGTTCAGAATTCCTCCTGATGATTTTCTTAATGAGCCAGGCTGGGGAGGGAGCCCCTGACCTGCTGTCCGTGGGGTTCTGGAGATCAGAGGGCAGCATCAGGCAGACATGGGAGAGGTGGCTGTTGGTCAGTTACTATAGGTTTTCCTTTTTGTGGCTGTTTCAGTGGGCAGAGTGGTCAGCTCTTCCTAGCACAAGACCCTATGGTGACTTCCACCCCATCCTATTGGGTTCGCTGGGGCCTCCTCAGAGACTCCTGTACAGTGAGAGAGAATGAGGGAGGGAGGAAGAGGGAGAAGGAAGGAAGGCGGATTCATCTGGAAGATTCATCTTTGTGAGTTGCTTTAGGGGCCAAGCCTGCCCCACCCAGCCCCCTGCCTTGTATTTTATCAGGTACACATGTTTCTTCACCCCTCTTAGACACAAGGAGCCATCCATTCTGGAGACTAGAGGAATTGCTGGTGGTTACAGTTGTCTCATCCCTGGTGAGTCAGTCATCTTTCTGTCATGAAGACAAATCCCCTGAGGTGAATCACTGAAGGAGGAAGGATTTCTTTGGCTCACGGTTTCAGAAGTTTCGGTCCATGGCCATTTGGCTCAGTTGTTTCCAGGCCCCTGTGTTAGAACATCATGGCAAGAGAATGTGGTAGAGCAAAGTGACCAGCCTCATGGTGGACAGGGGAAGGAGAGGGAGAGGGAGAAGGGAGAATGTGGGAACTGGGAAGGTGGAGAGGAGGGAAGGAGGGAGAGAGGGGTGGGGGGAGAGGGGAAGGACAAGTCAGAGAGACAAGAAATACTTCTGGTTTTAGACTAGGGCTTGAACCCAGGGCTTCAAACTTGCTAGGTGAGCACTTTATTACTTGAGCTACAACGCCAGAACCTCTTCACACATACAACCTTTCTTTCTAAATGTTATCCTTGAAATAAGGTCTCACTAACTGTGCCAGGCCTGGCTTCACCTCCAGAGTAGCTAGGTACCTAGCATGTATCACAACACTCAGCAAGACAAAGCTCTCTGAGAGCCACACCCAGAGACTGGTTCCTCCAGCTAGGCCCCATCTTCTATTCTCCCATTCGCCTATGAACTCATCATTGGATTAATGTAGAATCCCAGGGATCCAGTCCTTTCAACAGCATCACTGGCCAGTGACCAATCCTTGAACAAATGAACCTTCTCAGGACATTTCATCCCTAAAGCACATCACATGATGAACACCCTGACGCCTATTTCTGCAGATTCCAAGTCATTTTCTACCCAGGCCTGCTGGAAACATCAAGATACCCCATGATCATGATTACCTGCCTCTCCACCCTCATTCACTGTTGTGCGAGCAAGGAAGCAGTCTAGCTGAACTACATCACCCCCCCCCCCCCCGTGCACATTTGCACACCAGATCCGCTAACCAGTAGGAGTCTCCCAGGATTTACACAGCTGTTTTCCTTCCTCTAATGGAAATGCTTGAAAAAAATCTGCACCTTCATAATCATCGCTTCTTGTGGTATAGGCAGTAGAGTGAATGCCCTGTAGGAGACCGTGATTTTTAAGTATGGAGTTTGTGAGTAGGGGACTCTCTGAGCAGTCACAACCAGATAAGAAGTGAACCCCAAAAAGGACCCACCAGGGCAGAGACGTTTGCATCGTTGGTAGCATACATCATAAGTACTCATTGTGAACAAATGAATTAAACAACAGCATACGGGTAATCAAACATATGGGGAATTTGAAAACTCATGCAACTAAGCAGATATGACAACTAAATGAAATGTCGTATGTTTAATGGAATCTTGGAGCCAGAAAAGAGCAGTAAGTAAATAAAGAAAACAAGGAGTCTGAGGAGAAAAAAAAAGCGTAATATTCAGTGTATATATGTGAAAAGGAGCAGGTAACTTGAGAGCGTGGGTGGGGTTAGGAGAGATGGAGAAGAATGGCGGAAGGGGTGACATTGATTGAGATATGTTGTGTTTATAAGCTGCTGAAACTATTTGTACAACTATTTAAAGATAATAAAAATAGCCAGGTCCTGGCAGCTCACACCTGTAATCCTAGCTACTCAGGAGGCTGAGATGGAGGATCATGATTTGAAGTGAGCAGGAAACTCCTTGAGACTCTTATCTCCAGTAAACTACTCCAAAAAGCTGGAAATGGTGCTGTGGCTCGAGTGGTGGCCTTGAGCACAAGAAGCTCAGGGACAGTGCCACACTCAAGGCTTTATGCTTGCAAGACAGCTGCCCTGCTGCTTGAGCTACACCTTAAGCTCTTTTTGCTATTATTATTGTTATTATTATTATTGCCAAATCTGGGGCTTGAACTCAGGGCCTGAGCACTTGCTTCTTTTTGCTTAAGGCTAGCACTCTACCACTTGAGCCACACTCTACCACTTGAGCCACAGTGCCCTATTCGGCTTTTTCTGTGTATGTGATACTGAGGAATTGAACCCAGGGCTTCATGCATTCAAGGCAAGCACTCTACCACTAAGCCACATTCCCAGCCCTGCTCTTATTACTTTTGAGATAAGGTCTTGCTTTTTTTCCAGACCAGCCTTGACCAGGATCTCTATTAATACTTCCCTCCTGGATAGGATTACAAGTGTGTGCCACCACACCCGGCTTTAGTTTTGCTTGTGGTGAACTTGAACTGAGATCTTTCCAATCTGCCTCCCAAAGTAGCCAGGATTACAGGTGTGAACCACAGGCCTTCAGCTGTTGAGGAACTTTTTAAAATGGTAAATTCTTAGCCTCATACCAAACCTACAGAATTAAAAGTTCTGGGAGTGGAATGCAGCAATCTATGTTTTGGTAGCCCATTTGGTGATTCAGATTCACACCAGGATTTGTGAATTACCAGCAGAGATTTTTTATTTTTAATTTTTAATCTTATTTTTATTTTTTATTTCAGCTTTTATTTTATTTTATTTATTTTTTTGTCGGTCGTGGGGCTTGAACTCTGGGCCTGGGCACTGTCCCTCAGCTCTTCAGCTCAAGGCAAGCGCTCTACCACTTGAGCTACAGCGCCACTTCCGGTTTTCTGGTGGTTTATTGGAGATAGGAGTCTCAAGGTCTCTCCTACCTGGGCTGGCTTTGAACCACGATCCTCAGATCTCAGCCTCCTGAGTAGCTAGGATTACAGGTGTGAGCCACCAGTGCCCGGCCCAGCTTTTATTTTTTATCTGCCAATTCGTTTTAAAGGATCGATGGGAATTTTCCTTTTTGTGAGAGAATGACATGGACACAAGGCATTCAAGACACTTGGTAGGGAGACTGCCATTCTTTTAGATTACACCCCTGCCTCTTTTTATATGTCAGCTCACAATACTCTGAAGTAAGAATCAATATCTAGAAAGAGAACTGCCTAGGACTGCCCATTATTTCTCATAAACACTACACATAATAAAGCCAAAAAATGGACCAACAATTTTAAAAGCATTTTGAAGTGCTGGTTGATTGAAATTGTAGTTCTCTTCTTGATTGTACTGATTTCTTTTGACTATTTTCCTGTCTCTTCAGAGCTCCAGGCAGGATGATTTTTTTTTTTAGGGACTGAATATAATCCTAATATTGGAAACATTTCCAACTCTTCCCCACCTCTCCCCATTCCCTGCCATATAACATGCTGTTTTAATGAACATCACTAAACAGATGAAAACCACCAAACCCACAGACTTCATGATGTCTGGAGGATGAAGGAAATGGAACTGGCCCCAACCTTCAGTGGAACTTGTTATCTGTTAATGATAGATGTCGGGTTGCATGTGTTTTTGTTTTTTTGTTTGTTTGTGGGTTTTTTTTTCTCCTAGAAGTGGCAAAAGCAGGTTCCTGAGTGCTGGACCTCCTGCTTTTCTGCTGACATCAGTTAATAATTAGTCCTCCCCTCTCCCCTAAGTGAACTTCTGGCATTTCACAGAACTGTTACCTGTTCTCCCAGATTCTTAAAATGCCATTCATCTTGGCTGTTTCTCTTGGCCAAGCAATTGGAGGTTGCTGGATAAAATACTGTATGCTCAGTTAAATCTTGGATAAAAAACAAGGAACATTTTAGGATAATTATGTCATACACATGTAAGTACATAATCCTTGAACAAGTTGACTCTTTGAATGTAGAATAAGTACAGGAAACACTTAAATTCCAAACATAAATGTTATTAGTATACACATATCCCATATTACCCTCTCCTAGTTATGGGAGATATTTATACTAAGAAGTTAGCTTATTTGAAATTTGAGTGCAACTGGGAATTTTGAATTGTGACTTGCTAGAAAATTTGTGTGTGTGTGTGTGTGTGCGCGTGTGTGTGCACACGCACACTCACGGGCCCACATGCCAATCCTGGGACTTGAACTCTAGTCTTCAGTGTTGTCTCTGAGATTTTGCTAAAGGCCAGCACTCTACCACTTGAGCCATAGCACCACGTCCAGCTTCTTGGTGGTTAATTGGAGATAAGAGTCTCACAGACTTTCCTGCCCGGGGTTGGCTTTGACCTATTATCCTCAGATCTCAGCCTCCTGAGTAGCTAGGATTACAGACATGAGCCACCTGTGTCCTGAGTCACTCTGCTGATAGAAGTTCCTCTCTCAAACTAACTTGAAGATTAAGTTCCTCTCTCCATTTTGGAGTTAGATGATCCCTGGCTATTTTTTGAAACAGAAATAAAACAAAACACAAAAACAACCCTGGCATTTCTGGATGCAGAACTGACTATGATTCTTGTGGTGTGTGTGTGTGTGTGTGTGTGTGTGTGTGTATTGCCTTTTAATCTTAGATGACTCACAAACTACCTCTCTAATTCTCAGACTGAGTTCTTTGTGTAGGTAATAGCAGCCATCTAATTAGCGACCATTAGGTGGGTAAGAACACCTGGCCCACCAAGGCAGGGTCTGAGGAGACTAGGGGCTGTCCAGACCCATAGATCCAGACTAAACAGGCTGCCTCAGCCTTCTGGGGGACAATCACAGAGACCCAGCAGTTACAGAATAAACTCATTTTGTTCTTTCTGTCCTAGATTCCAGGCACTGCTTCGCTCTGGAGACCTTTTATGCTTGTTTAGTTCTCTATGAAATCAACAGGACCTCAGATCACTGAGGAAGCCCACAGGAGGGAGAGGCTCTGGCCTAATTTGAATGTCCTCAGAGTTCAGTTACTCAAAAGAACGCAAGTCTTAAAGGCACAGAGACTTGAAGCTGTTAAAAGTTTTACCCTTGTAGGTTGGGAGACTTTTGAAAAGATTCCTGAAATCCTTTCCTCCTACTTGAGTCATATGCTTGTGGATTTTATGTGTATAAAAGTCAGCATCATGTTGCTAGGTGCTGGTGGCTCACACATGTAATTGTAGCTACTCAGGAGGCTGAGATCTGAGGATCAGCCAAGTCCATGAACTCTCCAATAAACTTTGAAAAAGTCAAAAGTGTAGTTGTGGCTCAAGTGTAGAGTGTGCCTTGAACTCAAAATCTGAGACAGCACCTAGCCCTTGAGTTCAAGCCCCAGGATAGGTACAAGCATGTACTCATACACCTGCACGCATGCGTACACACACACACACACACACACACACACACACACACACACACACACATAGAGCCATTATGTTGATTTTATCTGAGGTTCTGCTTAAGAATGAGCATCTGTCATTGACAGTTGTTGTTGGGGTTACATTGTTGAACAAGAGGTGTTTTTGTCTATTTTTTTATGCCAGTGGATGATTATGAGATGGGCTAGAGTGAGTGTTAGTCCCACTTTTAACTTGTTTGTGTGTATGGGGTATAGTAGTGGACTAGAGAAGAAGAAAGGAAATTGAATAGAAAATTAAAATAGAAAAGGAAAATTTGATCAACACGCACATTTAAATTCTCAATCTATTGATGATGTAAAGAACTAACAGGTTGACATGAACTGAACACTGAATTGATCAGTTGAGATCCTGTCTAACTGCTCCCTTCTGCTCTAAGCCATAGCTGAATACAGAGAACAGAGTGTGAAGACCCAAAGCCCAGTACTACTTGCCTTACTGTGTAGTAACTACATACTTATTTTTTAAAGAGCTTTTGATTAGAAGATCCTAAAATTACTTTTGGTCTTTCTCTAAGATGCTCCTACCTCTCAGAATGTATTCAGCTCCACTTCTACTTCCAGCATGGTGATACCGAGGGGCCCTGGAGGAAGAAGGCATCCATCTGTTGACCTTGGAGTGTCAGGTTCTAGATCATAGTAGATGCTCACCAGAGAGGTGGAAGGATTAGATGGTAGCAGTGTGACCCATAGAAGGTTGTGTCACTAGCATGGTTTTTTTAGTTGATGTTGTTGGTCATAGGGCTTGAACTGTGGGCCTGGGGCTTGAACTGTGGGCCTGAATGCTGTCCCTGAGCTCTTTAGCCCAAGGCAAGCACTCTACCACTTGAGCCACAGCACCACTTCTGGCTTTCTGGTGGTTTATTGGAGATAAGACTCTCACGGATGTCTTTGATCCTCAGATCTCAGCCCCCTGAGTAGCTAGGATTGCAGGCATGAGCCATAGGCTCCCGGTACTAGCTGTTTCTTAAGACTAACAGAGTTTGCTGGAAGGCCAGAATGAGAAATAGGACCTTTGTCCGTATGTACCTTACCTACTTGTTGAGTTGTACTAGGAGACCTTGCCTCTTGTCTCTCAGTGGATTTCTGGGATTTTTACCCACTGGAAGAGTGTCCAACTGCAATAGAAAGAAACAATTTACTTATAAGGTTTTAGGAAAATAAATTTTATACCTCAACATGGGTTGTTAAACTTGTTTAACCAACACCCAAAGGGTAAACGCTATAGCGTAGTTGTTGAAGGTCCCCCAGAGGCTCCAGTATTAAAGTCTCCAAGGTGACACTGTGGGAAGGTTATGGAAACAAATGAAGAGAAGGGGCCTGGACCTCCTGCACAGGAAACAGTATGGTCCTAGAAGGGCTTTGTGGGATGCTGGCTCCTCCTCATTCTGGCTCTCTCATCATAAGGTAAGCAGTTTTGCTCCTCCCATGTTCCCGCCATAATGTGCTGCTGTGCCAAAGGCCCAGAGCAACAGTGACAACCAGTGATAGACTAGAACCTCCGAAATCTGGGAGCCAAAATAACCCTTTCCTCTCTGTAAGTCTATTACGTGAGACAGTTCATCATAGTAACAGAAAACTGTTTAACACAGTCAGTATTCCAGTCTTTTTGGAAATCCAGTCTTTGTCATTCTAATTTATTGGCAGCTCTCGGAGCATAAAAGCAGCCATAGATAATGTACAGGGGAATGGATGACCTGTGGCTGTGTTCAAGGCAGACTGCATTTATGAACTCTAAAGTGTTTCTTTCCTTATAACTTTCTCAGATTGTACATTTTGCTCATTTAAAAAAAAAAAAACATTCCTCCAAGCATTGAGCAATGTTCGAGTTGGGTGACATGCTCAAGCAAAACCACTACTAATACCAAATCAAAGGTTTTGGGGGAAAGAGGCTGGTTTTGCTTTATCTGCTTTACATGTTCCTGAAGTGTGGGTCAGAGAAACAGAGGGATCTCCTCAGAGTGGCTTATTTTTCCCCACTGTTTGTTCATCACACATTTGCTGTGTGATGAGGGGGGAGGGGGGCTAGAAATAGGACCAGGGTTTCAGGTGACGTTAAATGTATTTTCTTAGCAGTTAGAGAATTGGAGAAAATGCAGGATGACCTGAGTTTTCTCTCAAAAGTAACACTATAAGATTTTTTAAATGCTACACTTTATTTGCAAGTATTTGTAAGAAAGTCTGGAAGGTTTTTATTAAATGGAAACTGTGGGTTACCTGTGAGAAATTGTTCAAGGTGCATAGAGGATGGCGGGGTGCTTGACTAGTCTCCGAATTGTTTGATGATTTTTCATGAGCATGATTCGTACATTATTTGTGGAATCAAATTAATTGTTTCACATTCAAATGAATTCCTAAATAAGCTTGCCTCTTGAAATCTGCAGATGCAGTTCTTCCTCAGTAATTTTTAATGACATTTCGAGCTTCTTATGTGGACATTTACTGAAAGGCAGCTTCAGGGAAGTAGTTAGCAAGTGAGAGAAAGGAGAAATAGAAAGTGTTCAGGTTCTGTAAGAGTGAGAATATATACATATATGTGCACATTATATAAAATATTAACGTATATGAACTACACACATACATCCATATGTATGCATGTATATACACATATATGTGGATATGTGTGTATAGGTACATATATACATGTACAACTATATGAATATGTATAATTTATTGCTATTATTAAGGTTGTACAGTGGAGTTACCTTTTCATATGAGTACATTTCTTTTTTGGATAATCATACCCCTTCTTCACTTTCTCACATCTTCCTCCTCTTGTTCCTGCCTACAAGTTGCATTATTCAGTTTCCACATGATATCCACTAATTGCATTTGTCCACCCTTTCTCTTTCCTTTTCTATGTCCCCTCTTTTGCCCCACTAAAAAGAAAAAAAAACCCAAAGCAAAAACAAACATTACCGAAATAACAATAACAGCAACAAACCCCCCACATTTCCATTTTCTGGAATTCATTTTGATTAACAGTACTTTAAATGTTGAGAGGAGTTATGTCTTTGGGTTCCTCCCTTAAGGGTATCCTCCTTTAGTCTAACTGTGTGTGAATGCCTAGAGTCCTGTATAAGTTATCATGTCCAGTTATAAATTAGATCTAGCTCCTACATCTGAGAGGAAGCATGCACTGTTTGTCTCTCTGAGCTTAGTTTACCTCACCTAACATGGAGAATATCTTTTACAGAGATGCTGATATTGAAAATAATGTAAATACCCATTGGAATCATACAAGCTCCCTGCCCATGGACCCAACACACATACTCAGTTTGGGGGGATTTTTTTGAATACATGTGTTACTAAAACACAAAGGCCTCTGAAGCAGGTGGTGTCTTTGTCCCCTGATGCCCATGTTTTTTAATAAGGTTTCACTAGATTTTCAAAAGCTTCGGTTAAATTGGAACTGACAGGTATGCTAATTAGCTGGGTTCCGGAGGAGTGAAACAAGTAAAATTGAATTATCATGTGCTCCAAATTGTGTTTATTTTTTTTAATGGTGGCTTTGAAGACTATTGGATTCCATTTGTCAGTGATTTCATGTCTGGGCAGTTCTGTCAACCTTTCCCTGCCTGGTGTGTTAATCTGGTAATCTGAAATCATTTTGTCTGCCTGTCATATGATAGCCTGTTTTGCTGTAGTCCATCTGTCTCCCTTGAGAGGTGAAAGAACTTTTTTTGAAATGGCTTGGGTTGATATTATTAATCTTTATAAGCAGAGAAATTCCTTGAATAATTTAATGGCCAAACTGCATCAGGGGGACTTAGTATGAAAATGAATTTTCTTGTTGGCTTTAAAAATCACAGCATGACTGCTTTTTCATCTGTGCAACTTCTATATGGAAATGCTGGAGGTTTATGTTCTTTTATGTAGCTTTTCATATTTTGTGCCCACGGCCACGAGGAAAGATCCAGAACAGTTTTATTTATCTTTGTGTGTGTGTGTGTGTGTGTGTGTGTGTGTGTGTGTGTGTGCGCGCGCCTTACAATGAACTAACCAGCAAAAAAGAAAGCCTTTCTTGTTCTCTGGAATAACAGATGCTGAATTTGACCTTGAGATTTAAGGGCAAATCTATTCTTGTTTACATGTCTTAAATTTCTTGGATTTTCCAGTATAACAACAGCAGTTGAGACTGAATGCTTTGGGGAGTTCATGAATGATTAAAAAAAAAAAAAACCACAGAAACCAGTCCACCTGAACAGCTGTCATTAAATCTTTGTTCTCTTTCTTCCCTCTTAACGCACTACCATTGAGAGTTTTGAACAATGTTCTTACTATTTTCTTTTCGGTTCTGTTTCTTTGCTTTTAATTGGCTGGGTCCTGACTACAGATGTCCTAGCGCCTGGGTGTCGGCCTTCCATCTGAAACCTAGCTTCTGGGAGAAGGCACCTAGGGGTGGAGCAGGAGGCGTTTGTTTTGCAGGGGCCTTTGTTCCTCTGTGTTAGGGAGGAAATCCCCCAGCCCTGCACCACGGAGCCAGCCAGCGGAGCCAGCCGGAGTGGGAATATTGATAAGCCAGCATGTCGGTTCCTTCTTCTTTTTTGACAGCCTCTTTCCCATGCTGTCTGCATGTCCTGTCCATTGGAGAGCCGAGTGAAGGCTCACACGCTAAGCAACAAGACACCAGGTAAAATTACTCTGTGGGAAATTTGCCCACCGGGTATCATTAGTACTGTGCTAGAGATCATCAGTCAGTTTGGTGTTTTGGTTGTTGTTTTGTTAATCAAATCAAAACAAAAAGGTAGGTATTGGGCACTTTCTGTTTCTTCTGTTGATAAATGGCAAATCTGAAAAGGAACCCCCCACCCCCGCCCCCACCCCGGGACACAGTGAGTAGCCATGGGTGAGCTGCCCTGGGCTGCTCCTCTGGGATGCGCTCAGCATCCCACCAAAGGTTACATGAGGGCTGATGCTTTACAGTTCTGTGCCTGGGAACTGATTCTCCCTGGAAGGAAGGAGGGAAGATATCCGCTCTTCCCAAACCCATGCTTGTAAGTAGCATCATCTGTAGGGTAGCTGTCTGTGAGGGTATGTGGCTATACAGCGTGGAAGTGATAACCGTTTGGAAAGGATATTAATATTCTTGTTAGGGAGTTTTCCTCCTTAGTTTCTGGTGGTTGAGTGCTTTCGCCTGAATGTCTTGAGGAACTTACAGAAGGCAAAAACATAAGAAGCTATCCCCCCAAATAACTAAAATAAAAAGGGGTGGGCATCTTGGAAGATGAGCATCGGGAGAGGACAGTTCATTCCTGTGGCTGTCTGCTAGGTTCCTCTAAATAATCCATTTCTAGAGGAAGTGGCTCAGGTTGGCAGGGCAGCTGCCTAGAAAGCTCAAGGTCTTGAGTTCAAATCCTAGTACTGCCCAAAAGTAATTTCTGAGGTGCTGGCACATAATATTTCCTTTCTCTGTTTAAAGTGCTTTAAAGCTCCTGTGACCTCCTCAGCTCAGGAATTCAGGATACATTTAGTTAGCTATTTACCTCTACATATATTATTTAAATCCCTTGAACCTTAAGAAAGGGAGGTTTGCCAGGCACTGGTGGCTCACTCCTATAATCTTAGCTACTCAGGATGCTGAGATCTGAGGATCACAGTTCAAAGCCAGCCCGGGCAGGAAAGACCGTGAGACTCTTATCTGCAGTAAACCACTAGAAAACTGGAAGTGGCACTGTGGCTTAAGCGGTAGAGAGCTCCACTTGAGCTGAAGAGCTGAGGGATAGCACCCAAGCCCAGAGTTCAAGCCCCATGACCAACAAAAAAAAAGAAGAAATAAAGAAAAAGAAAAAAGAAAGAAAGAAAGGGAGGCTTTCTAAATGTCTCAATCTAACCTAGGAATAAGAGATGCACCTTGCTGGGCAGTGGTAGCTCACACCTGTAATCCTAGCTATTCAGGAGACTGAGAGCTGTAGGATCAAGGTTTCAGAACTGCCAGCGTGGAAAAGTTCATGAATCTCAATCTCCAGTTAATCGGCAGAAAGCCAGGCTGAAGGTGTGATTCAGGTAGTAGAATGCCATTAGTCCATTGAGAGTCTAAGGCTGGCCTGGACCTCTCCACGCTGGTGCTTCTGTCCATTCATGCCTGTCTCTGTGACTGTTATACACTTGTGGTTTCCCAGATACAGCCTTGGATGTCAAAAACAGGAAGTAATTGTTGAAAGGCTGCTTATCCTTAGCAAGCTCTAAGAGCATCACTCAGTCAGTCAGTCATTCAAGGGATGCTTCCTGCATGACCCTTGGACAGATTTGGTTACCTGTACCCCAGGACTCTAATTTGAGACAACAAAACTTTACAAGTAAAGTATAAGGGGATCCTGTGAGAGCTGAATAGGTCACAGGAGCTTTGAAGATGTGGCACCACACTGAGCCTTCTTTGCTGGCTAACTGGAGATTGAGTGTCTTGGCTGGCTTGGAACCTTGATCCTCCAGATCTCAGCCTGCTGAGTAACTACTCAGGAATTCAGGTGTGAGCCAACAGTGGGTCCAGAAAACAGGAGATGAAGGGTCTGTAGTAGAAGAAGGTGGACAGCACTCTATATCAATGTGCCATCCAATTGTCATTGAATATCTTGGTTCTTTAGTTGTTTTCCCCTCACAAACAAAAACCATTTTATGTCAGGCACTGGTGGTTCTCATCTGTAATTCTAGCTACTCAGAAGGCTGAGATCCGAGGGTTGCAGTTTGAAGACAGCCTGGACAAGAGAGTCGAAGAGATTTTTATCTCCTATTAACTACCCAAAAAGGCAGAAGTGAAGGCACTGATAATTAAGATTCCCATATACGGTTTTGGAGGAACAAAAATTCAACCATAACAGAGAGTGTATACTTCATTACATGGTCAGGTTTGATTTGTCCTGCTCCCTTCCCTACCAACCTCTTGGCTGCTTCAACATCAAGCAGAAGAGACAGAGATATACAGAGAGAGAGAGAGAGACAGAGACAGAGAGACAGAGACAGACAGACAGAGACAGACAGACAGAGACAGAGAGACAGAGAGAGATCTTTCATCCCTTGTCCTTTGGGCATCTCTGTCTGAAGATGTTGAGCCCCCAAAGCCCAGCAAGCCCTGCCCCCCCATCTCCTCCTCCTGTCACATTCTAGTGTACTGCCACTGGACCAGGGATAAAGCTTTTTTTAAAAAATTTGTGCCAGTCCTGGGGCTTGAACTCAGGCATGGGCGCTGTCCCTGAACTTTTTTGTCCAAGGCTAGCGCTCTACCACTAGAACCATAGCTCCACTTCTGGTGCTTTTTGGTGCTTAATTGGGGACAAGAGTCTCTCAGACTGTTCTGCCTGGTCTGGGTTTGAACCACACTCCTTAGATCTGAGCCTTCTGAGTAGCTAGGATTACAGGCATGAGCCACTGGTGCCCAGCTAGGGAACCCATGCTTTGTAGAAGTAATCCTTCAGTGAGTGCATGGGTAGGCGAGTAAATGAACTAGATACTCTCAGGAGAAAGGCCTGTACAGGAAACAAAGACACCAGGATAGGCCAGCTGAGAGGAACAGACAGGATGGCATGATTGATTGGAAGTGTCCATGAAATAGGAGATATTTGAACTCAGGCCTTGTGGGATCCATAGGATTTTATAAATGAATAAGTAAAATGTATTCCCTGAGGACCAAACAGCATGAGGGAAGGTCTGGACTAGGAAGCGTGGTTACAGCCCAGGAAAGCTGGAGCCCAGGGCACCTAAAGGGATGAAAAGGAGAGAGAGCTCACAGAAGCTTCTGGACTGAGGCTTCAAGGAACAGTGAGAAGCCACTGAACCTTGGTGAGAAGGGAAATGATGCAATCCCACCTGAGCTTCAAAAGGGGAAAATAGAGAAATGGTTCACACAGGTGAACGTTCTCTCTCCGCCTGTCTGAAGGGCATTTCTGCTGCTAACAGGGAGAGCCTGAGGCCTTTATATTTTCCTGTGTCTCTACTAGTTTTTTTTCTTTTTTCAATATATTTTTTAAGTTTTCCATTGTTATGGTAAAGGTGATGCACAGTTATGTAAGTCAGATAAAGAGATAAACATTTCTTTTTGGACAATGTCACCCCTTCCCTTGCTCTTTCCCAGTTTTATTTTCCCCCTCTCATCCTCACCCACAAGTTGTATAGTTCATTTTCTTGAACATAATGTCTAGTGAGTACCACTGCTGCATTTGTTCACCCTTCGTCCCTCCATTTCTTACCCTCCCGAAGACAGATAAATGAACAAACAAGACAAAAAGAAAATAAAAACAAAGAAAAAAAACCTATTGTTGCCTACTATTTCACTTATTTGATTTGTTGGAGGCAGAACTATATACAAGGACTTAGAGTTAATAGTTATGTTATTAATATAGTGTATGCACTATATATTATTATAGCAATTGCATATTCATTATATGTGCTTTATAATTAAAAGATCCTCTCTGAGGAGTGCTTAATAGGATGATGTAGCGGGTCTTCAGTATCAGGAGGATGGAGTTTAAGATGAATTAGCAATCAAAGTAATGAGAAAGATTTGCACCTGGGGCTGGGAAGGTGGCTCAGTGGTAGAGAGCTTGCCTTGCATGCCTGAGGCCCTGGGTTCGATTCTTCAGCACCACATAAGCAAAAAAGAAAAAGCTGGAAGTGGCACTGTGGCTCAAGTGGTAGAGCACTAGCCTTGAGCTGAAGAGCTGAGGGACAGCACCCAGGCCCAGAGTTCAGGCCCCACAACCGGACCCCCCCCTCCAAAAAAAAATAGATTTGCACCTGTCACCCAGCATTTCAACTTCCAAGCCAGGCCAGATTTCTTGCTTTTGATTGGCAGCTGACAAGACCACAGACCAATAATACTCATCATCAAGGTGGGGTGGGTGGGACTATTACCTGTGATTCTTAACAGGAAGTCCCAGGCACCTCCCTGCTTACCTCAGACATAAGGGTGCTGGCACCTTCACACTTCTCCCCAAGGAAGTCACGCCAGTCGTCCAGGGAGGTGTGCACCACAGATGGCACTCTGCCCAATGACATGTATTCCTTATTGGTTTGATGCTTCTAAAAGTCTTGGATGATAATGCAGACATTCTTGGGAAGGAATTGTACAGAACTGTCTGTCCATGTCTGTTTGCTTAGGTAGGCTGGATGCTAGGACCGGTCACTATGCAGAGGTGAAAGGTGTAGCATGGGAGAAAGAATACTCCTTTCTGCCTCACAACCCCAGAAATTTACGCTCACCTCTGCATCATTTTAAACTATAAGTGATCATAGGTAATGAAGGAGAGGCAATGTTAGGGAACCCTCCACCCCAAACTGGGGCTTGAACCCAGGGCCTTGAATTTGTTCAGCCTGCTTGTCTAGCTTTTAAATGACAGCCAAAGCTCATAGAGTCACTGCTGGCCAGGGCTGGCCAGCTTGGCTATAATGGCTCTGAGAGGGGTGATAGAAAGCTCATGTTTTCCAGTCCAGAAATGACCTGGATGCCTGAAGTCTGGAGGCTTCCTTCCAGCCACAGGGGGCAAGGCTTCCCTCATGGCACACTGCTCTGGTTCCCCACTTTCCACCTGCTGTTTGTGTGAGTTTCCAGTGATCTGGCCCCTAGCATTCGACATTCACAAAACCCCTAAAGCATTCAGGGATGGATGTGGAAATTAGCCTTGTTCACCAGACATTCCTCCCAGCCTGTGTCTTTTCCTTCCTTGTACCCCTTGTACAAATTCTAAATGTGGCCTCTTGCCTTTCCTAATCTTTAAATGCTCTAAAGTTGAGCCCTGGGTGCATTTCAGCCCTGTTGTTCGATGATTCTAGCTCTATGTAAGTCTTGCCTGTTTTTTTCTTAAAGCTAGGAGTTGGTAAACAGTTCCAAAATACCAAAATAATGACAAAGATAACTTTTTTTTTTTCAAAATTGGGACAAGCTGGGATCTTCAGAGGCAGTATGCCTGGTTTTGAATTTATAAACTACCTGCTGGTAAAATCCCTTGAGTAGTTTCTAAACATTTGCATTCTTTCCTTCCTCCATTTTCAAAACACTGTCTGTGTGATTGCAAAGCAATTCCCATGCAGTGTAATCTCTCACTCGGGCAGAGAGCATGCTGGGAGAATGCAGGATCCACTCCGAGGAGGGAAGCGCACTCAGAGCTTGAAGGTCGAAAGTACATTTAATGGTACTCAGTGGTCCAGTGCAGTCATGTTGGAGTTTTCATAATTGGCACAAGCACTCACGGAGGTGCTCCACATGGGAGCTGCTGGCTGGATGGGGGCCATACAGAATCCAGGACTAGGGACGATGCATCTTATAAAAGCCAAAGTAGTTAGGGTTGTCAGCCACACGCAGGTGATACCACTGAACCAGCTGGGCAAGGTGCCATCCCTGCTGAAAAACGTGAGGCAATTTATCAAGTTCCTCCACGATAGCTGAAGGAAACTGGTAACATTCATTGGACGTGTTGCAGAACTGTTAAACTTGATAATGAGACAGAACAGAGACCCAAGTTAAAAGAAAGCTTCTGGCTCAGAAGAGTGAGTTGAAAGGACCTAAATCAATAGAGCTGCTCCTCTCCTGGGTGCCCATAAAGAAGAGTGTAATTTAGACAGGTAGCTTATGTAGTTAGTAGGTTGTAGTTAACATATAGCTTTACTGGTGTTTTCTGGGACCCAATCAGGAAGCAGCTGTTGTGGATAGTCTAGCTTATTGCCCTCTTGTTGCAAATTTTCAAAAATGCAACAGCTGCACAGAACTTTTTCTTATTATAAAAATGATACTTTATGCTGGGCGCTGGTGGCTCACACCTGCAATCCTAGCTACTCAGGAGGCTGAGATCTGAATGATTCAGGTTCAAGCAGAAGAGACCACAAGACCCCAGCTCCCAAATAACCAGTTTAAAAAAAATGGGTTAGGGGTGTGGTAAGGAGAGCCAGCTGAGCAACTGAGGCCCTGAGTTGAAATCTTAGTACTTTTCTCCCACCACCATAAAAAAAAGTTATAATTTTTCTGATAATTTTGTGAGATGCAGAAAAAAAAGAGCTCATAATGAGTAATACTTTTTAGATCTCTTATTAACATTTTGGTAGGCTGGCCTTCCTGTCTTTTTGAAAACCTTTACAGTTTAAGCATTATACATATACAATTGGGCCCACTTTTTTGTTGTTGTTGTTTTGTTATCTTGAGCTGTCATTAGGATAACTGAAGGTTAGGGATTTTTCAAAGCAGCACCACACTTCCTGAATCCTCCCCCCACCCTCACAGTAGGGAGTCTAGGTTCTCCTGTGAGAACTCACCTGCATGCTGGGCCATTCTGGGTTTTTCTGACCACACCCTCCCAATCCATCTATAAAAGTAGTTGATGTTAACCACAGACCGGTGAGGTTACTGAATTAAGCACCTGGGCAGCGTTATAAAAACCAGATGAGCTTTTGCTTCTCTGAATTTCAGCAAAGTTGATGGTGAATGAGAAATGTAAAACAATGGATTTTCTTCTCAAAAATGCTTTGTAAGAAAGGCATTGTATGTGATGTCATTCTACTAACATAAGCTGGGCAGTCATGAACAGACTGTGGACAAGGGCCTGGAGAATCCCTTGGTGTTGCTAGGATTAGCAACTGGTGGTGGCAGGATATGTTTACTTTGGGGAGAGTTCTTTGAGACTAAGAGATGTCTGCCAAGAGTAGCCCAGTGTAGAGGAACAGCACGAAATCTGGAATTAGACAGTTCTGGAATTTAATTTGGGTTTCCTTCCGCTGTTACCTATGTACTGTGATGGCCATCTTTCTCATCTGCAGACCATGGGTGATAGGCAGAACTTCCTAGATGTTTATGGAGCTAAAATGAAAATAAATATGGAATTTCTAGCACACAAGAGGACTTCATAGTGAGCTTCTGCCTTCTCTCTCCAATGATTTATTGGGAAGGATACAGAGAAATGTGTTTCCCAAGGACTCAGCGAGTAATGATAATGGCATGCTAATATTTACCCAGATGAGCAATTTGCAGAAAACTGTTTGTACAATGGTAATCAAAGGAAAAAGTTCTCCTCATATATGACCATGTGAATTTTCCTTCCCAGGCTCCTGTGAACAAGACCTGGGTGAGACAAAGTCACTGACTTGGGCTTTGCTGTGCTGATACTTTTAGATTTGTGAATAAAGCTTATAAGTTAGTTTTATATCACCTTCTCACCTTCCCACAAGAATTGTGGTGAGTGGAAGTTAGCATTTTGGAGGGGGGGTCCCCTTGTATTTCATATTTGAATATATTTCATCCTCTTATGTGTAGAAATAATTCTCTTTTTTGTTTGCCAGTCCTGGGGCTTGAACTCAGGGCCTGGGCACTGTCCTTGAGCCTCTCTGTGCTCAAGGCAAGTGCTCTACCACTTGAGCCATAGTGCCACTTCTAGCTTTTTCTGTTTATGTGGTACTGAGGAATGAAACCCAGTACTTCATGCATGCTAGGCAAACACTCTAAAACCTAGCCACATTCCCAGCCCCTAGAAATAATTCTTATTTGTAGAAACATGATCTGAGTTGACTTGAGTAGCATATGTTTACTGTTTTATATATACCTGGAAGAAAATAGACAGATGAATATTTTCGTATGTTGCATCATTTGCATTCTTATTTTATGCATAAGCATATATAATTTAAGTCGCTGTACAAAGGAGTTGCCATTCAACAAGCCAGTTAATGAGTACAATGCATCTTGATCAATGTCCATCCCTTTCAGCCTTCTCACCCATTTCTCCTCTAGCGACCTCTTCCTTCACTTAATTGTGTAGGGTATACATTGAAATTTTGATTGCATTCTTCCCACTTCTCTTCATTTTGCTCCCTTTAACCTCATCCCACCTCTTTCAATTACCTGTTTCCTGGTGTGTATTTTGTTGAACTATGACTTAATCTACTTAAGGGATTACACTGTTTTGAGTTCTCCCCTGAATCTTCCATATTTCATTTAATACATATGTGTACATTTGTATACCACCCAAAGTATTTACTTATATGTTTATAAACTAATTATAGCTTCCATATGGTTTTTGCTATGGAAGCTACTCGAATACTCCTTTCAACTCTGGGTTTCAACATGTATGGTGTGATACTAGTAGAACAGTATTTTTTTTTCAAATATTATAACTCTTAAAAATAGGGCTGGGGATGCGGCTTAGCGGTAGAATGCTTGCCTGGCATGCATGAAGCCCTGGGTTCGATTCCTCAGCCAGAAATGGTGCTGTGGCTCAAGTGGTAGAGTGCTAGCCTTAAGCAGGAACAGTGCCCAGGCCCTGAGTTCAAGCTCAAGGACTGGTTAAAAAAATACACATTTTAAATATTAAACATTAATGTGTAACAGGAGTTGTTTAACAATGTGGCATAGGAAGAAGAATTAAGAAAAATAAAAATAATCACAAAAGGGAAACAAGTTGAATGAAATGCTTATTTTTCAATGTCCTCCCCCACTATGTAGCTCAGGTGCATCTTGAACTTGAAATCCTCTTCAACTGCCCAAGGGCTGGGGTTATAAATTGTACCATCACACTTGGCTTAGGTCTTTCTTCATGTGACCTCTATCCCTTATGAAATGAGATTTTGAAACACTTTACATTCTTTAAGGGATTGACTGGAAGAAGTTTTTGCTTATGTTGACTCAAAAAGTCTTTGTTTATGTGGGTTATATCTATTAGCAGTCCTTCTAGCATCAATGAATGGAGTTTTACTAAGTACAAAGAAGAATGTGTTTCTTTAAGTAGTTGTACAAAGGAGTCACCATTCAACAAATGAGTTTATGAATACAATGCATCTTGATCGATGTCACCCCTTCCATCATTCTTCCCCGTCCCTTCTAACCTCATCCTTCCCCTCAAATTTCTTAATTTTGTAGGATATGAGTTAACTTTTGACTATATGCTCCTCCCCTTCCTCTCTCCATTCATCCCAACCCCCTCTCCTTACTCCCATCCACCTTTCTAGTACTGGTTTCCTGATGATCATTTTATTGGACTGTGAGCCTTTCTAAGGCACTAACACCATTTGAATTCTCCCTACACAACCACCTATTGGCTCAGACTAGTGATGAAAATGGCTGCAGAGTGATGGCGTCGTATTGTGGTATGTAGCCTCCTAAGCTTCCATGGAGGAAAAGAAAGTTCCCATGACATCATGGCATAGTTATAGAAAGATGATTGAGCTCATAGATCTCAAATGTCTCAGTGACCTTTAGAGGCCCAGACCACTCTGGGAGTCTTTCTAGCTGCTGATATTCAACACTGAAGTGCCAGTGCTGATTCTGTAACTCAAGAAGCTGTCAGTCTTATTCTTTTTCCAGGATGAGTAGCTTTATTCAGAGTTAAAAATTTCATGTTTATTTGCTCGTAATCTGAAACTGGTACTGATGTCAATGAAAAGGAAAACAGCTAGGCACTTGATGGCTCATGCCTGTAATCCTAGCTACTTGGGAGGCTGAGATCTGAGGGTCATGGTTCAAAGCCAGCCCAGGCAGGAAAGTTCCTGAGTATCGTATCTCCAGTTAACCACCAGAAAGCCAGAAGTGGTACTGTGGCTCAAGTGGTAGAGCGCTTGCCTTGAGCTCAACAGCTGAGGGACAGCACCCAGGCCCAGAGTTCAAGCCCAACAACTGACCAAAAAAAAAAAAAAAACCAAAAAACAAGGAAAAACAATACAGCAACAACAACAACAAAAAAAAAACTCAGTCCCTACTGTTCTCAGATTAATTTAGGTTGACTTTATGTCAAACAAGTGAAGAAAAATGTATCTTGCTCCCAAATACAAGAAACTTCTGGCACTCATGAAGTAGGTGAAAATGGAGTGCATAGACCATTTCTCAACTGGCAATGTTTAGGAAGAGATTGTTAAAGTCCTGACTTACATGGACAAGCGCAGGTGACCAAAAATCTGGTGTGACTTGTAGATTTCAGAGAGCACAAACTAGCAATTCTGCCAGAAGCAACCTGTTCTCATCCCCTCCCCTCATAAAATTGAATAGAAAAGAATTAAATAGGAAGCAGAGGTATAGGGAACAAAGGATCCTTTGGTGTGGGCCTGGTGGTGCTCCCAATTCCTTGGCCTCTTTCCTAAGATGAACAGATGTACCTCCCTAAAAGCATGAAACTTGCTCTTGACCTTGTTCCAGGGCTGATGTCTGCCAAATTGGACTGGTCAGTTCTCAATGCTGTGGTCCCAGAATTTTCCCATCACCAGGACAGCTGAACACTTGTCTTCTCTCTAAAGAGAGTTTGTTATTGAAAGAAAAGCCAAGCATGGAATTACTGGGAATCCAGGCTGCTTTGAGAGCACATTTTCCCTACTGGTTGTTTTTCTTTCCAACTTCCTGGGGCTTTAGTGGTATTTACATTTGGGCCCTGTCATTTCACTTTTTAATGAAAATCCATTTGAATGAAATGCTTGGCACTAAAATGTAATTTTTCCTTGTTGTTTAAAAGGAGTCCAAATGTCTGAAAGTCTTACCACTGGTCACTGAAATGGAAAGACCTCAAACATGTGCTTAGTTTTTCTCCTTTAAATCTATTAAAAGTAATTTTCTCTGCCCTCAGGAACCAGCTGGCATCTATAACCTGTCTTCTTACTTTAACATTATTTTCTGTTCGACACTTTCAGATTTATGATGCTAAAAGCTGGTGAAAGAATTCCAAATGGATTTCCAAATGAAATATTTTCTTTAATGGGTAGAGAAAGCTTCAGGTCTTCAAATATTCCTTGCAGTCTGTGTGGCCTTTTCCTTCCTGGTTTGGTTTAATAATAAATGAATGGTGTATGCTGTCATAGCCACATTAAAACTGGGTTATACCTTAGCTCTTGAGGTTCATATTGTTTTCAAGCTTCTTTCTTACCTCACGCTTTCTCTCCATGGCCACAGCAAGTTGGCTTATCCACTGCTTTGCTGGCTGGGCTTCCATATTATTGATACTTGACAACCTAATAGCAGGTGGTTTTGTTTTGTTTTTTTAACTACTGTTTCCTCAGCACCCTTCATGTGGGGGATTGCCTTGCTATCCTGCAGACAGTCCATGCACTATTCTTTGTGTCTCTTCTTTTCTGTCTCACCTCTGTCTCCTTCTAGAATCTCTTAAACTCAGGCTACCCTTCCTTCCCCAAGAATGATGGTGTCTAGGGGTATTGGGTCAGTTTTCTCCACCGATTAAAGAACTGAGAGGCAGAAAAGTGTATTAAGCAGACAGATCAAGTTGACTTGATAGTATAGACTCTCCATGGACAGGGGTCCCAGAGCTGAGAGTCCATTAGAGTCCTCTTGGAGAGCTGTTACTCTAGTTTGGAGTCTCTCCATGTCTCTTCCCCTTGGCTTTGTGCTGACTGCCTGATGGCTTGTGCATGCCCCATCCAGCCCTTTTCATTGGTTGAACAGGAACCCAGGGCATTATGGGAGGGAGCACCATAGTGGGAGCCAAAGGTTATATATGTCCATCAATTTTTAATCTATAGCTACCAAACCAAGGTGGCCTGTCAGGGTGATCTTCCGCTGATGGGTGTCTGTATCGATTGGTTCTCCACCTCCTCTGCACTTGTCCAGCCTACAACCTGGAGAGCTGGACCTTGCCGTAGGCTGGGTGTATTCCCATCTTTATGGAAGTATTGGTGTTGCTGTCCATCTGAGGATGTGACCTTGGGATGTTTTCTTACGTCACCCAAAGAATTGGGGGGAGCTAGGAATCTGCCCGGGGAGTTGATCCATACATGTTAGCTTTTGGAGAGTTGATATTCAAACAGTTAAATTTATATATGTTTTCCAAACTAGAGATGCTATGAGAAAAAAAATGTATGGGTTAAACTGGGATGCCCAATTCTGAACTTCTTGTCTTTGAAGGCTATGCCTTAAAATTCTTTTTTGTTTTTAATAATATATAGTTATTGTAAAGGTGATGTACAGAGGTGTTATAGTTACATAAGGCAAGTAATGAATCCATTTTGAACAGAGTCTCCCCTTCCCTTGCTCTCTCCAGCTTTCCCGCCCATCACCACCTACGCGTTGTATCGTTCATTTTCCACAGTCTAGTGAGTATCACGGCCGCATTGTACCCCCTTACCTAAACAGACTCCCTATACTCTAATATTGCCTACTCTAAAAACTTGTAGGTGTTCCCTATCTAAATACACCTTCATTTTTGAGTGGAGAAGGGTATTGTGTTGAAGAAAAGGAGATTAGGTAGATTTGTAATTGATGAGTAATTGTAAGAGTCAATATGAACCAATGCAAAGTAAAACCAGAGGAAAAAAAAAGCACCCCAAACCGAAACCATAACAGGACAAAATACAAAATAAGAAAAACAAAACACAAAACAGACAAACTCACAAGCAAGACAAAAGGCATGGAAAACAAAAGCAGCAACAGAGAAGTAATTTTTTAAAAGTCTCTTGTTTCTATTTCTTGAAGTTCATTTTGATAAATATTATATAATCTGATTTTTCTCACTGGGTACAACTATATGTATAACCTCCTTTTCAACACCATACTACCCTTCTCCAACCAAAAGTTAAGGCATATTTAGATAGGGGAATTCTTAGCTATGATTTAAGGCCTCCGATTTAAAGTCTACGCAATTGTAGGGTTTTGTGTTTGTTTTTTATTTTATATTTGGTCCTGTTGTGGTTTTGGTTTTGGGTGCTTTTGGGGGGGTTGGGTGCTTTTGTTTCCTCTGGTTTTATTTTGCATTGGTTCATATTGACTCATAATTGAATTGCTCATCAGTTACAAATATACCTAATCTCCTTTTCTTCACAATACCCTTCTCTACCCCAAAATGAGGGTATATTTAGATAGGGGAACACTACAACTGACAGGCACTTTAGAGTAGGCAATATTAGAATTTAGGGAGTCTGATGCATAGACTCAACTTAGTTTTCTTCAGTGGTATAGACTACAAGGCCTCTCTCCCTCATCTGTTTTCTCTTTTGTAACCATTACCTACCCCCTTTTTCATCCTTCTTCAGCTAACTCCTCTGTAATATTAGACTTCTCTCACCCATAGTTCTCTCTGAAAAACAACTCCTCTTCAAAACTCCCCTGCCTAATAACCTCAATTGTTTTTTCAACTGATAGACAAGTGTTAACATCACAGCGCCTCACCAGGACTAAAATTCTTAAATGAAAGATAACACTCACATAATATGCATGTTCTGCAATGTTAAATATTTTATACTGATATATATATAATTGATCTATTAAAAATAGAGAGGTATAGAGGGCTGACAAAAGTACTTATAGCTGGATGCTGGTGCCTCATGTGTATAATCCTAACTACTCAGGAGGTTGATATCTGAGGGTCCCAGTTCTAAGGGAGCCTGGGAAGAAAAGTGTGTGAGTCTCATAGTCTCTCAGTATCCAGCAAAAAGCCAAAAGTGGAGGTGTGGTTCAAGTATTACAGCACCAACCTTGAACAAAAAAGCCAAGGAAGAATACAAACCCTAGCTTGGGTGCCAGTGGCTCACACCTGTAATCCTAGCTACTCAGGAGGCTGAGATCTGAGGATCCCGGTTCAAAGCCAGCTCAGGCAGGAAAGTCCATGAGACTCTTATCTCCAATAAACCACTAGAAAACTGGAAGTGGCACTGTGGCTCAAGCAGTAGAGTGCTTGTCTTGAGCTAAAGAGTGCAGGGACAGCACCCAAGCCCAGAGTTCAAGCCCCATGACTGACCAAAAAACAAAACAACAACAAAAAAAACCCTAAGTTTAAGTCCTAGTACCAGCATAAATTTTTTTTGTTGATTACTTCTCCACTGATTATCAGCTACATGGTATCTGAAATCTGTATTTTACAATGTCAAATGAAAGTTTTGATGTGACAGGTAATTTATCTCAGTCAGGCTTATGCTATTTATTGAGCATATAGGATCTGGAATTCAGGGCTGGAAGGATGGAAAGGAGTCTCAATCTGTAGAGTTTAAAGAGAGGGCTAAAGTCCCCACACCAACATTATTCTCAGTAGCAACTGCCTATTTTCTTTTACACTGTAATTGGGTAATAAGAGATAGGAGATTGTTTTGAACCTGCCAACTTAAGTAGAAATGGTTATGTGATAAACATCAAAATTTATTTTATTTGACTTTATAAGTTTTGTATTGGTTAGTGGCAGCTCTACCTTCTTCGTGATACAATATTTTATTACAGTATTGTTAGCAAACAAGCTGTAAGTAAATCTCTGGGTAGTATGAATCTGAGTTTTCAGTGTACAGATACAACTGGAAAGGCTGTTTGATCATGATAAGGAACCAAGTGTTGTGAGCAAGAGGGCTTCTGACTGGATGTGTGACCCACATGGTAGGGCCATGATGACTGGAAACAACTAGCTAGTTTCTGTAGGGAGTGGGCGAAGGTTAAACCTTGAGTTCTTCCTCCTTCACATACATACAGCATCTTCTGGTTTTTTTCTTTAGGCACCAAACTGTCCTTTACGAAGAATTCATGACTTTCTTTTAAACAGGTACTGGATGTATTCAACTGTAGATACATCTCAAAGCATATGTTCAAGGGAAAAATTTTAGAATCTAATTTTTTGGATTCCCATGAGAGCCAGGGTTCAGTTACAACCACTGGCTCACCTGCCTTGTCTAGGAGCTTGAACCACACTGATCCTGAATTTGAATATCGAATGGCCATGATGCTGACTTGGTGTTGTATTTCATCGGCTCGCACACCAAGTGTGATGTCCATTTTCTGAAGTATATTTATGTCACATCTCTAATACATTAAAATAGGTGAACCTTTTGGGGTGTGGCAAATGAAAGCCTATGGATCTGTTCCAACTCCCATCCCACGTTGTAGGCTGAGATGTTTAGATGATGTCACTCCTTTAGATGATGTCACTCTCCTGTGGGACAGGGGTTTCTTAGGTCAAGAACACAATCTTCATCCAAAGGCTCCTTAACATTGATTATTGAAAGCACAGATTATTTTCCCTTGATATTCTGTGCCAAAAATCAACTTGAAAGCAATGTATTTCCAAGTCTATAAGGAAATAGTCTCTGTGAAACAATCACCGTCAGTAAGACGTGAGCAAGCATGTTTTTATGACCTGGCGATAACCAGCCAGCTCAGTCAGCTGCCAGGTTCCATTTTTTTTTCTCTGTTCTTTCCCAGTATTTCTGTTGTGTGGAGTAAGTGTTGAGGGAGGTACCATGTCTGTCTACATTGCCATTTGTCACTTGTGAAGATGTTGTCTTTTTTAATGTCTTCTAAATACTTCCATATATGTGTGTGTGTGTATATATATATATATATATATATATACAGAACCATGTGAAAGTCAGCTGGTGATATCATGCTAGTTTACCCATATGTGCTTTAGCATTGTTAGTGAGAAGCAAGGACTTGTCTTTATCTAATCATAAAGTCATTGACTACTGAAGAATTTCATACCAGTATAATAATGCCATTTGCTATATAGCCTATGTTTCAATTTCATCAGTAGTAGGGATAATTATCTGTATAGCTGCTTGGTTTTCATTAATATACATTGCCAGTACAAGTTAAGTTATTGTAATAATTCTATAGATGTGTATTTTAAATAAGTACTTTAAATAATTTCACCCCTTCTACTCTATTCCTTTAACTTCTTCTCTCTCCTCCACCACTGCAGGCAGTAAGCATCTGTATGGACCATGTGTGTATATATATATATATATTCTGATGATCCTGTCCAGCCTTGAGCACCCCCTTTCCTCTACTTCCATCTTACTGGTCCCCCATTTTACACTCAATAGCAAAACATATGATCAAAAACATGTGATCTGAGGCTGGCTTCTCTTGTTCAGCATGACCATTTCCACTTCCATCCATTTTCCTGCAAATACCAAAATTTCATTCTTCCTTATAGTTTGGATAATCCTCCATTATGTACATTTTCTCTAGCCAGTCATAATTGTTGGCCACCTAAGCTGAGTCTACAGCTTGATTATTGTAAAGAGTGATGTGATAAACGTGAGTATGAAGGCTTCTGTGTTGTGTACTGATGGAAGCTCTTTTGTATATATGCCCTAGTGGTATAGCAGGGTTGGAGGTGGACTATTTTTAAGTCTTTGAACCTCCACACTGATTTCCATAGTGTTTGCACTAATTTACATTCCCGTCTACAGTGTATGAAGGTTGTTTCCCCTGTTTCCCTGTGTTTGCTGTTGTTTGTTTTCTTGATGATAGTCTGATTAGGGTGAGATAGATAAAATCCCAGTCTTCATTTACATCTAAGAATGTTGGCTTGTTCTTCTATTTATTAGCCACCTATCCTCTTGAGTACACCTGTATACCAGTGTTCATGTGTCTATTAATTGGATTATTCTTTTGCTGTTTAACTTTTGAGCTCTATGTATGTTTTAAATAAGAATCCATTAACCATTGAATCATTGGTAACATTTTTCTCCCATTCTTAGGTTGTCTCTAGATTCTGGTTGTTATCTCCTTTGCTGTGCATACACTTTTAAATTTGATGTAATTCTAGTTATCAACTCTTGCTCTTACTTTCTGGGAAACTGGAGTTCTATTCAGGAAATAATTACAGATGCTTACATCTTTCAGTGTTTTTCTAAAGTAGTTGGAAAGTTTCATTTCATTCTTACATTTGGTCTTTGATCCATTTGGAGTTGATTTTCATACAGGGGGAGAGATAGGGATCTAGTTTCACGTACTTGCATCTCAAGAGCCAGTTTCTCTACCATTTGTTGAAGAGGCTGTCTTTTCTCCAGTGTATGTTTTTAGCTCATTTGTCAAAAACTAATGGTTGTAGCTACGTGGTTCTATTTCTGGGTCTTCTATTCTGTTGCATTGGTCTTGGTGTCTGTTTTTGTGACATTACCATGCTGTATTGTTAACTATGGCTCTGCAGTATAATTTGAAATAGGCTATTTTGATACCTCCCTGTTTGCTCTTTTTTTTGGTTTAGATTTTAGCTTCTGGTTTTGACTAAAAAATATGAATTCCTTTTGATTGTTTCTGTCTCTTTGCTCTTCTTTAACCTAGAATGCTTTTCTCTATTTACTTTATGTCACAGTGAAGGGTATTGCTAAAAACTCCAAGTCGGTTGTTTGGTTTGGTGTCACATAGTCGAGACTTATCTGTTTTCTTCTTCATGAAGACATTCATTTCTTCTTTTTGCCAGTATTCGTAATTAGGGTAGGCAATGAGTCACATTAAGAAACATAGAATGTTTGCTCATTATTGGTGATGCTAAATTTAATTTCTGGTTAAACTGATAACTCCACTAAAATTTTCCACTGTAGAGATTCCTATTTGTGTAATTATTTAGGGACTCGATTGGGGGCATATTTTTGAGGGCTGTATAAATCTCCCTGTCCTCTTCAAAATTTGTTCCAATATTTTCTGCATGAATTGAGAATCCTCATCTGAACCATTATTATTTGGTGGTTGCTAAAATGCAAAGCCTTTGCCTAGAACACCACTGGTTACTGCAGGAGCCAAGGAGGAGCAAGGAAGTAGAATTTCCAGGAAGATGCAGCACCAGGACACTGACCAAAGACATCTTACTCATCTTTCTTTGTCTGGCATTGCATATGGCACATATGCAAAAGATCTAGATACATATTACGGTTGAGAGAATAAGAGGGTGGGGGGAAGCCACTTGCTGATTTCTTTTTAATTAGTTCTAACAGTTTCTGCTTAGAACATTAGGTTATTTCCCTGAGAATAGCATGGATATTTTTGGGTTTCATCAATGTGCAGTTTTTTTTTCCTTAAAGCATACTGCATTTCTTCCCTAACCATCATTTATATTGAAAGCACAGATTTCTGTTTCTCATGATTCTTTACCCAGAATTATCTGTAAAGTAACCTATTTCCAAGGAGATGGATGCTTGGCCTTCCAGATGTAATGTCAGATAGAATAGAGTTCTCTTCTCTGTCTCTGAGAAAATCTCTGGCTGACAACCATCAAAAATTGTCCTGATGATTTTCCCTCTGGATAAATAAACACAAGCTGGAAGGAACAAAGCTGTTCTGCCATTCCCCATGGACCCACAGGACATGTCCATGCTGTGGGTTTGCCAGCAGAGAAATCGACATGTGCTTATGCCATTTTGGTAAGTGTGAGAGGTTCACACAGCTGCATATGCATTTGCTCAGATGTAAAAGCCTGTGTTTCTGGACTTCGCTATCAAGCAACATTGGTAGAGAAACACTGACTATTTTGGAAAAGTTTTGGTTGTGTCTAAAGGTGGAACCAGTGTATGTTTGTGAATCTTCTTTATCACACAATTCATAAGGCTTAGGAGTTGCTGGACTTATTTGCATATCGTTCATGTTTATTCATATTCAGGAAATTCAGCTTTAGCATCACTGTTGTTTATTTAACTTGGAAAGAAATTATTCAGCTCTGTGATGGTTTCTGGCTCACTGGCATGGCAGAAATACCAAATGCCACAAATTATCCTGCTGTGTTGTACAGTATACCCACTTTCTCTTATGGGTCCTATCAAAGTCCATGGCCACCAAACAGCACCTGTAGGACTTCACTGAGTAGTTCTGTCAGGTCGCTGAGATAAGGACTTGCTATTTGGAGCATTCTAAATGTTAGTGGACCCAAGGCCTGCTTTATAAAACATTGGCGCAGCCAACATGATTGGAGACCAAGCCTGCTGCTTGATTTTTCTACCTTTGAATCAGAAAAGAATCCCTGCTGGAGCCCACTTTCATTCTTCCAGAAGAAGACAGGCAGCCCAGCACAATCCTTCTGAGGATGAGCAATCAATAGCTAGCATATAAGTACATTACCTGGCAGAGTGGTCAGGCAGTCCCACATGGCAGTATGGCGGCTGAAAGCACAGCTGGCTCCACTGGCTTCCATAAAGGTGACAATTCCTAAGTGAATTCAGACCTGTGTTACTTGCACCAGCATGGAAAGCAAGATCAGCACGGTAATCACTTCCTTGCTGTCCAGCTCCCTCCCAGGGTGATGCTGAGACAGAGGCCCGATGACAATTGGCGCAAGAGATGGATGGCCCACTTTGAGCCACTTCTAAGCAGTAACAGAGTAATTTCATGGACACAGAAGTCTGTGACTGAGCCCAAGGAGGAGTGGGGGTGCAACATGGAAATCCAGGGCTCCAATGAAGCTAGGCAGAAGTATGAGGAAGGCCTATCCTGGTGGGCAGTGCTACAGGACTGCGCTGTCCCTTTCTGTCCAGAAGAATGTCAGGGCGTTGTCTCAAGAGTCAGATTGGACTTGGATAACTGACCTTTGCTTATGTGGTCATGAGATCGTGAGAGTGGCATGGTCCAACTGCTCTCTTTCTATCTCTCCATAGGGAATGGAAGTTGGCAGAAGTAAGACATTTAGTGTTTTCTGAAGCTGGTTGAGGTTTTTGGACTTTAGACACCGTAGATGAGATACAAGAGCAAATAATCCTGTTTTCTGGTGACATCACACATGAGGCCTGGTGTCTCGATGACTGTCTATAGCCAGCAAGAGATGGTAGTGGTGCTGAGCCTCACAACCAGTTAGGGACTCATCTAATGGCAGCAGCTGTACCATCTGGTAGCTGTAACATTTGCAACTTGTGGCTTTCTTGATTCACCTTGACAAGAAAAGATACAGCCAGAAGATCCTGCGCCAAGGCTTGTCCACTTTGGCTAAAAGTGATACCCGTATTTCTGCCCACTACTGATAGGTCATGTGACAGTTACGACAAATCTGAAGGGCAAAGGACTGGAAAGAGGAAACAAAAGGAATATTAGTATTCTTAGGCATACATTTCCCCAAAGTGTACCCATCAGTCTGGCTTAGTTGTTTTAAGGACTAAAATAGTGAAATTTATGAATGTTTCAAATTTCATCCAAGTGATTTCCTAGTAATTTCCTGTAAAACTGGCAAAGAGTCGGAGGTTCAGAGGAGGGGACCAGCCCAAAAACAAAATGGTGAAAGACGATGCTCCGGACTTCAGGAATTGCAGGTGGTCCACAGAAGCCTAACTAGCTACAACTAAAGACACGCTTTAGCCTGGGTGATTTTGATGGGAGTGAGGCAGATCATTTCTACTGAGTGGAAATCAAGTTGGATGCCATTCTGAATCAGATGGGGTACTGTTCTTGAAACAGTTTGAATTCACATCAGACTCCAGGTCTGCAGTGCTAAGGGGCTAAATCCCTGTGTGGAGGGAGGAAGTAATGATCAGCACTGCAGGTGCAGAGACTTACATTTCCCACTAGAGAATTAATTGCTGTTCCAATGTGCAAAGCGAGAGAATGTAATAATTAGAACTGTCATTATATATGCCAATGCAGATACTAACTAGTTTAAAATATATTTGTAAGCTGGGTGCTGATGGCTCATGGCTGTTAATCCTAGCTACCTGTAATCCTGAGTTCTGAGGATCAGGGTTCGAAGCCAGCCCAGGTAAGAAAGTCCATGAGACTCTCATCTCCTGTTAACCATCAGAAAACCAGAAGTGGTGCTAAGACTCAAAGCTATAGAATACTAGCCTTGAGCAAGAGAGCTCAAAGACAGTGTCCAGGCCCTGAGTTCAAACCCCACAACTGATTTAAAACACACACACACACACACACACACACACACACACATTTACTTTGATATAGTTATGTTTTGGCATAACGTTCAAGCTGATTTTTTTTTTACTTATAAGATATCTTGAAGTGGCTGGTCAGGGTTTAGTTTAGTTGATGGAAGATAAAAGAGAGATAATAAAATTATGTTCAGAGATGGTTTTCCTTCAGATCTTTCAGAAAAATTAATGTCTGAATTGTGTATCATCTCTCAGGAATAGGACAGTCATGTTTGTTGAACAAGAAGTAATTTAATAATGTAATTATCAAATTAGAATTAAAAATGTTCCCTAAATATATGGACTTTTGATGATGATCACATATAGTCCTCCCAGGATATGGCCAGAAAATGAGTTGTATTAATATAACTTGGAGAGAAGCAGCAGTTTATGTTGGCATCATGTGACCTACACCATGGCCTTACTGTCTCAACTCTATGGACACAGCATCCAATGGGGGAGAAGAATAGGGAGTCAGGTTGGTGCTTGAGATGGAATGCAGAATGTTCTGTCTCCCTTCCTCCCCCCATCTCTCCCCTTTTGGAAAGGGAAAGTATTGAGAACCTGAGATTTTAGAGTGAACTTTGAAAATGACCCCACCTTTATAGCAGTGAACAGATTCTCAGTATGACAGGCCTGTAAGAGTTATGTGAATCAAATATACATCAGAAAATCCTTTTCTTGCTCAGTGTGAACAGCTGAAGGCAGAGGAAAATAAAAACAAGGCTTTTCTGTTACATCATTTTCATCAGGCTTCATGTTACATCATTTCCTGTGAGATCAGGAAATCCTTAAAAAATCGTTCTGTTTACTTGCAAGCAAGGTTCGACTTCCCAATGAATTTTTCATTATTTCTCTCTGGAATAGAAGAGGAGAAAATTGTTCTATGGAAAGACCTTGGACACATTAGTTCCGTTTGGGGGAATTACAAAGTATCATTTAGGAATTAAAGGAAAATTTCAACCATACTTGAAAGTAGACAGAATGAGTTCACTTGCACTGTCCTCTCTCAAATCAGAAGTGTTTTCCCCTCCTTTCAATTACTCAGTCACCACCCTGTCTAATTCTTGGGTTGGGAAATTTTTATGTTGTTGTTAATATTGTGTTTCTACTACTGGGCCTTGACCTCAGGGCTGTGAGCACTATCCTAGCTTTTTTACCACTTAAACCACATCTCCACTTCTGGCTTTCTTTTGCTGGTCAGTTGAAGATACAAATATCAGACTTTCCTGCCCAGGAAAATACCTGAGGAACTTGTAAAGTACTTGAAAGTATCTGAGGTACTTCCACTTCTTTGAGAAACTTTATGTGTGTGTGTGTGTGTGTCTGTCTGTCTGTCTGTCTGTCTGTCTGTCTGTGTCTGTGTGTGTTGGTCGGTCCTAGGGCTTGAATTTAGGGCCTATGTGCAGTTCCTGAGTATTCTTGCTCAAGGCTAGCACTCTGCCATTTGAGCCACAGCTCCACTTGTGGCTTTTTGCTGATTTGTTGGAGGTAAGAGTCTTGTGGACTTTCCTCCTCTGGTTGGCTTTCAATCATGATCTTCAGATCTCAGCCTCCTGAGTAGCTAGGATTATAGGGTGAGCTGGACTTTACATGTTTTTTAGAGTATGAGTCAGGGCAGGGTGTTTGCGAAGAAGTGTGAAAGCCTTTTCTGCTAAGATTTTATTGATATGCACACGAAGCACCAGATTACTGAAGGGGCTGCTTCTCTCTCCAACATATTTATAGAAATTCTTATCTGCTCATGTTCTCCTGCCAGCAGCTCACAGGAATTTCAAATAGTGAGGGTCAAGTTCAGGTCACAGCTGAGTGAGGTTCCTCTGTTCTGTTCTGACAGACAGAGTGTGAAGGTTCTGCTCTCTAATTATAGCATTTTCAGAATGGCCAGCAAGGTGGCACTTAACTGTTCTGGATTATTTAAAAGTCTGCTGTTTTCGGAGGAGGGCACAAAACCCAATTCCTGTGGCTGCTGGTGTCTCAGTGATGCTGATTAATAGCATGGATGGAAGGTGGTTCCAGTCACTGAGCCCAAGCCTGGTGCTTGGGCCATGCATTGGTTGTCTGCGATCTGTGCTGATCTAATCTAGACCTTGGGGAGAAGAGTTTCCTGCCTTGAAGAAGCTGCCCTCCTCTTATGGTGGCCAAAAAAGAATAGAAGTGGGGTTGGGGGTGGGGGGGGTGCTGTGGTCCCATTGGAAAGGCTCTGCCTTCCCAGCTTAAGCTCCTCCCCTCCTGCCCCCACCAGAATGGCCCAAGCATGGGCTGCAAACAGCAGCATGATTCCAGAAAGCCTCTCCCTTACAATGTTCTTTATTTCCCCAGAGGAAAGGAAAAGGAGAACCTTCAATTAGCATGCATTCTGGTTGCTTTTTCTAGTGATCGAATGGAGCTCTCAGAAAGCAAAGACTCTGGAGATGGAAAGAAGCAGAATTCATAAATTGATTATAAACAAGTTGAGGGGAGGAAGAGGGGGGCAGGCATGGAACCAGGGACTTGGGCAGCTTGGAGCTGCAGGGTGCCACCAGCTGTGTGGGTTCTGTGTGGGAAGGCAATTGACAGGGCGAGAACAGTTTTGAGGACTACCTAGCTAGCCCTGTGTCTCCCTTTCTGCAGTACAGCCCCATGGGAGAGCCTCAGGGGCAAGCAGAAAGGAGAAATGTTGCTATCCAACAGCACAGGAGTATCTGGGACATGGCTCCTTTCTGCCCTTGCTTCCCAGCCCCCACTTCAGTCCTGGAGAATGTGGGGAATGAATTTAGGGCCTGAGCTTAGGTAAGTTCTGTACTGCTTGAACTGTGCCTCTCATTCCTTTTGCTTTGGGTTTGTTTGTCAAATAGGGTCTCCCACTTTTGCCTGAGCCAACCGCAGACCCTGATCCTCCCATCTTTAGCTCCCAAAGTAGCTGAGATTACAGGTGGAACAACTCACAAGTAGCTGGGATTACAGGTGTATGTCCCACACTTGCTAAGAACATGACCTGGTGCAAAGCTTCTCAAACTTTACTGCCATTTCTGGGACTTTTTTTCCTCCCTCTTTCTCCCCTTTCTCCCTGGCCCCTTCTCTCCCTCTCTCCCTCTCCCTGTCTCTCTCCTCTTCCTCTTCTTTTCTCTCTCCCTCGTTCCTTCCCTGCTGCCCTCCTGCCCTCCTCATTTCCTGGCCTGCCTCACAGTGTGTCATGGCCATGAAACTAGTTCTAGCCAGAAGAATATAAGCAAAAATGTGCATCTTTTCTAAGCCTGGCCCATGAAAACCTCCCACACTGTCTGGCATTCTCCTCCCCTCCCCTTCCCTGTCTGCCGGCCAGACCTGCTCCGTGTGATCTTGGAATCACGCTGAAGAAGGCAGAGAATTTATCATTTTAGTCTCTGAATAAGCACAGAAGGAAACTACCATAGACCAGAAAAACCCAAAGGACAATTATTGGACATTTCATGAGCAAAAAAATAAGTTGTATCATGTTCAGGTGCTGATTCTGAGGATAGATTATATCTGCTATAGCAACTAATAATCTGTTCTACGACAAATCTGTCCTCATTCTTATTGTTGTGTGACTGCTACTGTCATCTATTATTTTACTTAAGTTGATTCACTTTTGTGAATTTGGATTTTAAAAGTAAACTTTATATCATTATGATAAATGGAAAAAAATAGCATCACCGTAACTAGAAGATTACTCAAAATAGATTGAATGATAACAAAATGACATATTTGTTTCTAGCTTAGCTGCTCTTGCCTGAGGAAGGTTCTTTTCACATGAGTCCTACTGTTGAAAGTGGGGAAATTAGGCATTATTAGAAAGGTGTTAAGAAGGCCTATTAGCACCAAACTGAGACTTATTCCTTGACAGATTCAGAAGAGTTGAAAAGTAATTGGAAGTCCCCTTCCCTTAGTGTGATTCAGGGCTGTTTAATGTTGTGTCTCCACCATGTGTCATCCAGCTTTCTGATTGTATACATCTTGTATCTGGGAAGAATTATGTCCTATATGGAAACTAGAAAAGAAAATGAGTTCAGGTGTACAATAGAGGGTGCTTATTTGCCATAGCAGGTAAACACAATGTGTCTCTATAGTGGTGGGGTAAAATGAGACTTCTGTGAGCATAGAAAAACTGGGAAACTTGTAGTCCACCACTTAAAATTTGTTTATATGTATATATATATATATATATATATATGAACATATACATATATGACATCTATCATCTATCCAGGCATTTATTCCATTCATAATTTGTCTCTGTCTGTCTGTCTGTCTGTCTGTCTGTCTGTCTGTCTGTCTATCTATCTATCTATCTATCTATCTATCTATCTATCTATCTATCTATCTATCTATCTATCTATCATCTTTTTCTTTCCACATACCTATCTGTATGTGCATGGGTCTGCCTTATGTCCAAGTAAGACTTTTGTACTTTCTGTTCCTAGTATTTTGGAGTAAGTTCTGAATAACGAATACATTAGCCTTTGCATAGATAGTAACCATAGACACAGGCCAAAAAAAAACCCCACTACCAACTCGTGTTGAAATCCCAGTTACCTGAAGATTTCTGAAAATAGAAACATGTTGGCAGGTTTTGTAGCACGATGGGCACATGGAGGAAGGATATTATGAAATGGACTGTCTGTCTCTTCAGATTTGGGGTTATATAGCTGAACTTGGTGTGTGGAAGGAGAAGCAAACTGTTATCTTTCTTTGCTGAGTAGCAAGAGGACAGTGTCTTGGATGGAGGTTGGGAGAGAAGGGTGCCAGAATGGAGAAAGTTGAATAAAGGATCCTCAGATTGGGGGTGTAAACTCTGCTGAAGACCCCTGAGTCCTGACCCATGTGTACATTACATTAACTCCAAGCTGCACAGTTAATGATTTAAAAATGGATTGAGAAATTGACCTATTGCTTACTACAGACAAGAAGAGTTTATGGTTTTACACGGTTAATTGTCTGTTAAAATATCTACCCTGTTCAAAGGAATATAATGGAATGCAGAGTCTCTATACTAATATTTGTGAAGTTGAGAGTACAATCTAAAAAAACTTTACCTATAGGGAACCTGGAAAATGTGATCTGCTTCCAAGAGAAGATGGATAGAAAGCAACTTGGTGATGACTCAAATAGAGACATTATTAGACAATGATTATAGCAACTAACAAGTGAGATAAAGAAAAGTACTTTATTAAAAATTAATGAACATGTGGAAAATTTATGCAGGAAAATAGAAAATGTGAGAAAGAACAAAAGGGAAATTTTAGGACTAAAAAGCTGTAATATCTCGAATCAAAAAGTCCTCAGCATGGGCTGGGAAGGTAGCTCAGTGGTAGAGCGTGTGCCTTGCATGCATGAGGCCCTGGGTTTGATTCCTCAGCACCATATAAGCAAAAAGAAAAAAGCCGGAAGTGGTGCTATTGCTCAAGTGGTAGAGCGTTAGCCTTGAGCTAAAGAGCTGAGGGACAGCGTCCAGGCTCGGAGTTCAGGCCCCACGACTGGACCCCCCCCCAAAAAAAAGTCTTCAGTGTGGACTAACATGTATCTTCTCTTTGAAAGAAAGAAAAGAGGGAATAAAGCAGAAAAAAATACTGAGTAGTTAGTGACCAAATTTTTACTAAGTTCATGAAAAATCAATTTATAGACTGAAGAAGGAAGATAAAATACAAAGAAAGCCACACTGAAGTACATTAGTCGAATTGCTAAAACCTTAAGATGAAAAGAAAATCTTGAAAGAGTCAGAGAAAAATAGCGTGTTACCTACAAGATAATGTGTTTCAAATGACCACAGGCTCCTTTCTGAAGCCAAGAAGGCCAGAAAAGCGTTGGAAAGTATTATTAAATTCTAAAAGTGTGGAAAACTGTCAAACTAGAAATCTAAATCTGCTGGAAATATACCCTGAGAATGGAAGCAAAGGCTTTTATGTGTGTGGTGTCGGTTCTGGGGCTTGAACTCAAGGCCTGGGCACTGTCTCTGAACTTTTTCACTCAAGGCTAGCACTCTACAACTTCGAGCCACAGTGCCACTTCTGGTTTTCTGTTGGTTAACTGGAGATAAGAGTCTCATGGACTTTCCTGCCCTGGCTAGCTTTGAACTGCAGTCCTCAGATCTTCACTCCTGAGTAGCTAGGATAATGGGTGTGAGCCACCAGTGCTCAGTGAGGCTTTTTTTTTAAACTTATTTTAAACTTCATTTCACTTTACACACAAAAGCAAATGCATTTGCACACATACACACTTAGACAAAAGAGGTCATACAAGAAAAAACAAAACACTTCAAGTTAAAAATTCTACTCAAGTGACTAATCCTTAAACTCTGAAATATTTTTTTATTGTCAAGGTGATATTCAGATGGGTTACATTTACATAAATAAGGTAATAAGTAGGTGAGGTTATTTTTTAATTAAAGCAAACATAAAATTCACTGATAACAATGAATATATAGTATAATGAAATATCATTTAGCTAAACTAATTTTCAGGGGCTATTAAGAAGCATTAGAAATGGTAGACCTGTATGAACAAAAGATTTTCAATCTTGGCGAAAAGAAAAAAATGGAACAGTGTGTTGTAGGGTTTATCATGTAGATAAATGTAAAGACGTAAGGCACAAGAATCAGAGCATAAAGTGCATACTCGGGTGGTGCTGGATGTGTTCAATGGAATAAATAGTTGAAAGCTGTGTATATTTTTTCATGAAATGGAACAATATGACTCTAGTAGATAGAAAAATCATGGATTTATATTCTCTAAAGTAACATTTTAAAAAACAGATGTAGAGAGGCATTGCTGAGAAAATAGTAAGTAAACAAGAATGTAATTCTAAAAAAAAAATAAAGGCATGGCTAAACTAACATAGAACAGAGCAACTCTTCAGTTCCACAGAATTTATCCTATTTGATGTATCATCCCTTCCTTTCTAGTTCTCTGGCTGTTTTCATTGAATCAACTTGTCCCCTGAAGTCTATGATACATGGGTACAGAGTTTTCCTCTTGTCCATAAGCGCATGGATTTCAAGTCCATAATGCTTTCCTTCAGTAGTTATGCAGTTGAAGATCTGAAAGTTTAAATGGAGAAAAATTATATGTCTTCTATACATATCATCTTTTCTTGAACTTAAGCCTGTGCAAATGTAAACCCAAAGATTGGTAGGAGAGATTTAAACTTATTAGTAGCAAATAAATGGGATCTAAAGCCTGGAATATTTGAGTCTTCACAATAAAATCCAAAATTCACTTTTGATAGCTAATAATCACTACCATTTCTCAGCATAACTACTGCCTACCAGGCACTAACACAGTCCCACACATTCCATATATTAAAACACCCCAAAAGCATCGCTTCTAACTTTGTAAAAGATCAAGTAACTAGTCTTCCTTAGACTGTGTAGTAATGATGGTGGTAGGATTTGATTCCCTTTCTACATTGTATTTGCTCCCATTGAAGTTTACTAAATGTAAATGCGAAAATGTACGTCATCAATTTCATCCATAAATACTTTGGAGCCACAGAATGGACTTTTCCTAAGACACGTGAGCTAGTGCTGATGGGAAGGGTGGTACAAGCCTTTGCGAGCCGGACGTGCAAGAGGCATTTTGCCATCCCCTTCTCCTTCTGTCTAAAAAAGCATAAGTCTGACAGCATGTGCCAATACAATTTGTTATTCTCCACTGTTTAGGGTAACAAACTGGGGCCCCAAAGAATAATACTAGAGGGACTGAGTGTGAAATTATATATAATGTATGCTCAAATCTAAGCTGAGGCCTTTTCCTTAGACAAGTTTGAATCTCTATTCCAGAAATTTTTTGTGGTGTGGTATGTTGTTCAAAGTGTTCCCGAGCTGAGTGGCTCCTGGCAGAGTGAGGCTAGTGAGAGCATGGGCGTAGAATCTACACCAGCCAGTCCCCCGGGCTCCTGTCCCATATCTTGACTGTCATGGCAGGATAGCAGAGCAGCCCTGACATTTACAGGAGACCAAACATTTGTAACTGGAGAGAGGGGAAGTTTTAGAGACCTTACGAAGACCAAACTCGCACATTTTTCTCAGCACTGTACACTTTTGTGTATGTGTGGGTGTGACCGTCCTAGAGTTTGAACTCAGAACCTGTACACTATCCCTTTTTGGAAATAAGAGTCTCACAGACTTTTCTTTCCTGGGCTGGCTTTGAACCACGATTATCTGAACTCAGCCTCCTGAGTAGTTAGGATGATAGGCATGAGTCACCAGCATCCAGAGAACACCATACAATTTTAAAGGTGTAAAGGAATCTTGGAGAATACTAATCTCACATTCCTTTGACAGGGACTTTTGAAGGATGAAAGTGGCTTAAAGTCAAGTCTAGAATGAGGCCATACAATAAGTCATCTCAGAACCCTGTATCCTAACTCCCATTTGGGGCCATCTCTTACTGCATTATGTTTCTTGTTGACTCTTAACATGCTTGCTAGGTAAAGTGTTCAGTATGAGGCTTCCTTTCATGACTCTTGAACTAGATTCTTAAAAGAATATCTAGAATGAAAATGTGTAGATTATAACTTCAATTGTTAACTCATCTTGGAACAAGCTACCATGTAAAGACTGCAAATGAACTTGAAGAAGTCAAATGTACAGCAACTTAGTGTTGTCCTCATGGACTTTGAGTAAAATAATAAATACTCAAGAACCTTATTTGACCTACTGTGCTAGATCTTTCTTTTTGTCAGTCAAAGGGCTTGAACTCTGGGCCAGGGCACTGTCCCTAAGCTCTTCAGCTCAAGGTTAGCGCTCTACCACTTGCACCACAGCACCACTTCTGGCCTTTTCTGTTTATGTGGTGCTGATGAATGGAACCCAGAGCCTCATGCATGCAAGGCAAGCACTCTACTATTGAGCCATCTTCCCAGCCCATCTGCTAGATCTTGTTGGGATAAAAAAAACTTACAATCATTTGAAGCCATATTGCAAAATCATATTGGGAAATACAGTAAAAATCCTCATGAAGCTTCAAAATATGTCCTGAAACATGACTTGGTAGTAATTTTTAGGAAAGATTAAAGCCATCAATCTAAGTTAAAGTCAATATTCCAGTTAAAGCCAGTTGGGCCAGGGATCCTATTGGATTTTGGTTCGACACAAACGTCTTAGCTGCTCATGTTCTACAGTATCTACCAAAGCCAGGAAGCAGCTGCAAAAGCAATTGATTGGATGTTTCTTAGGCCATATTTTAGATATATTAATTTTAAAATTTAGATAGAGGAAATTTGAAAGAGATTAATGATAAACATAAAGGACTTGATGTCATATACTGAGATAAGGGTGTTATAAGGTATTTCAACAATGAACGTAAGAGTTTCTGTTCAGCTTTTGAATTACCCTAAGAAAGAAGAAAGATTTGCATCAGCATGTAAAACCAGCACCATCTTGGCTTGCTTGAGGACCATAGCAAGTGCCGTTACTTTTCTCCATAGTGTCTTCATGAAGACACAGCCACACAGAGATTCACTGTGAAATAGCTGAGAATTGCATTGTGTCATGGGCAGCTCTTAAGACCAGAGACTTGGCATCATCCAAGCCACAACAATAAGCCATGTAAATACGCAGAACAACATTTGAATGTCATTGGTTTTTGCCAGAGGTCTCCATGGCTACAAAGCTGCACGTTGTGTTCTCCATGGTGCTCTATAGAGGGAAGGATTCTGCATGTCTCTGGCTTGTATTTGGTTCCAGCTGATGCCAGTTGAGTCAGAACAAATATGAAATGTGTGTCTGCTTTCCAACAAAATATTTTTGCCTTGGCAATTTGGGTTTAATTTATAATATCAACTCTTCCATTCTTAGACTGCAGGCTGTGAAGAAATAGGAGAAGACCTGACCTCTGCTGTTTTTCAAAAGCACCAGTGTCTGGATCCCACCCCCAGCCACTGGGGTCCAATTGTTCTTTGGTGAAGTGACAGTTAAAAGTAGTAGAGTGACCCTTGGGGTTGTTTTAATATAGAGCCAGGACTTCGTCTTTCTATCTGCTTAGTAATGGAAGAAAGAATAGAGAGCCTGGTATCAGTGGCTCACGCCTGTAATCCTGCAGGAAAGTCCATAAGACTCTTATCTCCAATTAGACACCAGAAAACCGGAAGTGGCACAGTGGCTCAATTGGTAGAGCACTCATCTTGAGCTGAAGAACTGAGGGACAGCACCCAGGCCCAGAGTTCAGGCCCCATGACTGACAAAAAAAAGAGAGAGAGAGAGGAAGAAGGATCCATTATTAATATCTAAGGAATATATTGAAAGTGAACATGATTATTAATAATGAATCACACTATTCATTATTATCACTATCTCCCAGGTACTTTACATACCCAAATTCATCCAAACTGTCTCACAGCCTTGATTTTACAGGTGAGAGACCAGCTCTGGGAGTCAAATTGTTTTTATCATGACCATCTAGCTACAGGTGCTTGGCTCTTTCCACTCTATCCTATCATTTTTGTATTTGAACTTCTCTTTGGCTTCCCACTGAGCAAAGGCAGTTGAAGTCAAGAGAGTCATGTTATTACTATAGCTAATCCAGCCTGAGGAATTCCAATGGTTACTATGGTTGCTCCGGTCTTGGGAAGAAATGATACTCCATCAACAGCATATATAGGAAATACTTTCATTAACTTTATCTGCTTGAGTTTTATGATAAAGGCTAGCTGACTGCCCTTGTAGGATAGTGCAAATATCTCTTTTAAATAACTAGATTTATTTTAGGCTAATATTCTGCATCTGCCTGTCTTCCATTGAAAAAAACATATACACCTAATATCTTAAAGCAGGGCCATGATTAACTTAGGTCTTAAAAAAAGAAGCTTTTGAAAATAATCTTCTTTACTCTCCATTTTTCTTACTGTAAAGCATGTGGCAAAGTCTTGGCCTCTATCCATGATTAATGTTCTGCTTTTCTGTCTTCTCATTAATGTACGTGTTATCTGAATTCCTCTTCTCTCCCTCTTTGGTAATCTACAGGAAACCAGACATAATCTGAGTGCTTGTTCCCAGAATTACTTATCATACCAATTTGTATTTGATAGAATTTATGGAGGATTTGTATTGTGTTAGGTGTTATAAAACATATGAATGGCCCTTTAAATAGTGTGAAGTTCTGAAAGAAGGTACCAACTATAACAGTATTTTCACAATAAAAAAAACTTAATAAAATAAAATAAAATGTTCTATGTAGGCCAGACACTAGTAGCTCATGCCTGTAATACTAGCTACTTTGGAAGCTGAGATGTGAGGATCATCGTTGAAAGCCAGCCTGGACAGGAAAATCCCCGAGGCTTTTGTCTCCAGTTGACCAGAAAGAAGCCAGAAATAGAGGTGTGATTCAAGTGGTAAAGCTCTAACCTTCAATGAAAAGTCTAAGCAGGAATGCAAGGCCCTGAGTTCAAACCCCAGTCCCAACGAGCATGCATGTGCATGCGTGCACACACGCACACATTGCATATGAGGGGATAGTTTTTGTTTGCAAAGAACTGTTAAGTAAAATAAACCACATGGTATGACATAAGCCTATTGGGAACAGAGAGAAGTTCTATTGGGGCACTTGTATGTTCTCCAACAATTACATATTTTCAAGGCAACTTTTTCTTGATTGTGCTTCTCTAGAATGGCTGGTGGTTTTCAAACTATAAGGTACATCTGTAATCCCGCAGAACATTTGTTAGATTACAAACATCTGGGCACCTTTCTCAGATTCCTAGCTCAAGGTTAGAACTGAAATTTTGTGTTCATAAAGTTTTCAGGGGCAGCTGGGGTTTCTATTAGCTAGTCAGCAAAATAGGAGAGAAAGGCAGGAAGTTTGGAGTTTAGAGATACCCAGTCAGCCTCCCCAAGTAAGGACGCTCCACAACTGTATTTTACCAGTCAACATGATGGCGCCCACATGAAGGAACCACAGTGGCAGTTGCAGGAGTCCTGGAAGCAAGTGGAGAGGAGGTGCCCTTGCAGGGATTCTGGGAGGTCACCCCTCATTCCACTGCAGGACCATGCTTACCTGACAGCCCTCATCACCTCAGGACTACAGAAGGCAGGTCTTTGGGAACCAGTGACTAGAGTTGTAGTGCTCTTGGCGGTTTACCCCAGCTTCCAGAATCCTCGTAGGATGGTGGGAATTAACCCTGCAGCCCTGATCCCACCAGATCTCTGGCCAGTCCTTCTGAGCATTCATTTCCAGGTTTGCAGGGCACAGGAGCCATTGATTTTCCATGATTTTATCAATGGTTGCCAAAGCGTCTTTTTCAGAGGCACTACCTGGTAGCTAGCAAGAATGAACTTTTCTCTGCTTGGTAGATGGAGCATTGGTGATGTCAGTGATTATGAATCAGAAGCATTAGCACTACAGTTTGAAATACTCCTAAATGGACGATCTGGAAGATCTGCTTCCTTTACTTATGAAGTTGGTTTTCTCACATGTTTTTTCAGGTTGCCAGGTTCCTATATAAACCTCATTCCCATGTCCAAAAAGAAAACAAGGAGTGTGGGGGGAAGATAGTTCTATTTTTGTGGAAAAGAAGAATCCAGGGAACATTTAAGAGGGCTCAGTCGGGTTTTTGGGTTTTGTTTTTGCTTTGGTTCCCCCCCACCCCATCCTCCTCCACCAGATATATGGAAATGCAAAGGCTGTTTGGTCAATTGCTAACATTACATGAGATTTTTCAAGGGAGTACACAATACAGTTTTTCTTCTCTCAACCTTTAAGAAGCTATGAGAAATAGCTAGAGCCAAGAGAAAATGTCTCACACCTGTCTTCCTTAGCTACTCAGGAAGCTGAGATCTGAGGCTGGTATTATAAAGCCAATCCAGTGGTCACATTCATGAGGCTTTTATCCACAATTAGCCACCAAAAAAGTGGAAGTAGAGTCATAGTTCAAGTGGTTGAACTATTTGCCTTGAATGAAAAAGCTAAGGCAGCTCTCAGGCCCTGAATTCAAAACCCCCAGTACAGGCACACACAAAAAGTGTAACTATGGTGATTGCTTTATATAGGTTACAAGTTCTTGCCCAAAGAGTTCTCATAAGAAGGGGCCATGGAAAGGGACTTCTATATGTCCAGGTTCCTCTGACATTTGTGCAGGTGGCAAAGCTGGGTCCAGCCTTCATCTCATAGATCCAGCCGACATCACTTGCTGGTGTCATTAAGAAGAACAGTTCTGCAGTTCTGTTGTAAGGTTAGGGTTTTCACTACCTTAACCCCCTTTTACTCTCCCCCACCCCCGCCACAAATTCTACCCTTCCCTTTTCTCTTGCTTGGAGTTTTTATATTCTAAATTTTAGCTTTGAATCTTCTTGAGGAAAAAAAATAAATAGTCGATATTCCCTTGAGACTTTCCCTTATTGGTTCACGAGCTGCAGGAAAATAGTGCAGCATCTCTGCTTTGATACCTCCGTTTTTCTTTTTTAGTTTTTATTTGTTAGTTTAAAAAGGCTCCGAGATACCACAAGTAGAATCTGCAGATAGTTCCTTTGGCAGCAGCGTTAGTTACAAAAATCCTTTGGGCCAAGCCCCAAGTCAGTGACCTATAAATACTCTATGCTGGCTCGGCTTTCTCCTTTTTTGTTATTCCCTGGGATGAAGATTTTGGCTCCGTGCCTTGAGGAAAATGTTATTGTGATGATACCCAAAGATTTTGTCCTGCACTAAAATTGAGGACAGTGATTGTGGACTCCAGAATGTCTTCTAGCCTCAAAGTTCTCTAGATTCTTAAGTCTGTGTTATGGGTAGGTAGAGAGAGCCCAGTTCACACTATCTCTGATCTTAAACTCTTACCTTACTAGATCAACAAACGTTGCTCTCATTGACCTTCAGGTATGGTGGGATCCACATAGAAGTGCATTTGGGTATGTGAGAGAGTGTGTATATAAAGGAAATCTGAATAATATTCAAGAAACGTGTTGCATATTCATGTTGGAAGGGCGCCTGCTAATGCCAGTACATTCACTTGTTCATCCTAGGTGATGCCTTGTCCATTTTCCGAGTAAGAAACCTGAGATTAAGAATAGATATAACTGTTGATGAGTTCATAGCTGGCAAGTAGTGGTAGAGCTTGAATTCTTATCTACTTAGCTAGACCAGCTCAAAGCTCTTCCTAAATTATGTACCATTTTGACAATCACTGACACCATGGTATCGGAAATAGATAGATGGTATTATCTAGCCTGGGCCCAGGGCAGGTATTTATTTCAGTTATGCACTAGAAGGGAGAGAGCAAATTGTAATCTTGGCAGGCCAGTTATGAGATCTGTTGATAAAAATCCTCAATAGGTACAAATCCCATGCCCTCGGAGTTCTGCTTCTAGCAACAGTTGGACAAATTATAAATTAGACAAGGATGTTAACTGTAAGAGATGAATAATATAGGTTTATGTTCATGGATATGGAAAAGTTTGGCAAGCAAGTGAGACAAAAGCTACAAACACTGTAACCAGAGGCTCATCAAAAATATTTTGAAATATACCTTCAAATGAGTTTTAAGTTTTTTTTAAAATTCAGAAACAATAGGTTAGCTGTTAATTAACAGTTCTGGTCATTAATGGCCACCTATAAACTTTTCATGGAAATAGTGAGAATCACACCATCCTGCTAGCAGACTTTTCTTTTGGCCAGTTCTGGGACTTAAACTCAGGGCCTGGTGCAGTCCCTGAATGTTTTTGGCTCAAGGCTAGAACTTTACCACTAGAGCCACAGCTCTACTTCTGACTTTCTATCTTTTTTGGTGCTTAATTGGAAGTAAGAGTCTCACAGACTTTCCCACCTGGCTGGATTTGGACCACAATCCTCAGATCTCAGCCTCAGATTACAGGTGTGTGAGCCACCAGCGCTCAGAAAAACTTTTATTTCCTGTGGAGAACAGAGGTGAAGCAGTCTTGACTGATAGTTTATTCTGCCTGAACAATTTAGGCAAAGGCAGCCCTGTCCTTTAGGAAGGAACTGCTATTTTTTGAAGTTTGTTTTGTTTTGTATCGTTTGCTTTTTTAACAGATTATTCTTTTGTATTTGCTTCTCCATAAATTGGATTCACCTTCAGGCAACTTAAAGGATCATGATAAGAAAAGCAAAGACAGCATTGACACTGGGGTATCTATTTTGTTTTAAAACAACCACCTGTAGTGTATGTTTTCCTGCCCAGCTGCTGAGTCTCTGGTCTACAGTAGTGAGTGCTTGTGATAGAAGATACTGGATGAACTACATTCCAATACCCACACTGAAGTCCAGGCAAGGTTCATTTTATTGCAAGCCTAGAAAGGATTCTATTTTTTGGACAGGTAACATCTAACGTAAAGCAACAACAACACAAAGACAGCTCTGATACATACATACATATATACATATGTGTACTTATGTATTATATGTGCATATAAGTATAAACACATATGTTTGTGTATGTGCGTATATGTATGCATTGATATATACTCACGTGTATATATGCATATATGTTTATGCGCATGTGCATGTATATGTGTGTGTCTATAACCATCTGTACATCATTGGTACATGCATCCCCTGGGCACTTTTATAGGAATCAAATGGGCAAATATTAGATACCAAGTCCTAAAGGCATGTCATGTCTCTCATGCATGTGAGCTATGAGAGCAATTGCTAAAAATTAACGAATGTAGATTTCCCCTGCCTCATAGAAAAAAAATAACATTACAAATCGGGGCTCAGCATGCTTGTTCTGAAGAGCCAGATGGTAAATATTTTAGGGTTTGCAGGCTGTATGGTCTTTGTTTCAGCTACTTAATGCTACGGTTGTAGGCGAGGGCAGCCCTTAACAGTATGTAAGCAAAAGAGTGTAATGGTGTTCCAAAAAATTTTTATTTATAAAGACAGGCAGGGAATGTGATTGCTAAATAACCCTTGTTATAAATGACCATATATTTCTGAGTTCAGCCCACAGATACTTATTTGCTACTTTGTCGATATAGTGTACATTTACAATATTTTTAGAAGTTATGAATTTCTAAATAAAAATAATGTTGGGATATGTTTAAATAAAAATAATGTTGGGATATGTTTGAAAGCAACAGATGTCAACTTAATACTTGCTAGCTATCTTTCCTCAATCAGTTGATTCTTCTCTTTTTTGGTGTTTTTTAGTGTTGTTGTTGTTGTTTTTGCTAGATATTTCCCTCAAATCCCAAAGTAACAGGCTTTTGTTTTCCTTAATTTATTAATTTTAGACATCTGTTGACCTTTGCAAAGAGAGATGAGGATTTAGTTCCTGATACATCCAAATGCCCATGCTTTCAATAATATTGTTATTTTTGTTTTCTCTGTTACTGATATATTCATAGCAAAGTTTCTTAAACATTCATCTAGATAAATCTAGGTTACTTAATTGTTAAAATTAAGTCTGTGGTTACATTAACTGTACCAGCTCTTTTCACATTTTGTATACCAATGCTCATGGTAATTTCATTTCATTCTTCATTGAAGTTTTTGTACTTAAGCTGAAAGTTGATTTTCAAAACTAAAACATCCATGACTCATATTTTCAATGTGTTTACAATTGAGCTAATAACCACTGTAGTTTATCAATCTTATTTGAATAGTTTTCTATAAAATTTCAAATGCCTTTCCATGCTTTTTTAGCCCTCTAGCCACATCCTCAATATTTTTTTTATTTGAACACAGGGCATGGCCCTTCTTTGATCAAAGTTCATGCTCTACCACTTGAGCCACAGCTCTACTTCCAACTTTTTGCTGATTCCCTTGAATTTTCCTGCTCGGGCTTGTTTCACACCTCAATCCTCAGATCTCAGCCTCCTGAGTAGCTACTATGTTTACAGGCGTGAGCCACCAGCTCACTTCAGTCTGACATTCTTCCACACTGTGCCCTTTCTTGGTGGAGGTTTCCCATATGTCTGGGAACCCATGATTGCCCATTCATACTTCAGCATGAAACCATCAGCTACCTTGTGACTGCATGGGCTTAATGATGACTGAGTGGGTTGGGAAGTGAATAGGGATTATTATTTTTCCAAAATTTTGCCTGCCCTCCCTTCCTTCCTCCCTCCTTCCCTTCCACCCACCTTCCCTTCTACCCTTCTTACTCCCTTCCCCTTTTCTCCTTATCCCTTTCCTCCTTCCTGCCCTCTTCTCTTCCTTTCCTCTTGCCTTCCTCTCTTTCTGTGGGAGGGGGTGGGTACTAGTGAATGGAGACAGGCACATGGAAAAGGTAATGGTTGGTTGTTCTACATACATGACTTTGGATAGTTTTCTTATTCTGCCCTCCATCTTATGCTCTACCCTCCCAGGAATCTTAGTGCTTGTTTTGTTTTGTTGTTGGCCCTGTGGCTTGAACTCTGGGGCCTGGGCGCTATCCGTGAGTTCTTCAGCTCAAGGCTAGCACTCTACCACTTGAGCCACAGCGCCACTTCCTGCCTTTTCTGTGTATGTGGTACTGAGGAATTGAACCCGGGGCTTCATGCATGCTAGGCAAGCGCTCTACCACTAGGCCACATTCCCAGCCCAGTGCTGTCCAGTTCTCCAAGGCCAGTTAGGTTCTATCTGTGGATTTCTACAGTGGAGATACTTTGCCCTCTTTAAGTGACCACTGTCCTTCATCTGTCTTCTAGAGAAAGACATTTGTCCTCAGAGCTTTTAACACACTGATTTCTTTATGGTTCATGCTTTTTTTTTCTATAATCTCTGATTTTAGTAGGTCGATTGAAGACCACTTAAGTTGAGAGGTCCATCAAAAGTAACAAGCTATTCTTTCCTTGTGTATTAAATTGTTAGTCAACAGTACTCTCTGTTTTATGGCTATATGTGGGTTGGGCTACTAACCTGACCTTCATTCATGTGAGAATTAATTGAAGCCCATGCTAGAGACCATATTTCTATCTTACATTGTAACATTCCCTCAACTACTTCACCCCCCCACCCCGCCCCTTGCCCCCTTAAATCTCTCCTGGCATTTGTGATGTTTGGCCTAGACAAAAGGAGGTAGTTCTTTGTTCTTTAAGCTGTAGATGCTTTTTGAGATGGTTCCTAGTGCTTTCTGGGCTCAGTCCATAAAAGGAACATGGGGGGGGGAGGTGGAGAGAGAGAATTGGTTTATTCATAATTCTGACAATGAATTCTATTTTGGTTAGAGTAACCCATGTGTGATTGTATGTTATTATTTATTCCTGCAAATTTCAGACATCCTTCTTGAATTACTGACAGTCGGAATGAGGGCTTTCTTGTATGTCTTATGTCTTTATGCCTTGCTGAGCCTTTTCCCTATATGCCAAAGGAGGCTGAAGGGCGGGCCTCACCGTGAGATATAGTCCCACGGAGTTTATCTCACCTTAGACACAGAAACAGGCATGGTGGAAAATTGGGGCTATCACAGGTCCCATGGGGACAGACATGTCTGTTGATCTGAAAGGTGAGGGACAGAAACTGGGTGTTGAGAGAATCTGTGCTCAGCCACTCTGGGAGATTTATGTCTTATTGGATGTTGTTTTAGACTTCTGCATGAAAAGTTTCAAGGAAATCAAAGGTAATTCGCAGATCTTCTGCTTGCTGCCCTATTGGAGAAACAAAACCAGTAACCTATGTGCTTTTTTTTTTATCATCAGTTGCCAGAACAATTGTGTCCTTCCCAGTTCACCTTCTTTAGACTATACTTGGGTTGATGGTTTGGGATTGGGGGCTTTTTTTTGTTTTGGTGGTTGTTAATTTTTTTTGTTTTTTTTTTAAACATAATATTCACATGATAAACTATGAGCCTCCCGGGATTAAAGAATTGTTAAGGGCTGGGAAGGTAGCCCAGTGGTAGAGCACTTGCCTTGCATGCATGAGGCCCTGGGTTCGATTCCTCATCACCACATAAGAAAAAAGAAAAAAGCTGGATATGGCGCTGTGGCTCAAGTGGTAGAGCGCTAGCCTTGAGCTTGAAGAGCTGAGGGACAGTGCCCAGGCCCAGAGTTCAGGCCCCACGACCGGACCAAAAAAAAAGAAGAAAAGAATTGTTAGAAGCTATAGGTGTATACTTTTTAAAACAAAGACTCATTTTCAAAGCATTCTCACAGAAACAGTCAGACCCAGGTTCCCCTGAGGCTTCCCCGGTGCAGCTGTGGTGGGGTCATGTCTAGTGACAGCTCGAGCCAGTTCCACTGGAACTATGCTTTGGCTCTCCAGTGTCTCCCAACGGCTCATATGCTAAAGGCCTGATTGGTAGCCTGAGGCACTGCTGGGGAGTAGTGGAATCTTCAGGAAGTTAGGTCACCAGGGCAGTGTCCTTGAAAGGGGGTAACTGTGTACTGTGTCCTCTCTCTCTCTCTCTGTTTCTGGGATGCCATGAAATTAACACCCACCACAATCTCCCCATCACATTATGCTGCCTCTCCACCGGCCCAAAAACAATGGGTCCAAGCAACCATGGACTGAAGCCACAGAAAACACGAGTACAACTAAATCTTTCCTGCCTAAAGTTTGTTTCAGGTATTGTGTTACAGCATCAGAAAGCTGACTAATACACCTTGTGTACAAATGTGGGTATGTCATTTCTCCACACTCACAATCCCTGTTTGCAAAGTGGCCATGAGAACACTATGGCTATTTCAGAGAGCTAGTCCAGACTTGTCTTCAGAAGTCTGGAAATAAGCCATTATGAGAAATCATGAAATGGTGAACTCAGACCTGCCATTATGGTCTTTCAGTTAAAGAAGACTTGACTTGGCCAAGAGAGTCTCAGAGAATTGAGTATGGTATTGTAGATTATTACCCTAAATGCAAAGGGATAGGAAGGTGGATAAAAGGGAAGTGGAATCTATCAAGACCAACTACACTGAGTTCTGTTGATCACAAGCTACCTGTGTCCTGTGGTCTAGCACTTAGGTTGGATCTCCATAAGGAGATGTGGTAGCCCGCCCCCTTCCAGGAGATGGCTTGGGATGACAGCCCTGGCTCTAATGGGTCCTCTGGATGGGGTATGTTCAAACCACATGGAGACCTGGGAGGAAGGAAGAGCTCTTCACACTTCTAAAAAGACATTGTAAGCCGGGCCCTGGTAGCTCACGCCTCTAAGTCTAGCTCCTCAGGAAGCTGAGATCTGAGGATGGTGGTTTGAAGCCAGCCAAGGCAGAAAAGTCAAGACTTTTTACCTCTTAATTAACCAGAAAAAAAAAACCATAAAGGTGTAGCTCAAGTGGTAGTATGCCAGTCTTGAGTGAAAAAAAGCCAAGTAAGCATGTGAGGCCCTGAATTCAAGCTCCAGAAAGCCACACAAAAATAAGTAAGTAAATCAATAGATGTTTCAACCAATGAAGATCCAAGTAAGTTCTCAGAAAAGTGACATTTCCTGTGTATTATCATTCGTCTGCCCCTGAGGGGTTGGTGTTGTATGAGATACTTTAGGTAATTATACTTCAGAACACTGATGAGGTAGTGCTGTGGATAAGGAAGGGTATGAAAATCACTGTAATGCATGATGCTATCCCTGTATCATTGATTGTATTATAGTATATAGTTATATATTTAACACAAGGTAAATATATAATAATTTGAACATAGTGCAAATGGGACCTACTTAAACCTACTCAGCAGACTCCAGGTAGTTCTACTGCTTTCTCATAATCTGAATAAATACAAATTGATTATTTTTTTATTTATCTTTTTTTTCTGTTGGTTGTGGGGCCTGAACTCTGGGCCCTGAGCACTGCCCCTCAGCTCTTCAGCTCAAGGCTATGCTCTATCACTTGAGCCTCAGCGCCACTTCCAGCTTTTTCTGCTTATATGGTGCTAAGGAATCGAACCCAGGGCTTCATGCATGCAGGGCAAGCACTCTACCACTGAGCCACCTTCCCAGCCCCTTGTTTATCTTTTTAATTGAGCTGTTTTGTTTTGTTTTGTTTTGCCAGTCCTGGGGCCTGAACTCTGGGCCTGGGTGCTATCCTTCAGCTCTTCAGCTCAAGGCTAACGCTCAACAATTTGAGCCATAGCACCACTTCCAGCTATTTCTGCTTATGTGGTGCTGAGGAATTGAACTAAGGGCCTCATGCATACAAGGCAGGCATTCTACCAATGAGCCACCTTCCCAGCCCCTAACTGAGCTGTTTTGAAAACGGGGTCTTGCTGGTCTTCAACTTTAGGGTTGAAGTTATTATCCCATTTCAACCTCATGTGCGCTTATAGGGAAGCAGGAAGCAAGAGTCAAAATTCAACACAGTTATAGAGATTTTGGATTTCTGTTAGATGGTACTTGAGCATCACCCTTGCCAGGCAGGCATGTTATATGGAATTATGTCCCCTAGAAGATCTGGCAATATTCAAAGCAGGACTTTGGAGCTAGCATTTGATAGCTTCCAGCCTTTATGAATATACTGTAAGCATAATTAAAATGTATTTTATTGCTTGATTTACTTTTCCCCCTATCATTTTCCTGCCTTGGTTTGGATGTGGTTTGACTGTGTCCACCAAGTCTGCATGTGTTTGGCAACTCTTGCTGTCAGGCCCATCCGTGGAGTTTGCCGAGGGAGCTCTGAAAGATTATTAGGATTGTGTTACTATGGACCCATTACTGAACCCTGGCTTTACAGGAAGGAGTACAGAAGAGACAAAAGTATGGGTACACACATCCATGCTTAATCTTTTCCTAATGACTCCCTGAACCACTTTGGGACTCTGCTGGCTAGAAGGCCATCCATGGATGTGGTCCTGTGACCTTGGATTTCCCAAACTGCAAGCTAAAATAAACCCCTTGGCTTTGTAATTCACCCAGGCTGTGAGTTGGGATCCTGGCAACAACAACAACAAAAATGACTAGTATGGTTAGGACCTGAATATTGAGTGAACATAAATGATAGCACTTGATAGCAAATCAGTTATCTCAATCATCTCATCCCCTGGACCTCCCAGGATCTTTGCTAATTTCTCTTCCTACTCTCCACTATAGCATCCTGAAAATCATTCTTTAAAAAAAAATGGAATAATTTTAAGAGAACAAAAATCCCTTAGTGAACACCCACCCAGTGGCCAACTTAAAATGAACAGGGTACCTTTTATAAATTCAACATCTGCAATTCTATTTCTAATTTTTAAATTCTTCTCTAGCGTTAGTGTGGATAAAGTGAGGGTTTTCCAAATTACGCACGATCATCCCCAATTAGGAACCAAGTCCTTAACCAGTATTGCTAAAACAAAATACTGCTAAAACAAATAGTCTTTCCTACATATTGAGTCTCCACCCTATGTCAGGCCCTATGTTTAGGGGATTCAGACAGAATCAGACAGAAAGGTGACCAAGAAAGCGTTGTTGCCAAGAACACGAGCTCAGTACAGCTGTGGGATAAACTACCATTTCAAATCTACCTGCAGTGTGCCAGATTCTGTTGAAACCAACCATTTTCCATCCATTAACTCATCTAATCTTCGTGACAGGCCTATGATGCAAGAGGAAGAACGTTGGCAGGGATCATGGAGTAATTTCTTGGAGGTCACCTTATGCTGTGGTCCAGGCACCATTCAAATTTAATTGCATAGCCAGGTGCCAGTGGCTCATGCTGTAATCCTACTACTCAGGAGGCTGAGAGCCAAAGGATCATGTCTCAAGGCCACCCTAGAGAGAAAAATGTGCTAGATTCCATCTCCCAAATAACCATCAAAAAGCAAGACTGGAAGTATAGTGTAAGTAGAGAGCCAGGCTAACAGGATTGAGGACCTGAGTTCAAATGCCATTCTTCTTTATATATATAAAAAAATGCTTGCTGCTAACCACTTCTGCTGTCCATAGAGAGTAGGATTAGTGGAGAAAGGTACATGAGGGGTGAGTAGAGTAGAGATGGAGCAATACAGAGAAAATGTAGAGCAGCACAGAGAACGTTTCAGGATAATGATTGGGGATTAGAGATGAGTTTTACTTTAGGCATGATTTGGGCTGTTTATTTGATATGTAAGTGAGGGCATCTCATTAAGAAGGTAAAATTACAAGACATTTTCTCTTTGGCCTCTTACTATTCCACATTGGTATCCTCCCCCTCTTCCTCTCTCTCCCTATTTCCCTATCTTCCCTTTTTCCCTTCCCCTTTTCCCCCTCTTCTTTCTCCTCCTTTTCCACTCTGTCCTGTCCCTCCATCCCTCTCTTCCTCACTCCCTCCCCCTCCCTCTCTTTCTCCTTCCTCCTCTCTTCATCCTGGGACTTGAATTCAGGGCCTGCCTAGGTACTGCCCCTGAGCTTTTGTAGTCAAAGCTACCACTCTACCATTTAGGCCACAACTCCATTTCCCGCTTTTTAGTAGTCAACTGGAGTGTTTCATGGACTTCCCTGACTGGGGCTGGATTTGAACTTCAGTTCTCATAACTCATCCTCCTGACTAGCTACAATTATAGGCATGAGCTACCAGTGCCCAGTTCGACATTGACTTTCAATATAACAAATAGGAACTTTCAGTGAGGAGATTAGAGTATTACCTTCTAGCATTTTCTAAGCTGTTGAGTTAATTGTTCATCAAGACACCACTCTAATAAGTAATTTATTAATGCCAGAAGATCTTATATGATGATGGCCATGACCTTCTTGACCCAAGCCCTTGAGGAGGTTAGAGTTTGGAGGTGTCCAATGCGACTGTGGCAGTACAAATCTAGCTTCTTCTAAATGGGGTTAAAGGAATAACAATGATGCTTGTAGCTTCCAACCAGGTGCTACACTGTTGGATGTGAGTTTGAATGTGTGTGCATGTGTAAATATATGTGTATGGTCATGTCAGTATTGAGATGATGGAATCTGGGTGAATAAGTGTGAATAATCTCATTGATGGAGAAGTAAAATCTTCCTTGTGGTACTAAGCTTGTGGTCTTTGGCTTAGAAGACTTAACTTAGCTTCCCCCTCCCAGAAAAACAACTGATTCTGAGGCCTTAATGTCCAATGCACAGCTGCAAAAATGGAACCAGACAACTTGAAGGGATGGGTGGGGGTTGGGAGAGATGAGAGAATATGAAGGAAGGAGTAACGTTGATCCAGATGCATTACACTCCTAATCTGACATGTTGAATTGAAACTCCTTTGTTCAACTACTTAAAAAAGTTTTTTCAAGTCATTCTGATCTTAGTACCAGTGATAAAAGACCATTCAGCAGCAATTGTCACATGCCACTTGCTTCCAGAAGGTGAAGGAAAGTTCTCTCGCCAGGCTTCTTTGCATAGGCCACCCCAGGGAAGTCTTTCACATAGGAAGTTCTAAAAACAAAATGCCAGCGATGGCCATAATCAGTGGAATAATTATTTCATGGTAGAAAAACTACATTTTTGAGACAGCCAACAAATTGATAGGATGGGCCTGCTCTGAGTGATAACACTGAATTAAAGCTACGGAAAGCAATCAAATATGGAGGCGACTCAGGGCATGGTGTGATGTATGTTGGCTGAAATACTAAACACTCCAATGTAACATCAATATGCAATTTGTACGGCTCCAAATATTATTGGCATAAATAATTCATGCCGTGGCTTTGTATTCACTTGATTAACAACATCTTTGTCATTTTGATCCATCATAACACCACTGCAATCTTGAGCATTGTGTTTAAAGAATACGTGGGGAAATGTTTCCACAGTGTGTCTGGATGCTCTAATGTATTTATTCATTTAGTCAGATGAAATGAAATTGAGAGTGTTTAATATGCATTACACTGGGCTCTCCACATAAATTACAGACAGTATTACTCTCTTGCATTGTAAGAAAAATTATAGTTGGACTTTTTTCAAGTCGCCAAAATGATCCCATTTTGTACATTGAATTCCAATATTTTGAAGAGTATCAATGAACGCTGAAGACTCCTAAACATTTTTTAATTCAGTACTCAGTGGGAAAATGTAGGTAACTTAAAGTGGACTAATGAAACCTGAATTACTCTCAAAAAGAATGTAAAATAGATGTGCTGCTCATTGGTGGATATGCTTCCAGAAATGTAAATTATCCTGACATAGCCCAGCCTTTGTGCTTGGATAGACCTCAAGCCTTCAGCTCCCTTTCTCCCCTTCCACTCCATGAAGCAGCCAGAATTTTGACTCAGGAAGCATTGTGTATGTGTGTACACACCAACTGGTGCTGGGGCTTGAACTCACAGGACCTGTGTTCTCACCTGGCCTTTTTACTCAAGGCTAGTGCTCTACAATTTGACTTCCAGATTTTGGCTGGTTAATCACTTGGTTTCATGCACCTAGGCTGGTTTTAACTTATGATTCCCAAATCTCAGCTTCCTGAGTAGCTAGGATTACAGGGGTAAGCCACTGGTACCTGGCTGGAAGCATATTTGAAAGCTGTCAAATGTAGCTTCACTGTGTGGTCTCTTTTGTCCCTCTCCCAGTCTTCTATTTCCGGGAGCCTTACTGCTAGCACACAGCCAAGGTCTTCTTGCTGTAATTATCTTCTTGTCTCTCCATCTCCCAAAAGAAAACTCCAGTTCCTTTTCGCAGCTGATCTCTGCTGCAGGTTAGATCTCATGGGGGCGATGAAAATAATTTGTGCTCAAGTTTGGATCCTGTTGTCAATGTAAACCAGAGCTGAACAGTAAAGCAATGAAAACAGATTTGATTGAGAATGATTGCAATATGGAAAAGAGGCCTGGAGAGAAAACTGGGCCTAATTCTGAATATGACAAATGGAGAGTTCAAGCCAGGGAACTGGGCGGGCCAGGGTAGTGGATGGAAAGTTCTTGAGAGGGTAAAGAGATCTTGCTAACTCACCTAAAAGGATTGTAGCTGAAGACAGGCTTAGGTGACCAGGCATTCCCTGGGGAGTGAGGGGAATGGTAGAGGATGAAGAGGGGAATCAAATATAAAGCTAAACCAACTTGATAGAACTCTGCTGAGATTGCCAGGTGCAAACGCAGACCTGGAAGTGTAGCCCTCCCTATTTGGAGAGGTAAATCTGAGCCCAACTACACTTGGACCCATCACTGGTCACCTGTCACCATAATCTTCCAAAGGAGCAAGACTATTTTCAGTGAGGGGAAATGAACTCTGCCAAAAGTATGGGTTTTCTAAGAATTTTCTGGGAGGATAACTCAAAATAGAGTCCAGTGGGGTACAGTGAAGGTGCCATTGGCTTACCATAAAGAAGAGTAGAGCTGAGGGCTGGGAGTCCATCTTTGAAGTTTGAAATTGGCAGGAAGTAGAGATGAGGTGGTTTTTCTTACAGGCTGCTCGTGGTTCCTTTATCCTAGTGCAGAGTTCAGTGATATGGTACTGAGTGAAGGAATTCCACAGCTGTGGAAACTGACATAGAAAGGCTGGAAAACTCTGCTCTGTTGACTTTCCTACATCAATGCAGGTGAATAAATGTCCTTTATGTTTGCTGACCTATCAAAAGGATATGATTGTGCTATACACTAATGCCTCACGCCTGTAATCCTAGCTTTTTGGAGGCTGAGATCTGAGAATCATGGTTCAAATCCAGCTTAGGAGAAGTCTGTGAGATTCTTGTCTCCAGTTAAACAGCCAAAAGCTGGAATGGGATTGTGGCTCAAGTGGTAGAGTGCCAGCTTCAAGCAAAAAAAAAAAAGCCACATAAGAGTATAAAGTCCATCCTTCTGTATGGTATTTTCACACTAATAAAAAAAAGAGTATAAAATCCTGAATCCAAGCCCAGTACTGACACACATGCACATGTGCACACACATGCACACACCGATATGGTCACTACTAATTAATCTGCTCCGCAAGTAAGGCACTATAACTTTAACCATATGATGACATATCATTAGTAGATGGTTGCTACCTACTAATGTGTGCCATTACAAAAGTGCATCACAAAAAGTATGTCATCTCTGTGATCAGATAGGTAAGAACAAAGCATGTCTGTCTGGCTAGCACGTTAGCATGGAGGGGTTCTGAAAGGAAGAGGATTTGAACTCATGACTAGACACTGAGGCTGTGTAGCTAATGAAGAGATGACGAATCAGACCAGGAAATACTTCAGCTCTGAGATCAGGCTGCTTTCCTCCCACCAGTCTTTTTTTAGTTTTTAAATTTATTTTATTGTAAAGATGCTGTACAGAGGGGTTAGTTATATGAGTAAGGTAAGGAGTCCATTTCTTATCGAGCATTGTTACCCCTCCTTTGTTTTTCTCCACCCACCATTCTTACTTGCTAAATAAACCATTCTCCCATGGTTCTACCATGCTATATTCTAGAAGGGATTGACTCCTGGCTTCTTTAGAACCTGCTGAGCTAGGACTTCTTTGCTTCTGTATTTTAAACAAGGTGAGGAGAACACAGCAGCCGCCTTGGCTGGCTTCCTGATAACTTCCTTCTTGTAAGATGTAGATTCTATATTTATCAGTTCTTACCCTATGACTCATTTCTGCCACGCTGGGTAAATACTACCATGAAACCAAAATGAAACTTCACCAAAACTTTCCTCAATGGACATAATGAGGAATGATTGGATATGTATTTGCCAAATCCTTAAAAATCAATAAAAATATATGTGTCCCAAGAAATATAACATGGCTTCTTCATCTGTGCCCATTCATTATTAGAAAAACCAGTGAAGTAGAAACTGCCAATGGTATTAGCCTTATCTAGGCTTTTCATTGCAAGAGAAACATTTTTTCCCCAGCAATCTGAGAGTCAAATGTTTTTGTATTCTGCACTGGCCAGGCTGTTCTGAACAGACTGGCTGAGAATTGTCCAATCTGATGATCATGTGCTTTGGGACAGAGAAGCCAGTTTAGCTCAAGCTGGATGGAGTATCTCAACTTGGAAGACACTGGCTTCTAATTTTTCAAAGCCAGAGGAAGGAAGTGTTTTTGTAAAGGACCCTCTCATTTTTTTTCCAGCTTGTTTTTCCAAATTTGTTTGGTTCTCTTTGTGTGAACTGTCTTCTTTTTCCTGCACCGACCCAGGCTTTTCCCATGTTACCATCTAGATGTCACAACACAGCTGGATTAGACATTTAGCATCTCTGCCTCCCAGAACTTGTGGAGGTGGAAACCTGTGATCTAACCAGCAGTACCACACATTAAGGATGGTGAGAACCCCAAAGCGCTTTTGCGAATAAAGAGCAGCCCCATTCTGTTCTAGGGGCTCCGGTGAGTTGGCGAGAAGTCAAGATGTGGAGATTTCAGATTCTTGCTCTTGTTCTTTTTTATTTTTTTTAAATCCTTCTAAGTATTTGAAGCATTCAGGTAACCATTTCCTTTTTTTTTTCCTTTTTAAGCTAAAAAAATACTCAGATTTTTTTTTTTTGTCCTGTAAAAGGGTATCCCTGTGAAGGGTAGTTATTCTGGAACTTCCTTCCATTTACCCTGAGTACTGTTAGCTTTTCTCAACTTCATTCCCATAGTTCCTTGCCAGCAATGATCCCAGCTGTGTTCTAGGGGCCCTTCTTTTCCATTTCCTTTCCTTGCCCTGTCTTTTCTTCCTTCTTCCTGGTTTTCCCTTCTCTTCTCCCCTGCCTCTGTGCCAATCACATCGTCTCCCTCCTGATTCCTGAGCAGTTTGGAGATGTGCTGAGCTGGGGTTGTCTCTGCATTCTGCTGCCAGGGAGGGTGGCTACCTCTGGAGCCCGTGGCCCCAGAAAAGCAACTGAACAGACTCTTATCTAGTATTGCATGCCCTTCTTGTGACTTTACAATAGGAAGGAAAAAAATATATAAAAACTAGTGACATAGGGTAACCTTTGTTAAGGTTCAACCCTTGTGGACCTATTGTAAGATCCCTTTTCATTGGCTTATTGCATCTGGGGTACAATTCACAAAATGACTCACCATGTGATGATTTTAATTACCATTTTCTTGCAACTTTTCACCATTCTTACATATGTGTGGAGGGAGAAATGAGAGCGTTTAAAGAATGGCCTTCTTCCTTTCTTGTTTTTTTCTTCTTCTTCTTTTTTTTTTTTGTGCTGCTACTGGGGCTTAGATTCAAGGCCCGAGTGCTGTCCCTGAGCTGGTGCTCTACCACTTAGCCAGAGCTCCGCTTTCTGACTTTTTGGTGGTTCATTGGAGGTAAGAGACTCCTGCTGGGGCTGGCTTCAAACCATGATCCTTGGATCTCAACCTCCTGAGGAGTAAGGATTACAGGTGTGAGCCACTGGCATGCAGCTTCTTTCAATGTTTTTCTTTTTTCACTCAGTTTGCACTTTATGTCTACCAGCATGCGAATGCACATCTGAGACCATGGAGATGTGTTGAATCATTCCAGACAAAAAGAATCTAGGTCTGCCGAGGGGGCTTGTCTAGCCTGTGGCTGTTCTGAAAACCAGTGAACGGAAGCTTTTTAAACAGAATAGTATCTTCTTAGAAATCCTAACCAAATTGGTCCTATGTCATCATTCCGCTAGACTTCCTTCTATTATTAGAAATATTTTCAGTGTTTTCAGTTCTGAAGTGGCAGACAGCGATACCAGTTTTCTTGCATTTTATCATTTGCCAGCTTTTCTCTTAAAAATACACTTGAAGCACCATGTTCTACTTTTTTGGTGCCCACAAGGGGTGAGTACCCAGATTCATTGTCACGTTCTCAAGTTGTGTGGGAAGTGGTGGCAGAGTCCTCGGTCGCTCCAACAGACTGTGTAATGGCTTCCATTTTGGGGGCTGGGCGTCTGTTTCCCTGTCCTTCTGCTTAAGAAACCTGGTAAGACAAGATTATACTCTGTGCCGTGCAGGCTACTGAGCTCCCAAGAGCCTCAGAAGGAAATCCCACCACTGCCCCCAACACATAGCTCTTCACTCTCATGCTCCAGTCTGAGTTCTTATGAGTAAACTTACAGTGCATTCTGTGGTATTTTGGGGCTTCCATTTCTCTCCCTGTCGATTCAGCTGATCTGTATTTGTCTCTAGGAACCCCTTCATGATGACTAAACTCTGGCCTCATTTTTCCACATTGAATGGATTATCTTCCTGTTAACCACACAATTATACCTTAAGCTATGCTTCTTCATTTACTCCACAGTAGAAGCTGGCTATGGCATTTCTTCTAGAGTGGGATGGGATCAAAATGGGATCCTGGGAGCTGAAGAAGAAGAAAGCTCCTGAAGAAACGCACTCCTTTGTGTTTCAGAGTTCTTCTAAGTGCTGAGGAAAGCTCACTCACAACCTCTTAGCACGTTGGCAATTACCTGGCCACAGCCTTTACTTCCCCAGCTTTGTAGCTCCATGTCTCACACCAAACACTCCGGCTTTATTTCCCCATAGAACCTCCTACCCCTGCTCCCATACCACTTACTCCAGACTAGGGATAGTCCCTTCACCTAGCTGCATGGGTTACCTAGGCTTTCTTCTAGTACTGGCTTTTGTCAGACATGATATATGTGTGTATACTTAGATAGCATACATATACCTATATAATATATAGTGTATATAGTGTGTGTGTGTGTGTGTGAGAAAGGACAGGAAAGGTCAGAGAAAAGTGTATATATATATATATATGAAAGGTCAGAGAAAAGTGTGTATATATATATAGATATATATACGTATATATATATGTATATATATATGCGTGTATATATATATATATATATATATATATGCACACTTTTCTCTGACCTTTCCTGTCCTTTCTCACTCCTGGAGGGAAGGATGTATGCATTTCATACATCATTGCATTAGGCATTACCTGCCAAATAGTAGGTGCTCCATAAATATTTGTTGCACAAATAAATGGAAGTTTAAAGGCACTTCATGTCATTGACATGATCTTTAACACACTGAAATGTGAAAGCCCTGTGCTTTCCTTTCCCCCCTGTCCCTGATTACAGAACTGCAGTGTATTACTTTGACTCTTGCTTAATCCATTCCCAAGTTAGATTTGGAAGACTTCAGGTCCACAAGTCTCACTTCTCTCCTAGGAACGATGCCTCTTTGTATCTCTCCTCACCAGACATATCCATCAACACTGGCTATACCATCTAAGAGAGTGCTAAAATGGGTTTCAGTGGGTATCCCTCCCCAACTGAGCTGGAAAGGACTTTAAACTTTGTGTTTGCCTGTGCTAAGGGGCTTGGGTGGCATGGTGACTTTTCAAGGTGAAGGTGAGAGGGTTTATCAGTTGGAGGACCTCTGCCTTTATACTGGAAAGAATCATTTGTTAAGAGATGTTTGGGATTGAACCCAGGGCCTTGTGCTTGATATTTCAACACTCTGCTACTTGAGCTATGTGACCAGCCCTCAGCTTGTCTCTAGACTGATCTACTTGACCTTTAGTGCATCTTCACTTCCATGCATCAGATTCAGGTATGATGTTGTCCAGCCACACTAAAGGGGTTCTCCCAATGGGTGTTTTGCCAGCAAGGCAACTTTCTTAGATGGTGTCCAAGGGCTATTGCTTTCTGTTTCATTATCCAGAACATGTTACACCCACTGCTAAACCAATCACTTGCAAAAAGATAGGTCAAGATTTATACCAGAATTGAGAAGAGTGTGAGGTTATTGAGGAATTGATACTGGAGCACAATTGGGGTTTTTACCTCAAGAAAGAGGGACTAATCATATTTTTCTTAGGCAAATCCCTTTGAAGTTCTCATAGTTATTCATGTATTAATCTAATTGCTTTCCACAGAGTTTTTAATGACAGAGTTTGCAAGGGCTAGCTAGCTTGGGACACCTAGCTTAGGTTAAAAATGGATGGCTTTATTTCTCATCTGTTGATTCTGCCCTGATCTTGATCTTTCATCTTCCAGAGTATTTTTAGGAGGTGTGTAATTTTTTTTATTTATTTATGGGCTCTGGGAGGGGGAGGCAAGATAAATTGAGCTATGAAACACTAGCTTTTGTTCTTTCTGTCAATGTCCAGATGAAAGTGATGAAGAGGAATGACATTCAAATTCTTTTCCAAAGGAGGTGTGGGGGAGAAAAAGGGGGGCTGGGAGAAACTAAATCTGATATGATTGTTTCATTTAAAGGTCAGTGAAATCAAACAGGAGACAGATTTATAAACAGAATGCAAGCAGAGTAAACCTGTAGGTCAATCTACCACTGTCAGTCTACCACTGGTTAAATGAGCACAGTCATGAAAATGACCCTTGGAACATCCTGTGGTGAGCAGAGCCACACCATTGTCCTGGTCTTGTCCCTCTGAGCCTTAGAGTGGTCTACCGTTGATCCCACGATGAGGTTGGCATTGAAAGGTTGTAAATAATCATGTTGACATTTGACTTCACAACCTACAACCTGGTATCTTGTTGCCCAAGAATCAGATCGGGTGTTTTTTCTTAGCTTTTCTGGGCAAAACCAATCTAAAGATCATTCGGCACTTGCATTTTGATTCTTTAAAAAAAAATTCTGAATACCACATGTCACTCTCAAAATGATCTTAACGTATATGTTTAGCATGTGTAAGCTTTATTAAGAGAGAGACATTGCTGTAGCCCCAGCATCCAAAACAAGCCTGTGGGATAGGTGTGTGTGTGTGTTTGGGTGAGTGAGTCATGCTGTAGACAAGGACACCAGGAAGTCACAGTAGATTGCATTTGGAATCATGTCATGGCATTTCCCTTGAGATTCATATTCCTATCCATTCACAAAACCAGCAAACATTCAGTGATTGCTTATCAGGAACTCTCTGTAGTGCTGGGGTCCCTGTGTGCAGGTAGTTTAACAGCAAAGGAGGCAGTCATGGAAAGTGTGCTGATTCTGCCTGAGATGGCAAGTCTGTAGGCTTGTGCACACAAAGCAATACTTAGGTTGGATTGGGGAAAATGTATAAGGCTATTTATCAAACACACAACAATTTTTTCAAATGGAGAGCAATCCTGCCTGGGAATTCTCCTGACTGAAGGTATAGAGATGTAACAGTGAGTCGAATGGAGGGGAGAATGTAATAGAGTTGCTACTGGCAGCCAGAGAGTGGCCTTGTACTGATGGGGACACAGTTGTGAGGATGAAGGTAGAAAACAGGCAAGGGGAGGAGGGCCTTGTATATTCCCCAGAGGATTTTGACTTTTAGCAATGACATATGAAAAGCTATGGAGGAAAATTTAAACTAAGCAATGTAGGTATCAGTGTTGTGTTTTAGAGACAGCGTTAATAGAAATATACTGCTTCCGTAAGATTTAAGCTGGCCTTATTCATGGCTTCTTCAATAGTCCTGTGTTGGTTTACGGCCCATCGCCCACTGATGGAGGTTCCTAACCACAGCTGTCCACTTTTCTCCAGTGCCTTTGGGGGGGTCCTTTTGTGGAATTTGTAAATGACACGAAAGTGATAGAGATCACTGGTCTGTGAGCTGCCAAAATTAAAATGATCTTAATGAGGTGGCAGTAATACATGAAAGAAGGGATAGGGAAAAAATGCAACACCCTGAAATCTGCCGAACTAGTAACGTTTCTGAATACTGCCTAGACATCCTGCAGCCCTGCTGTTTGGGTTTGGGTCCGCAACTGTCAGCAAGGAATTTGGTCATGTGGAGTACTTGGTGGAGGGAAGTAACTGCAATGGTAGAGAATATGAGAGCCATGGATAGATGGGAAATACACTGAAGAAAAAGATCTCTAAAATAAGGATGTAATCTTTAAATGTTTGAGAGACAGTCATGGGAAAGGGAGTTAGGAAAAGTGAGAAGCTACCTCCAGTGAGGCAATAGAAATGCCCTGAGCATGACTGCTGTAAGTCACACACTGTATTTGGAGCTTGGTCAGAACTATTCTCTGCTGTGGAGGCGTCCGTGTCTGTTAATGTCCATGGGATTTATGTAAGGACATTTCTGCATCAAGGGAAAAGACAAAAGAAGACGCAAATGGACAAAGATGAAGGCCATGTTGTAAAGGGTCCTTCGTGTTCTGGTAAGATGTCTCCTATTCAGGTTTCTTGAATTTGATTCCTTTTAATAGTTCCTTTGGAGTATAGTCATAGACATAGAGAATGTCCTTTGAGTGAGGAGCTCTAGGCTGGGCAGCAAGGCCATAGGAACCCATGAAGACATTTGTGGAATCTGAGCCTCAGCCTTCCTTCCATGTAACATCCTGGGTTCAGTGGGAGAGTTCTGCTTGTTCTCTACAATCTTTCCTTGCTGGGTCTTTGTGTGCAGTTAGAAATGATGATGGAGGGGCTGGGAAGGTGGCTTAGTGGTAGAGCGCTTGCCTTGCATTCATAAGGCCCTGAGTTCTATTCCTCAGCACACATTAGTAGAAAAAGCTGGAAGTGGTGCTGTGACTCAAGTGGTAGAGCGCTAGCCTTGAGCTGAAGAGCTGAGGGAAAACACCCAGGCCCAGAGTTCAGGCCTCATGACCAGAAGGAGAAGACAAAGAAGATAACAAAGAAGAAGAAGAAGAGGAATTAGAAGAAGAAGAAGAAGAGGAGGAGGAGGAGGAAGAGCAGGAGGAGGAGGAGGGAGAAGGAGGAGGGAGAAGGAAGAGGGAGAAGGAGGAGGGAGAAGGAGGAGGGAGAAGGAGAAAGAAATGATGGAGGAAATACTACTAAGGAGTTATAGTACAAGAACTTAATTACAATTTACTTCAGAGATGAGATTCTTTGCCGATATACACATAACTCTGTCATTTGTCTTGATCATGGTCTTGAGTAGAACTTATATTTGTACTAATGTTGGATGCTGCAGTGTTCCAGTGGGTACATTTACTTGTATGTACAGGCTGAGAAATGAAAGATTAATTTTCCCAAAAGATGAGTCATGTGAATTATATGCATGTGTGTTTGTCTAGCATACTTAACTCCTGTCTACTACCAAAATCAAATCAGATCAAAACAAATTAAAATCCTTTTCAACAGCACCACAGATTAGAAGCAAATTTATGAATTCTGGTAGAGTTGGTGATTGTGGCAAAAGAAGGACTGTAGGTAGGTAACTTCTGTAGTATCTCTCTAAAATCTACTGGGAGCCATTCTGGTGTGGTGGTGGTAATGGTGTTTAGTACAAGCTACTCATTTTTTTTTAACATAGGAGCCCTAGGAATAAGTATTGCTGAAGATTTGAGATCCACACACAAAGTGGACTCAAGTCCCAGAATCACACAACTTAGTAACCAGCAGGTCAGGGACTCAAATCCTAATCTGGACTTTACAGCCTTCTGGGCACTCTTATGGACTACATTGTCAGTAAAACAGTCAATAGAATTATATTCCAGAACTGTAAAATTACATTTCTAGCTCTCCTTTGAGTGATCTACCAGACAGGTTATAGACAAATGGCAGGTAAATGGACAGATTTGTGTATAGATGGATAGCTGACAGTTGGAAGGTCTAGCAGTTTCAAAGTTGAAATTACACTTCAGCTATCATGGTTTTTCCTCAGACAATTTGTAATCTGTACTGAGGCAGGTTAGCTATAGAGAAAGAATGTGGAAACCAACCACCTCTCCTGTACAGTCTCATAGACTTTCCTACCCAGGCTGGCTTCAAACTATGATTATCAGATCTTGGCTTCCTTGAGTAGCTAGGATTCCAGGCATCAGCCACCAGTGCCTGACAAAACTGAGATTATTTTTTTAATCAAATGTTTGCACTACAGTCATCTAGCTCTAGTCTACCATTTCCCTTAGTGTACTTTCTCTATGAAACTCCTTACTTTGTCACTGTGTGTGTGTGTGTGTGTGTGTGTGTGTGTGTGTGTGTTCATTTAATTCTTTGTCGGAAATGCCAAGAATCTGGAATCTTCATCTCCATGACCACCTTCCTGTAACAGTATGACATATATAATTTAGTGGAACTGTGTTGTGAAGATATTTATATAATTCTATCATTCTCCATATTTCTTAGTAAAATATGGTGTGCCAAAGGGCAGGCTGACCATCTCCAACTATTCCTCAAAGTGGTCCACTGAAGGAAAAAAATGGAAAGTAGACCTATTATCCTTGCCCTCCCATCTCCCAGAAAATGTTTTGCATCCATCCTTATTTAGATCTCACAATCTGCCTAAGTAACTGAGTTTGCCTTTGGTTAACCAAGATTAAAGAGGCTACTGAAAGACTTCCACTGGGGTCAGGGAAGAGCCTGGAGGGCATTTCTGATGCCAGCTGCTTGATGGCTCTTCCATACTTGCGATGAAAAGGAACTGTGGACTCCTGGATGTTGAGTCCCTCCCCCTTCCTCCCCCCCTCCCCCCCAGCACACAAGGCCTTTGCAAACGGGAGGCCTTTGATGGCAGAAGAAAAGAAAGCAGATGAAATTTCTGTAAAATATGAACTGATACACCCTTAAATGATCTATTGTTAATGATCCTAGATTTTTTTTCCTTATTAACTAGCTCATATAAACTAAACCTTGAGCCCAGGAAAAGATTTGAAAATGAAAATCTGCAATATTTTAGTGACCACTCTAGTTATTTGGTGAGAATTATTTAGTGATATTTTAAAACAGTTGTCTTTAGGGAACACACACACACACACACACACACACCTCATTTGACCCAAAGGAATTTACACACACACACACACACACACACACCTCATTTGACCCAAAGGAATTTTGTAAAGCATTTTAGCTACTAAAGGAAAGTTCTACTGAGTTTATTTTTTTTTAAGGGCTATGTGAGACCATTTGTTTAAACTAAACACTGAAATGTCTTAGTTTTTAATCAATCTAACTGAAAATGGAGCTAAAAACAACTCATTGGAAAGCAGATGGCAGTCACCATTGTGAGCTGAGCTCAATTTGCTTGTTTTCTCTGCAGTGCCTGTCAATTTAGCTCTACAGAACTCATAGTACAAAGATGCTATTAATTCTGGAAGCCTCTGTACCCTCATCACCCTCTCCACCCATCCTGGCCAATGCAACACAACCATCCCCTCTGGGAACCAAAGGCTTTCACTGAAATGTGTGTTCTTGAACAGGAGATTGGGGGTAGAAGGATGTCTTTGCCCTACGGGTTTGATTGACACTCATTAAAGCACAGTGAGTGCTTTAGGATGACTGTAGGAAAGTCTTCAGTCAGGCAGAGAGACTGAGCTCAACTTCTGAATATAGTATGGGCATGAAAGAATGTATAGCAAAGAGGATGAGGCTGAATAGGAAGGAGGATTCTGGCTAAAATTGACCTAACAGGATTCTTGCTGAAAAGTGACCTGCCAGGGTAAGGAGATTCTGAGGATCAAAGGATGAGAGGTTCTGGTCACCCACACTTAGCAGGGCTTGGTTGCCATAACTGGATTGTACAAGGAAGAACAGAATGGACCTATGAGTAGGTTCAGAAGGCTGGTTGAAGTTCATCCAAGTAAGGGATCTTTGTCTCATCTTTTTATGTGAATGGGAGAGTCAGGCTCTGTACTACAGATTAACACTTGAAGATGTTAGGAAGGATCAGAAGATAAATGTGACCCATCAGGAATGCAAGGCAAATGGTGTGTGTGTGTGTGTGTGTGTGTGTGTGTGTGTGTGTGTACATATTTGTATTTGTTTGCTGCTCCTGGGGCTTGAACTCAGGATCCAGGCATTGTCACTTAACTTTTTCACTCAAGCCAGTGTTCTAGCACTTCAGCCGCAGCTCTACTTCCAGCTTTGAGATAATAGTCTCAAAGACATTTCTGTTCAGGCTGGCTTTGAACCACATTCTGTAGCTAGGATTACATGCATGAGCCACTGGTACCTAACGTAGCAAATTATATCCTGATGGTATCTCTAGAAGCTCTGTGGGTGAAGGGGCATGGACAGAACAGCAAAATATAAATAAATAAGTAAATAAATGGCCAAGTGCAGAGCTGGGATTTCATACTGTGATAAATTAAGTGGTTTTTAGTTGTGAATCCTGCTTTTCCAGTTTTTGCGCTCACTGCTGTGAATTCTGGTCCACTGGCTGTCAGGTAATTTGATTTCTCCCCACTCTTTATATACTAATCCAATGGGTTATTCCTTTCCACTGATGACTGGACACATCTCCACAGCAGCAAAGTAACTGTAAAGCACACACATCGTGTAAGGATTTGCTGTGAGTACATCTTTGCATCTTTGGATAGACTCCTGAGAAGGGTCAACTTCTAGACCACCAGACAGCTTCCAGGAATGGTTAAAAAAAACTTCATGTCTAAGACTGTTAGTCCTCTATTAATTCTGCAACCCCAGCCTTAGCCCACCAGCCATGGAATAGGTCCCTAATGGTGGCCCCTGAAGCTGAAGACGGCTCTCTCCTGGTTAAAGGTTATCCTTGCAACCTGGTGTTAGCCCTCTGCCAGAATGAAGAGCCTATGGTCTAAGACTGATTCCCAGGTATTATGATTTTATTCTTATTCCATTATGTGTACACACACACACACACACACACACACACACACACCATACTTTAAAAAATCTACTCATCTGTCAATGGACATCTCTGTTGATTTTCTAGGCTTTTATTAAGTACACCTGGTATTCCAGAAACACACACACACACACACATGCACACACAGTCTCTCCCCCCCCCCACCTACATACAAAACAAACAGTCATTGATTTTCGGGGGTGGGATGGGGGGAAGGGCCTAAACTATACACATGCGATTCAGACATAGATCACTACAAAACATTACAAGGCTAACATCCATGGTCATATATGAGGAGAAATCTAACTTTAGGGTTGTGTGTGTGTGTGTGAGAGAGAGAGACAGACAGACAAGAAGGAAAGAAAAGAGAAAGAAGGAAGGAAGGAAAAGAAAGAAAGAAAGAAAGAAAGAGGGGCTGGGAAGATGGCTCAATGGTAGAGTGCTTGCTTTGCATGCCTGAGGCCCTGGGTTCGATTCCTCAGCACCATGTAAGCAGAAAAAGCTGGAAGTGGCGCTTTGGCTCAAGTGGTAGAGCGCTAGCCTTGAGCTGAAGAGCTGAGGGACAGTGCTCAGGCCCAGAGTTCAGGCCCCATGACTGACACAAACAAAAAACAAAAAACAAAGAAAGAAAGAAAGAAAGGAAGGAAGGCAGGAAGGAAGGAAGAAGGAAGGCAGGAAGGAAGGAAGAAGGAAGGCAGGAAGGAAGGAAGGAAGGAAGGAAGGAAGGAAGGAAGGAAGGAAGACAAGCTCTTGACCTAACCAAAGAAACAACAAAAATAATTGGTTATGAAATTCTGGTGAGATTACCATCACTGACTCGTCTTAGCTGTTACTTCACCAGGGAGATAGGCTCCATTCCCAGAGTTTCTGAGAGGGGTCAGGTGAACAGACAGAGAATTCACAGGAACCAAGTTGAATGGGCAGACCCAGGCATGTCTCAGCATGGTGTCTACAGGAGAATTGGAGAGACGCCCTCAGTAGGGCCTGGCTTGCAGAAATTCTTTTTTATCTCTTGTAACCTGAAACTTTGCTGACCCCAGCCAAGAGGAACGTGGACTTGGCTTTCCTCTAATGGCTTCTCAGGCGGCTTATGCAGTTGCTGCTGCAGGCTGGATCCCTTTCTTTGATTGACAGGGTGCATTGCATAGGTGAAGGGGAATTAGAAAACAGCTAGAGGGAGAAATGAGTGAGTCATCTGCCCAGCTTGGAGGCCTTTGGTTTGGGCATTTTTTTCTCTCTGAAAGTGGAATCAGGTCAGTAGGGAAATAATTATTTGGATGGAGTAGCTTTTTCAAGGATTTCTTATATGTTGATAGTAGACACTCCGATTGTGCATTTTCTTTGTTCCTCCACAGTGGTGGGAGTTCTAAATAATATATTAATCAAAAAGAATTTTTTTTTACCATTTCCAGTTGTCCAGAGACATTAAAGAGGTATAGACACAAAGCTTTGACACAGCTATCTTTTACTGCCCACGTCTCTTTTCATTTTGCCACTGTTGTTCTTCATGAATCCCAGGGCATCCCTCAGTCCTGTGGTGGAAAACTTCAGATGAGGGGAGACATACCAGTCTGTAAGCCTGCATAAGGCCTATCTGAACGCAGGAGCTATAAAAATAAATGAATAAATAAAACATCCCTGTGACTTGGACCTGTGGAATGAGATCTATCAGTAATGAAAGTAGAGCCCACACCAGCCATTGGGATTACAAGGGTGTTGGGTGAAACTGTGTGGCCTCAGCTAAATAGATGGGATTCCATCTCCCCAGGCGGTTGTAATGCAATCAGTCTGGGCTGGGATGAAAGAACAGAGATGCTTCATCTCCAGAGAGGCACATCAGTGGCAGCTTAGCTTATGGCAAAGATGAATAGGGTGTTAATGCCCGAGAGAAGGTGTTCCGGCCATGCAGTCTTGCTGGCGCTTAGCTATCCCTGGAAACCCTAGCAGGCCTCTGCAGGAGGCATGACTTCTCAAGTAACTGGCATGTTCAGCGTGCTTTTGTTGTCATCAGAATGTTATTTTCCATGCTTGGAAGCCAAATCACAAGGACAGAGTGCTGTGGTGAGCATAAATGCAGTTACAAGAGAACTACTAGAATGATGGTGGTGGTTTTGCTGAGCATCTACCTGCTTGGTATTTTCCCTGCACTCTGTCTCAGCAGTTATCTGGGAATGAGGGTGTGATGATTATCATTCTTAAGTCAGGGACTGAGGAGCAAAATGATTAAAGAGCTAAGGTCACGTGGCTGCCAGGGACAGAGCTGAGATTTTGGACTCTTATGGTGCTTACTAAGTTTACACACTACCATAATGGATGGCTAAATACAACCATTTAAACCTCTGGCTAGATTGAACCTATGGAAAATGAGTACCTATGGAAAATGAGTTCCTAGTCCCAGGGACCACACACACACACACACACACACACACACACACACACACACACACACACACACACACACACACACACACACACACACCAACCAGCATGTGAGCAGAGAAGAGACAAACCCAACACTGCTTCTCCATGACTTCATGCTTCCTCTCCCTACCACTGCTCTGCAGACATTCGCCAAAGCAGTGCAAGTCAGATTTAGAGTAATCACTTCTGGGTTGGTACTTCCAGGGATAAAGATAGAAGAGGGATGGGGAGACCTAGAGCAGGAGGCATGTCTCTTAGTCACAGTCTTTTTTTGCTCCTTATTCTTTCACACCAAACTGCAAACAGTGTCACACTTACTCATCTCTGGGCAAGGAAGGCCGGAAGGCTCTTTCTACATGCAAGAGGTTGAAGTTACTGCGCTGTTTTGACTGTACATTTCATTTATATGGAGCCCTCGCATCCACTCCAGTCTTTCTCCCATTTTCTTAGCTTCCAGGAGACCATGTAGAGTCCCAGAGAAGCATAGACTTGGGAATAGGGAGGCTTCAGAATCCATCCATTCTCACCAGCAGTTATAAATGGCTTCTTTGTTGGGTCAATGAGAAGTCAATAGATGGGAAGTCAGTTCTGTATCAACATTAAAGTTCTCTCTTCCCTTGAAACTTAGAGGAAAATGGCCAAAGGAGAATCAATTTCCTGAGGTGTCTACAGAGTAAGTCCCCAGGACTGCTCAAGCCAGCTCTTTGTTCAAGTCTGTGGCCTTCGTGGTTGAGCATTCATAAGGATTGCGAAAGTGTGTTCTCCAAGCATCAGGATGGCTAAGATAGCATCTCCCTATTGGGCATACTGGCTACTTCCCAGAAAAGTGTTCTACCTCCCTGGACTGAAGCACATAAGCTAATTAACCTCTTTATAGATTTTCCTTCTCTTTATTTGAATTCTCAGCTGGCATTTCTCTAGACCCTGGGCCTTGGGAATGGTAGCATCATTTGTTGAATTTCTGGCAGGGTGAGAATCTTTTAATAGCGTGTTTTTGCTTTGTGTGCACAGTTTGGTAGACAACAAAGGCAGAGAACTACTTAAGAAAGGCACAAACTGTAAAACCCCAGAATAGGCCAGCGATAAGGCTTTGAAGATGGTTTTTTCTGTTTGCCTTGTTGAGAGATGTATTTTCTTCGTGTCAAAGTTAGTGGATGACTATCACATTGGCTTTTGGAATATTTCATTGTATATTTTTACTCGTGTGTGTGTGTGTGTGTGTGTGCGCGCGCGCGCGCGTGTGCATGTGTGTGCATGTGCTGGTATTGGAACTTGAATTGGGGGTTTATTCTCTTGCTTGACATTTTTGCTCAAAGCTAGTACTTATCACTTGAGCCACACACCTATTTCTGACTTTTTGCTGGTTAATTAGAAATAAGTCTGTCTACCCAGAATGTTTTTGAATCAGGATCCTCAGATGTCAGTCTCTGGAGTAACTAGGATTACAGGCATGAACTACAGTCCCCAACAGTGCTCCTCATTGAACTTTCCCAGCTTCATCTTGTGAACCAGACACCAACTGCTACCACTTCATATCCACTATGACTATGAACCCAAGATAGGGGATAAGTCTCAAAAACATAAAGGGCTTAAAAAGTATCAAGCAAACTTATCTGGTGTTTGTGTCCTTGTAAGAGAAGTTTTTTGTTTTATTTTCCCCCACAAGGTTGGGGGTCACTTGCCTCTACCAAGTGTTTGAAAATCTATTCATGATGTCTAGATAGCAAACAGACAGAATGGCTAAAGCTTGTGTTCAGCGTTTTAACACAGAGCCCTTTCTAAATGATTTATAGTTTGGTTCTTTACCATGAACATCCCTCATTACCATCCAGCATTTGTTACTGACAGCTTTAGAAAGATCTACTGTGTCTTCATGGGGAGAGAAGGAAGCTAGATCTGGAGGGATTTTCATGGTTTGTTTAAACCTGGGACTTTCCATAAGCCAAAGTAATGATTAATATTTTCTCTGCCCCTATGAGGTTTGGTTGGCCAGATGTTTCTTTAGAGAACTTCACTCCAAATTGAATTGGCATAAAATAAAACATATTGCGACCCTCAAATAGGATGCAATCCAGTAGAAGACAATGTGGTTATAACCAGTATCAGAAGACAAAAGCAGAGCCAGGACGGCAGTAGGAATTCAGCGTGACTTTTCAGATACTTTGAAAATGGCTTTGTCATTTTGAATCTTTTAGAAAAGCGTGTAATTAATCTACATACCAAATTCCCTTTTTATTTTGCTACTCAGAACACAATTCCCAAAGCCATTACCATTCTGCGAATGAGAACATATTTATCTTACTTATGCACACACAGTGAAAAATCCGATCCTCTTTTCTGCAAATAGCTTTTCTGCACTTGTATTTTTTCATCACGTTTCTCTTTTGCTTATGAGATGGAACTAAAAGGAATTAAAACTTCTGTGTTATCTGCCTTCACACTTTATCACAAAATAATGAATGTGTGCCATAAAACCAGAATTTCCATTTAGGTCCTAAGTGTTAGTTTTTCCAAAGATAGATAGCTAGATGCATGTGTCTGGATTTGGTAGCAGGTGAAAATCTTCATTCTGCAAGGAAAAGTTTATCACAATAATATCAGTTTCCTCAAAAAAGAAAACAGGTTTATGGGATTATTAATAACAGCACACTGTGAAACTTTTGGATAATGCCTGTATGAAATTTTGTTTATTAATTTGGGTATATATAGCTATAAATTCAGTTTATGTGTGTACACACACACACACACACACACACACACACACATATACACATATATGCATATGTACAGTTCCAGACAGGAAATCTGATTTTGAGGCTCTGGCAGCTAGAGGGAGAGGTCAGTGAACTGTAGCCTGTAAATAAATAATGTAGTCTTCCTGGTAGTGTAAGATGAAGTTTGAAATTCTCCAAATTAGTTCATGATTTGTTCCTCTGTGGCCAAGTGGGAGTTGAAGGTTGGGGTGTGGTTTTTGTGAGTCAGAAGAATATGGACAATGGATTGTTAAGACAGCCAATTCATCCTTTTAAGACTGAGGTTTGATTTTGTAAAATGCCTTTAATAATAGATACCTACACTAAGATCTCTCCACTCCCCCTCCCTCCTCTCCCTTTTTCCCTCTCCCTCTTTCCCCTTCACTCTCTCCCCCTCTTTCTTCCTCTTTTCCTCTATCCTTTTTTCTCCCATTCCCACTCCCTCCCTCTCCCTTCTCTCCCTTCTTCTCTGTCTCCTCTCTCTCACCCCTCTCTCACCCCCTCATGCCTAGGGCAGGGAAAGAGACTGAGATGGATGGAGGGAGACAGAGAGAGAAAGAAACACCACGCTTCAATGCTGTAAACTCTAATTTACTTCAGTGTTTGCTTCTGTGTTTGGCCTATGAGTAAGAACAATGTGGAGTTAGCACAGTGATGTTATGTATTAATATATGCTCTGTGTATATAACTGATTAGGAGACCCTTTCTAAATACTACAGAATAAAAACTGAGGAACATGCAGGTCCAGTGGTATACACAAGAAGCCAGGTCTTCTGGGGGTTTTCTTGTCCCCATTTTTCAACACACTTATCTCTTCATAAATGTGTTCATTTTCCACCAGCCACCCAGGTCCTTGTGTCTTCTCAGTTCTTATACTCAGAACATTTAGGTAGAGGAAGATTTTAAGTCCTAATTGCTCCTTCATTCGGCACCTACTGTATGCCTGACACCAGGCTGTAAGCAGCTGGCAGGCAACACAGGAGGCTGCAGCAACATTCTCTTCCAACAGGCTCAAGGTGTGGGATTGTGGGAAAACAGTGAGCTGAAGGAAATGAGGTTCTTTATGCAAGCATACTACATAGAGACCACACACACACACACA
>NW_012267246.1:11120621-11132114 GCF_000151885.1 Dipodomys ordii | reverse complement strand
AGGTTCTTTATGCAAGCATACTACATAGAGACCACACACACACACACACATACACACACACACACACACACACACACACACACACACACACACACAGAGTTATCTGCAGCACTGCTTGGCTTTCCTGTCAAGTGGAGACTTGTACCCACTTCTTTGTGCTCTACTTTCTTTTGGTGATCAAATGAACATGCCACAAACCACAAAATTGCTTTTTGGTTTTATTAGTTTAACTTTCTAGTGATTTTTATCCAATGCAATCCTTCCCTTTCCTTACTACTTTTAAATGATATTAAATGTTAAAAAAAAAAAAAAGAAGAAGAAAACAACTGTCTTACAGATGGGCCATCATTCTTTTTCAATCTTCAGAGGGATTTGATGATGGCAGTTTCCAGATGCTTTCAACAGTAATAGTATGAGTGCCTAGAGACAGAATGCATTTTGAGTACAAGTCTGATGATTTTGTTAAATAAAATTGAATGTATTATTTATATTAAGCAGCTAATGATCTGCATGTGATATTTAGCTTCTTGGTTATTAGATTTCAACTAAGAGTGTATACTCTTTGGGTCTGAGTTTGAGGAGAAATCCAAAAGGATTACTTGGCAGTGATCCTGGTTTGAAGCTCAGCCCCATTGCTGGACAGCCAGCCTGCCCAGCTCAGAAGAAATGACCACAAGACATTGGCAGGAAGATGTTGGCATTGTTTCTCATTACTCAGCCTCTTACTCCATGCAATCCCAGGCTATTATCCAGACATCTCAGGTCTCTGGTAGACAATAAAAGAGCTTTTGATTGATTGTCTCAATGAACGTCTTCCTCTTCTAGAAGGTTTTCACATCCGTGCCTCCCTCCTTGCTATGATACAGGTTTTCCCTGACTCTATGTAGGTCCCAATGTGTGCCTTTTGTTTGGGTGATGCTGATTTTCTTTATGCCTGTGCCTCTCCTCTTAATGGAGTGGAAGTTGTACCTGTGGCACATGAGAGACCTATGATTCAGTAAGCAGATGAGATGGTAGCCTGCCACATGCATCCTCGGTGATAATGAGCTGTTGGCTACCAGGTTAGCCAGAAACCAGGAGAGCAGCTGGAGGGAATTGGTGGGTGGGGCTGGGTACAGGAAAAGGCTGTGCTAGCCTCTGGAGGGAATAATTTATATGTGGGACTGTGCAGAGAACACTTTCCCCAAACCTCATATATATATATATATATATATATATATATATATATATATATGAACAATAAAAGCTGATAGGATAGATAGCAAATTGAACTTTTGCTCATTCATCTTTTCTGTAATGAGTTACCCAAGATAGAATTATGTCCATGCTTACCACCATAATAACATTTGAATGTGTCTTTTGGTCTCTAATGTGCTGAGGGCTGCCCAGGAATGGGGTAGCAGTAAGCAATCGCAGATGAGGTCCCTAATTTGTCTTTTCCACCCATGCCCCCCTTTCCCACAACACTTCAGAATGGCAGCAGGTGCTAGGTCTTGCCTGGTAATAGATTACTATTACCATAGAAGACCTGAGTGATCCTTAATCAGAGAAAATGACAGCTCCATTTCCATCTGGAGGAAGCTGATATTCACATGTGCATTGAAAAGTATGTGGTCCAATATTACTTTACCTTCCTAAATCATCTAGACACTGCCTTGTAGCTGATAGGCATTGACATCCAGTATAGCAAAATCATACCAGGCATTCTTGTCAGCCTGCATTTCTGGTTTATGGGGTAGAATTGTTCTTCACTATGTTTTGTTGCCACATTAACTAGCTAGCTGTCTTTAATGTTTCCATATTAAGGAAACACTACCCAAAGATGTATTTGAACAGGATTTCAAAATTCTATACTCCAGATAGTAGCCAGAATACTGGAAATCGAGCTGGTACCTTCCTTTGCACCTTATGTCTGATTGACAGCTTTCTTTCATTTATACTTTGGTCCTAGACCAAGAGAGCAAAGTCACCATTTTATTTCACATTTGAAGGTTGGATTTAAAAGATACTAAATGAGCCAGGCACTTGTGGTTCACATTTGTATCATAGCTACTCCAGAAGTCCAAACCAGTTTGGGCAGGAAAGTCCTCGAGACTCTTATCTCCAATTAACCACCAAAATGTCAGAAGTACAACTGTGGCCCAAATGGTAGAGTTCCAGTTCTTGAATGAAAAAGCTGAGACAGCATTCAGGCCCATCTCAGTCCCCCAAAGAGTACAATTTTATATGCAAAGATCGACAGGATTTGAGCAACAAAAGAAGCTTGATCTCACCAGTAACTAGCTGGAACTTTGAATATGTTATTTAAACTCTGAATGGCTTATAAAATGATAAAGCTTGATATTAAGATGGTCTTGCTATTTCCAGAGTGACATCCCATGCTATACCTTACACCCTGGACTAGACTTGTTATGATCCAGGTCCACTTTATTTTAAGTCATAAACTCACAGTAGTATAGTCTCAAACCCCAGACTTCAGTTCCTGTGGCATGAGTGTGTGTGTGTGTGTGTGTGTGTGTGTGTGTCCCCACCCGCATGCCTGCACACCTATTCTTTGATGTGTGATACCCCCTGGTCTCAAGTCAGTTTCTTGCTTGCCATGCAATTGTTTTGTTGTTATTTCTCCATCCTAGGCCTTGAACTGAGCATTATCCCTGAGCTTCTTTTACTCAAGGCTAGCACTCTACCACTTGAGCCACAGTTCCATTTCTGGCTTTTTGGTAGTTTACTGCAGATAAAAGTTTCACAGATTTTCTGTCCCAGGCTGGCTTTGAACCACTATCCTCAGATCTCAACCTCCTGAGTAGCTAGGATTGCACGCATGGGTCACCGACACCCAGCTCAATGCAACTTTACTAACTTGTTTCCCTAATCTTAGGCTTCTAATTCAATCATTTGAAGTCTACATGCATTCATCCCTTACCCTTTGTCCTCCAGAAAAATCCACTGCACTCACCCAGTATCTGAGAACAACCTAGCCATTTGAGTTTGTGTTGTACAATTTGGCTGTACAACCCAACACTACTTAGAACCAGACTGCATAACTCCAGCTCTTTTTTGCTTTATGTACTTTTTGGAGAGATAGAGTCTTTTGCTATTCATAGTCTTTTATGCTTCTATATGAATTTTAGGGCTAATTTTTCTATTTCTGCATAGTGGGATTTATTTAGGCATTGCATTGAATCTGTAGACTGCTCTCACTAATGTGGCCATTGTCATGATATTAATGCCACCAATCCATGCATATGGTAGGGCTTCTATCTTGTGGTATCTTCAATTTCTGTTTTCAAGTTTTCTAGTTATAGAAATTCTTCACTTCCTTGGTTAACTTTTTACATAGACATTTTGCCCTTTTTTCTCCCAAGGCTGTTGTGACTGAAATTGTTGTCCTGATTTCTTTCTAGCCTGTTCATGGTTCATACATAGAAATCCTACTGGTTTTTCACTGTTGATTTTTTTTTTTTTTTTTTGTCGGTCGTGGGGCTTGAACTCTGGGCTTGGGCGCTGTCCCTCAGCTCTTCAGCTCAAGGCGAGCGCTCTACCACTTGAGCTACAGCGCCACTTCCGGTTTTCTGGTGGTTTATTGGAGATAGGAGTCTCACGGTCTCTCCTGCCCAGGCTGGTTTTGAACCTTGATCCTCAGATCTCAGCCTCCTGAGTAGCTAGGATTACAGGTGTGAGCCACCAGCGCCTGGCTCACTGTTGATTTTTGTATCCTGCTACTTTGCAAAAATTTTTCATCAGATTTTTGAAAATTCTTATTTTAGATAACCTGCCTTTAGAAGTATAATTTATTTAGATGAAATTAACTGGTACAAGGAATTTGAGTAATTTTAGGGATGATTTTAGGTCTATAGTTCAGAACCCTGAGATATGAATTCAGTGGTTGGCTGATTCTCAGTTAAATACTCTGTGACCCTCAGTTAAATACACTGTGACTTTAGTCTTAATCAAGGATGCAACATGTTTAGGTCTGGGAGATACATTCTTATAGAAAAGAAAGGAAAGAGGGTTTCTTAGAGTTGTGTAACACTGATGCTTGTAACTAGGTTCAGAAGGTGTTGGGTTTTGTGATTTTTTTTAATCTTAGTAGAAATACTATGCTCATTCTATGTAAAAACTAGCAGATTTTCTTCATAACTCTTTCCTTTGTAATAAAAAATCTTGACCACATTTCAGTGTGCACTGATATCCATCTCGATGTACAGCAATGGGATCATTTTACAGACATTTTTTATTGACTGCCATTTTTTTCCCTTAGTAATGGAATAGCAAACTTATATTTATGACATGTTAGGAACTCCAGCACAGGAATTGTCAAGGTTAGACTACTGTGTTGGAATTTATCGTGAGCAATCAAAGTGAAATGTTGACTAAATTGAGTGAGCCTCAATGACTCACTCTACCTGGTTACTTCTTTTTGCATTTTAGTCTCCTAAGGGACAAAGGCAGAAAATTTTTCCTTCCTTCCTTCCTCGCTTCCTCCCTTCCTTCCTTCCTTCCTTCCTTCCTTCCTTTCTTCCTTCCTTCCTTCCTTCCTTCCTTCCTTCTTTCCTTCCTTCCTTCCTTCCCTCCCTCCCTCCCTTCCATCTTTTCTCCCCTTTCCTTCCCTTCCTCCTCCCTTCTTTCTCTCATCTTCCTCTTTCCTTCTTGCCTTCCTCCCTCCTTACCTTCCCCTCTCTTTCCCTCCTTCTTTCTTTCTCTTTATACTTCTCCCTCCCTCCCTCCCTCCCTCCCTTCCTTCCTTTTCTCCCATCTCCTTCCCTTCCACCTCCCTCCTTCTTCTCCTTCCTCCCTCCCTCCCCCCTCCTTACCTTCCCCACTCTTTTTCTCCCTCTTTCTCTTCCTCCCTTCCCTTCCCTTTCCCCTTCCCCCTTTCTTTTCCCTTTCCCCTTTCTTTTCTCTTCCCCAACCCCCTTCCCTTTCCTCCCCTCCCCTTCCCTTCTGGAATGACTAAGGCTTGGATTCAGGGCCTTGCATTTTTTGCTTGGCTTTTTTACTTAGGGCTGGTATTTTCCCACTTAAGCCATAACTCCAGTCTAGCCCAGAGTTCATCTCATGGACTCCTCAGCCTATGCTTCTAATTTTTTTAAAAAAGAGAGAATAGAAGCAGCTGAAAAAGTGTTTCTACAAAGAGGCAGAGAAGTCACTGGCATAGTGCTTGGTGATAAAATGATTGTATCACAAGCACGGAGCCATTGAGGACAGAGCAGTGAACAAGACAAAGAGAAGCCCCTGCCTTCAAGACACTTCCATTCTAGAGCTGGAGGTGTGGCTAAGTGGTAGAGTTCCTGCCTAGTAAGCACAAGGCCACAAGTTCAAGCATCAGTATCAACAACAACAACAAGACCCTTTTATTCTCAAGCAGGAAATGCCAAAAGATGAGAGAAATGCCAATTCAGTATGTAATTTGTTAGATGATCCTAAGGCAGGAAGAGTCCTCGTGGAGGTGAAATCTTAGGTATAGTATCTAGGGAAGGATTCTTGGTGACATTGGAGTCTCAACCTGAAGGACATGGGCAGGCAAGCACAGGAGGAAGAGAAGTGAAGGCCCAGGGCCCGTTGGAGGAGAGCAGGGACACTGGGCAGAGAGAGGCACTGAGGTGATAGACACAAAGTAGACCTCAAAATACAATCAACACAGTGCAATATCTGTTATTTCCCCAGCTTCCTACCAAGCGTCTGTCCATGGATTCATTCCACCCTTACTTCAATCTAGTGAGCTAACTGTTTTCTGTTTAGCAATTCTGGAAACTATAGACCAAAAGTCACTGGACATCTCCTAGGTCATCCAAGGTCATCCAATAAGTCCCCTAAACTCCATGCTACTGATTAAGGCCTGCAAAGCACTCACTGCATGCCAACCTATGATTGTCTCCTGGCCTAGATGAAATTACTGCTTGAAAAGAGATTGTCAGAAGATGGGCCCCCTGAGCAATTCACAGTCCCTGATTTGCCCACCTAGGCTGGCAGCTGATGGTGGAGAGAATTTCACTGGCATCGGAGAAACCTTGCCTCTTGTAGAGGAAGCTACTATCAGGGCCCAGGGAGCTGGCAACTATACTGAGCTGCAGATCAAGGCATTTACTAAATGGTCAGCTGCCTCCCCTTCATGACCTACCCAGAGCTCCTGGGAATGGCTTTGTATATTTGTAAAAGAGCTCTTATTCTTTCTTAAGGTGTCATCATGTTTCTCCCACCTTCCTTCCACCAAGATTTCAGACAAAAGTGACTTTGAGGGGGAGGGTCGGGTTTAGGGTTGGATTTCTTCGCACTGGAGTCCTAGCGCTCAGCACTAACCTCTTGTGCCTGGGTGTGCTGGCTGACAAGTCTGTCTGGTCTGTGATGGTTGTCACTTTGAAAGAAGATGAGTTTGTAAGAGCCACACTGCATTTTTATAAAATGACATGGGGCTTACTGGTGCCTCCTCCTTTGTCCTCTGGCCCTTCTACCCACAGAACATGATAGTGTCTTCACTCTGATCTTTGCTGGTGCAGTCTGTTGGGGAGAGAGTCTCAACATATAAAGAGATCTGGGTTTCTGCTACTGTGTAGATGGACAATTACTAGGCCATAATTATGTCTACATGCACTATAGAAAGCCATTTTTGTATGTTATTCTTTGAGTACCTCCAAAAAATAAATCAGTTCTTTCATCCTTAAGTGCTGCAAAGATGGTAAATCATCAGCAGTCAAGAAAACTGTTGGGGGGTTGGGAAGGTGGCTCAGTGGTAGAGCGCTTGCCTTGCATGCCTGAGGCCCTGGGTTCCATTCCTCAGCACCACATAAGCAAAAAGACAAAAGCCGGAAGTGGCACTGTGGCTCAAGTGGTAGAGCACTAGCCTTGAGCTGAAGAGCTGAGGGACAGCGCCCAGGCCCAGAGTTCAGGCCCCATGACCGGCCCCCCCCCAAAAAAAAAGAAAAAAAGAAAACTGTTGGCCAGGTGCTGGTGGCTCACAACTGTAATCCTAGCTACTCAGAAGGCTGAGATATGAGGATTGCAGTTCAAAGCCAGTCTGGGCAGGAACATCCATGAGACTCTTATCTCCAATTAACCACCAGAAAACCAAAAGTGGCACTATGGCTCAAGTGGTGGAGCACTCGCCTTGAGCTGAAATGCTCAGGGACAATGCCCAGGCCCAGAGTTCAAACCCCACAACAGCCAAAAAAGAAAAAAAAAGAAAAAAGCTGTCGTTCATCCATACCCTTTCTTAAAAAAAAATGAAGTCTACCTTTTTTCTTTGCAACAGATGTCATATAGCAATTGCAAGCTTCCTATATCCTTGAATTTGAAGAGCTGACCTTGGATAAAGGCGAATAATTATAGTTCCTATAAGCTTTTTATTTTAATAGATAAAGACAAGTAATTATTGTTCCTATAAGCTTTTTATTTTAATCCAATAAAATGATGTATTTCTACATCAAGATGCCAAGAGTCAAAAAGTATAAACACTGAGAACAGAAAGAACCATGCGCACTCACACACACAGACACACACACACACAGTGAAGATTTATGAACAAGACCTGTCTGTTATTAAAAAGAGGACAAATATTTGTAAAGAGACATACTTTCCAAAATTAAATGATGAGAAGAAATTGCACCTTTGTGTCTAAATATCATATGGCATATTTTATTTAGCCTTGGTACTACTTTACTGATTTAAATTTTTAGAATATTCTGCTTCATCATGAGAAAACGAAGATGTTGGAATTACGCTAAGGCCGAATTTAAAGCAGTCCAGTGGTGCTGCATGGGGTGTTACTTTTGCCTGAATTCTAAAGACTGAGAAGTAGTATTTTAAAAAAATTTTTAAAAAGGCAGGTGCTGGTGGCCACACCTATAATCCTAGCTACTAAGGAGGCTGAGATCTGAGGCTCATGGCTCAAGGCCAGCCAGGGAAGGAAAGTCCATGAGACTCTAATCTCCAATTAGCCACCAGAAAACTGGAAGTGCCACTGTGGTTCAAGTGGTAGAGCACTAGCCTTGAGCTGAAGAGCTGAGGGACAGTGCTCAAGCCCAGAGTTCAAGCCCTACGACCAACCAAAAAAAAAAAATCAGGCACAGTGGTGTTTTATGCCCATAATTCTAGCTATTCATGAGGCTGAGATCTGAGGATCACTAGTTAATTTCCAATTAACTAACAAAAAGCCAGAATTGGAGATGTGGCCTAAGTGGTAGAGCTCCAGCTTCAGGGGAAAAGCCAAGTAACAGCACAAGACCCTGAGTGCAAGCCCCAGTAGTAGCACCTAAATATAAGTCCATTTGTGCAGTGCTGGCCTCTCCCTGCCAGCACTGAGGGTAAGGCCTCCTCCCCTTGTAACACTGGTGACCTTGCCTTGAATCAGCTTCCAGTGGGCACCTGGGTGGGGGACAGGAAGTGTCAAGCTGTCTTCAAACAGGATTTCTCCACTAGGTCCCATTGACATTTGGGACTCAATAATGCTTTGTTGTGGAAAGGAGGTCACTCTGTGCAGTGTGGAGCATTTGGTGGCATCCTCGGCCTCTGCCTACCAGATGCCATAGCAACTGTCATCTCCTGACACAGATGTGAGTCCCTTGGGGTTGGGGCAGGACTTGCAGTTAGAAAACTGTTTTAAAGGGTGTGGGTGTGACGGCATTTAGCTACTTAAAAAAAAATACTGTAAAGGTGATGAACAGGGAGTTATAGTTATATAGCTAAGGCAGTGAGTACTTTTCTTTTTAAACAGTTACCCCCTCCCTCATTTTCTCCCACTTACCAGTATCCACTCTCCTCCCCCCACCGAGTTGTAAAGTTCATTTCCAACATAGTGTCCTGTGAGTATCGTTGCATTAGTTTATCCTTTGTCCTACTGTTTCTGTGATTTCCTTTCTCATCCATGGATCAGATAAGCTTATATACAAAACAAAGGGTACAGAAAACTAAAATAGAAAAAAAAATAGAAATAACTGCATACAGGACATAATAAGCAACTCTTGTTTCCAATTCTTGGAGTTCATGTTGATATACTTCATTATATGTGGTTAGCGATTAGGCTATTGTGATCCCCTGCTGAGACTGTTATAGACAAATGAGTGAAACCATGGAACCTGTATTTCTTTGGGCCTAGTTTGCTTCACTTAATATAATTGTTTCCAGATCTTTCCATCTCCTTACAAATGGAATGGGGCAATGTCATTCATTCTGATGGAAGCACAGAACTCCATTGTGTATATATACCACATCTTCTTGCTCATTCATCTACTAAGGGGCATCTAGGTTGGTTCCATATCTTAGCTATTGTAGATAAAGCTGCTTTTTAGCTTTAAAAATAGCTACTTTGGGCAGGGGCTTGGGGCTAGCATGAGCTCTTATTTGCTAGCACTCTACCACTTGAGCCACAACTCCAGTCTGGCATTTGCTTCCCTGGCTGGCTTTGAAGCAAGATCCTCCAGCTTTCAGCCTCTTGCGTAGCTAGAATTACAGGTGTGAGCCACCAGCACCAGGTACTAGCCACAAGTTTTGAAAGATAAGACATATACTTACTTTTTAAGTTCCTTCTCTTCTGACCCTCTGCATATATGATAGATCTCTCTTTGTCTCTGTCTCTCTCTCTCTCTCTCTCTCTCTCTCTCACACACACACACACACAGAGGGGACATTTGGTTGGAATCCTAACCTCTTTCCTTGAGAATCTCTATGGCTGTGAGTTGCTCCCTAAATTTCCTCTGCCTGCCTTGTTCTGCCCAGATACAAGCAACGCCTATTGGAACGGCTTTGGTGTTGACGCAGCGCAGGGATTCAGCAAGAAGCTGGCTGCTTCCCTTTCACACCTAGCCTCTCCCCAACCCCACTTTTATTCCTTCAGATGTGGTGGGCCTCATCCTATCCCAGCCCTTTCCCCAGTGGCATTTGTTTGTTTTAATTAAAACTAATGGAGGTTTGAGGACACTGTGGGAGAGGATTATTCGTGGGGAGCCCCAGTGAATCCACTGGGCCCCCATTTGTGTTCCTGGGGCCCTGAGGACCCCCCCTTCCCCCCCCCCCACGCTGCCCCGTGGCTGGGCGCCACGGCTGCGCTGCTGTGCCTGGCTGATATGTAGCACTGTCTCTGGGTTTTCACTGCCATTTATCCTTCCTGCTGCTCCGTGAGCCCTGGACCCCCGGCCAGCCATCCCTGGAGGTTTGTATGTCTCAGGTTGCAGTGGCCGGAGTCCACCCCAGGAGGAGGTGTGGGTGCGGTCTCTGATGGCCAGGTGGGCCCTGCAGCGTTCTGCACGGGCGGACTGGGTCAGTGTGCATTGCGCGCATGGTAGAGCACCAGCCTTGAGCAAATAAAGCTAAGGGAGAATGCCTAAGCCCTGAGTTCAAGAGGAAGGAAGGAAGGAAGGAAGGAAGGAAGGAAGGAAGGAAGGAAGGAAGGAAGGGAGGGAGGGAGGGGGAAAAGGAGAGAGAGGATGAGAGAAGGAAGGAAGGAAAGAAGGAAGGGAGGGATGAAAGAAAGGGAGAGAAGATGAAGAGAAAAGAGAGGGGAGAGAGAGGAAGGGGAAATGAGCATGCTTCTGCTTCTGGTTAGACTATCTCAGGAAAGGGGAGGCCGTGTGGAGGGCTTGTTTCTCCCTAACCCTTTTCCACAGGGAAACCTGGGATATGAGTAAACATGAAAACACTAGGAAGGAAAGAAAGCCAAAGCCAACGTGAGAGGGAGGGAAACACAGATCCTGCGGCTCTTCCTTGCGGTTAGGATCCACGAGCTGTTCTTGCAGCCCTCTTTCCTGATGACCCTTGGAAGCAGGCTCCCCAGGGCATAGCAAACTCCTTCCCAGGTTGCAGCCTGAGGATCTCTTGGTCTCTGTGAATGGAGATCTTTGATGGCCAGCCTTCCGGGTGGTAACAGGTTTAACACCTACCCTTCCCAAGCAGCAGGCCTAGGCCAGGTGAGATCAGACAGGTGTAAGATCCAGTCCCTGCCTTGAAAGGACACCTGCTGACAGGTACCTAATGTCCCTAGTCATTAAGGATGTAAGGAACTTAGGAGAAAGGTGCCTTGCATTCTATTCACACAGGCTGTGGAAAGTTATTGGGTGTTTGGAAGAGGAGAGGAGGATTAAAGGAACATAAGAGGGGGTGAACTTACTCAAAGTGCACTGTACATATCTATACAATTTTTACAATGGCCAGGTACCTATAATCTAGCTACTCAGGAGGCTGAGATCTGAGGATCACGGTTCAAAACCAGCCCAGGCAAAAGTTCTTATTTCCAGTTAACCACCAGAAAACCGGAAGTAGTGCTGGAAAACCAGAAATGATAGAGCGCTCACCTGAAGCTGAAGAACTCAAGGACAGCGCCCAGGCCCAGAGTTCAAGCCCCACAATGGACACACACACACACACACACACACACACACAGAGGGGACATTTGGTTGGAATCCTAACCCTTTCCTTGAGAATCTCTATGGCTGTGAGTTGCTCCCTAAATTTCCTCTGCCTGCCTTGTTCTGCCCAGATACAAGCAACGCCTATTGGAACGGC
>NW_012267246.1:11006817-11120375 GCF_000151885.1 Dipodomys ordii | reverse complement strand
ACACACACACACACACACACACACACACACACACACACACACACCCCAATGAATTCTTCCTTTACTATTAATTTATTCTAATTTTTAAAAATGAAAGAGTTGATGTACAATACAACTTCTTGTATTTCTAACGGGTATTTCCTGAACCTGAAAATACAAAGCATCAATTTTGTGTTTGTCAGTACTGGGATGTGAACTTAGAACCTCTCACTTGGCTCATGGCTGGTGCTCTACCACTTGAGCTATACTCCTAATGCCAGCTTTTTGCTGATTAGAGATGAATGGTGAGGATTTGTCTGCCTGGGTTGGCTTTGAACCATTGACTTTAGGCTTGGCCTCCTGACTAGCTGGGATTACAGGTGTGAGCCACTGGAGCCTGGTCCTATGTACCTTTAACGCCTCTTTCTGGACTATTGGATTCCATAGAATATGAAAACCTTGCTCAGTCATCCACAATAGAAAAACCAAACAACCACTGGAAACCCCAAATAACATTAACTTTTGTAAGTTTAAAAAAAAATCTCAGTAATGGATATTTTAACACCAGGATGTTAAAATGGATTCTAAATGTGTTGTTCACCTTTTGTCTCCTGAAGAAAAAGAAAATCACCCCATGTTTCTTCCTTGTCTCTTTGAACCAAAGTAGATTATAATAACCTTCATCCTGGGTTAAGAGCCACACTGCTAAGCGCCATTTCCCAGTAGTTACCCCCAACCAGGGGACAGATAAGGGTAATGTGCTGGTGTGTTGAGGAGGAGTAGAGTGTCCTGGGAGACCTTGAGCTGTCTCCCCCTCCCCCTGTCCTTTGAGCCCCATTTACAGTGGATTTAATGTCCCTAGAAATATGTGTACATCTCACAAATGACTATGGTCTCCTTGGAGCAGGAGTTAAACAGGAGCCTGTACAAATCTTTTGATTTTGTGCTTTTTGGGGGGAGGAGGGGGAAGGAGGGTCCTGGGATAGATTCTTGGCTTCAGGCCTCGCCCATGAGACTGGTTCTGCTGCTTTCTGAGCTCCTCACCCTTGTCACTACTGTCACCTCAGCTGTGTGAGCCATTCCTGGGTACAGACACTAGGCTCCCTGCCACAGAATCTGCATGCATTAACCATTGTCTGCTACAAATGGGGTGGATTTGCTTCCTTGAAGCATCCATTTTGATTGATAAGTGAGCCACGCTGGCATCAGAGACTTGAGGAGACCTAGATTCCAACAGAGAAACCCAAATGGCTTCTTGTTTCTCTCCCTCCTGTCTGTCAGAGTGTCTCAGCCACCCTCTCCCCCAGTGGCTGGCCTAGGACACCATCTGTACTGTGTCAGGCAGAGAAAGTTCCAGTAAGTACTGTCAAGGCAGAGAGCCCTTGTGTGGTGACTGCCCTAGGTCAGGACTTGGCTTTATCTTTGCCTGAAGGCTTGATGGTTGCACCCTAGTTTCTACATACATACTGATCAGGGCAGTGTTTTGTTTTTTGCCAGTCCAGAGGCTCGAACGCTGGGCCTGGATGCTCTCTGAGCTTGTATGCTCAAGGCTAGCAATCATCTATCACTTGAACACAGCTTCATTTCCAGCTTTTTGTGGTTAATTGGGGAATAAGAGTCTCACAGACTTTCCTGCCCAGGCAAGCTTTGAACAGTGATCCTTAGATCTCAGCCTCCTGAGTGGCTAGGATGATAAGCATGAGCCACTGGCGCCTGGCTCTGAGCAGGGGAGTTTTAAGCAACTAGTGACAGATGCGTGAGGCCTGGAAGCACAGATGCATTGCCAACTATATTCTGTAGACATCATATTCCTTATTCTGCAGGATCTTCTGAATCTTTTCATCAAGTCCTCTTGTCTCCCTCTCTGACCCAAGTCCTGTGTTATCAAAGGAAGGTTGCATTCCTAAAGCTGTCCAGATTGGCATCTTAACCAAACTTTAATCTTAACAGGGAATAGAAATGGGAGTTCACCTTTGCCCTCGCATCACAGCTCTGAAAAAAAGCTAAAACCAATTTCTAGTTTTCCTGTGATCTGTAGAGAAGGGAAAAGGAAATTGGCTTCTCTATGGAGTTTTAAAAGGACTTACCTTCATCTTCTACCTTCTTATTTGTGAGCAAAATGATTGTAAACTCTGCTCACAGTCTCCTGCAATCTCTGTGACAAGACAAAAATGGGTGGGTGGGGGAGCAGCAGGGTTAAAGGGAAATGATGCAATCATGGAATACTTGGTCTAAGCACCTGAAGGCAATCTTTAAATCTCACTCTTTCATTCAATCTGTTATTTAGCAAATATTTACTGAGTTCCTTCTGTGCCTTGCAGCGTAGGAGGCCTGGGAGAGCTTTGTATTCAATCTATTCCCAAGTCTTACTGATTTGGCTGTGTGTGTGTGTGTGTGTGTGTGTGTCTGTGTGTGTGTGTGTGTGTGTGTGTGTGACTGGGAATTGAACTCTGGGCCTTGCACTTGCTAGGCAAATGTTCTACCATTTGAGCCCCTCATGTCCAGTTCTTTTGCTTTCCATTTCTTTTTCAGAAAGGGTTTCATGCTTTGGCCCAGGCTGGCCTCACCCCCTAATCCTCCTACCTCTGCCTCCTAAGTAGTTGGGATGTTAGGCATGAGTCACCATGCCAACTTTGATTTGGCATTCTATGTAGCTCATCTACTCTATTTATCACTTCCATACTCGTCCAAGTCACCATCACCTTGCAGGACCTTGGGAACTAAGCTGTTTCCACCGAGGGACCAGGTTGAGAGATGTTGGTTGATATAATATGAGATGGAGGAATTCTGGGCATCATCACGGATCTAGGAAGCACCAGCCATCATTACATGCTCTACCCCTGATTTCGTTTCTTAATCTTTTATTTTCTTAGCCAGGGCTTGACTTTAGGTCTCACACTTGTGCTCTCCTACATGTGCTATGACGTCAGGCCTTTTATTTCCCTTTTCTGTTGATGGGAATAGAATCAGGGCCTCATTCATGCCAGGCAAGTGCCCTACCACCAACTCAGCATCTGCAGCCCCTCCGATTGATTGCTTTATTTTCCTGGCTTGGGAATAAGACATTTGAAAACCACCCCACGTGGGCTGTGACGAGTGGGTCAGAATAGATGTTGTGCAAACACAAAGGTAAGTGTGTTCATTCACCACTAGCTCTCGGCTAATTCAAAGCAGAATGAGCCACTCTACCTGCGTGTGACCTGGGACAAACTGGGGAGATGAGGAGGTGGGGGAGCCATCTGTGTTTTCAACAGCCTCCATTTTTCTTCTGAGCGTGGCTGGAAACAAATGTGTTTCAGTGACCTAGAAATGAAAGCACTCTCTCAGGCGAGCCTCAGGCCAGCAGCTCCAAAGCACTCTTGCTGTTCCTTAGAAAATAATAGCAATAACAGAGGTGAGGCTCCCATGGCTGGCTCTTTCAGACAGCCTTGTTCTTCTCTTGCATTCATTTTCAGGAGAAAAGGAAAGGGCTGCCATGCTGTTGTACTTGAGGGAGCTGGATGCTTACCTGGGTGTTGAATTCTTTCATGTAGAACAAGACTCCACATCCTTCTTTGCTGATTCAAAGTGAGGGAGGATAAAGGAAGCAGGGAGAAGAGTTGGATTTGTGAGTGTGTGTGACCCACTGTCTTCCCCCCAAAACTGATGATCTCCTGTCCCTCTTTCTCCCCCTTCTGCTATTCTTATTTTCTTCTCGTTGACAAGTTGGTATGCTCTAGGACATTATGTGACACTAGGCTTTGGATCCCTTTTATTTTCCCATATTAAATCTGTGTACTCATTTTTTTTAATGCTGATTATTTCACAAGGGGAGAAAAAAAACCTTAGTTCATTATTTTCTTAAGAAATGATTCCACAGCTGCAATCTGACATTTTCCAATTTTTGTGGAGAATACGTTTTGTCTCTCTTCAGTGGCTTTATTTTTTCCTTTCAATAGAAATTTAATTTTTAGTATTAGTTGAACATGCATTTTAGATTCAAATTTAGATGATGTCTGCCTTTGAATAATTTATTTTTCTTATAAGGGAAATGAATTAAAATTAGGCTTACCGCCAGTAGCGCATGCCTCTATTCTTAGCTATGCAGAAGGCTGAGATCCAGAAGAATGAAGTTCAAAGCCAGCCAGGGCTGAAAAGTCTTTGAGACTCAAATTAGCTAGCAGAAATGAGGGCTGGAAGGGTAGGATCAAGTGGTAGAGTATCAGCCAAGGAAGTTCAAGTCCCTGAGTTCAAACTCTAAAACTGCCCCTCTCACAAAAAAGAAAGGATCATAGCCAGGTGCCGGTGGCTCACGCCTGTAATCCTAGCTACTCAGGAGGCTGAGATCTGAGGATCATGGTTCAAAGCCAGCCCGGGCAGGAAAGTCCATGAGACTCTTATCTCCACCAGAAAACCAGAAGTGGTGCTGTGGCTCAAGTGGTAGAGTGCTTGCCTTGAGCTGAAGAGTGCAGGGATAGCATCCAAGTCCAGAGTTCAAGCCCCACGACCGACCAAAAAAAAAAAAAAAAAGGATCAATTAGTTGTAAATAGCCCTGCCCTGGGACCACCCTGCATCTTGTATATATATTTATCTAATTTGGGGAGGGGAAGGGGAATAACAAAGTGCTGAAACAAGGGCATAGAATGCCCATTGCAGCAATGAGACTTACAAGACACTATGTTGGAAACGAATTTTACAACTTCTTGGGGGGGATGGGGGAAGTGAAGAAGGTGGAGGAGGGAAGAAAGGTACTCATTGCCTTACTCAGGTGACTGTTACCCCTCTGTGCAGCATCTTTACAATAAAAATATATATTCAATTAAAAACTTTTAAAGGGGGAAACAAAACAGATTGTACAAGTTAGTCTTTTCATTACTATGTACCCCAGCCCTCTTAAGGATATTAATAACCAAATAGTTTATTGTGCTCTTTAAAACTTTTTATATAGATTATCCCTTTGAACCAGACATTGTTAGAAGGATTATATCTGTATGATGAAGAAAGATGATCAAATTCGGTTCTGTGTCATGTAATTTAACTACTCATTGATTAAAGTGTATTTTACAAGAATTACTGGTAACAATAATGACATTGTTATGAGGAATAATATGTTTTGATACTTTTTAAAAGCAGAACTATATACTAGCATCTTGGTATGTACTAATGAATTGACTATTGATTAAAAAAGAAAGGAAAGGGGCTGGGAAGGTGGCTCAGTGGTAGAGTGCTTGCCTTGCATGCCTGAGGCCCCTGGGCTCAATTCCTCAGCACCACATAAGCAAAAAGAAAAAAGCCGGAAGTGGTACTGTGGCTCAAGTGGTAGAGCGCTCGCCTTGAGCTGAAGAGCTGAGGGACAGCACCCAGGCCCAGAGTTCAGGCCTCACGACCAGACCCAAAAAAGAAAAAAAAAAGGAAAGGAAAGAAATAGAGAATTTGTGCAAAAGTGACATAGGTGGCAAACTAAACACATTATATACCAAAATGTCTCATTTCAGAGGGAAAATTTATTGTTTTCCAAACTGATAGCTTTACTACTACCAACTGTTAGGGAAGTAACTTATAATCAGGCTCTCTGTGAGTAGGGTATCTCGCAATCTTCCCTTGTGTTATAAACCACCAAACATCAAGTGAGTTTTAACAAGTCCATAGTGAGGCTTTGTAATTCCGGAGCTGGCCAGCAGATGTGGGCGGCCTGGGATGAGCTCTCCTTAGCTCCTTTCCACAAGTAGAGAATTGTGAGGTAAACTTAGGAGGTCCATTGCTAGTTCAGTTCTATTTTTATAAAAACTGCCTCTCTCTTTAACCATGGCTTTGCCTTGTTTGAGTTTTTTTAATTACTATTCTCTTTAAATAGTTGAACAAAAGAGGTGACCATTCAACATGTCAGTTTATGAGTACAATGCATCTTCATCAGTGTTACGCCTTGCATCGTTTTCCTCCATCCCTGCCAATCCCACCCATTCTTTCAGCTTCATAGGATATGCATTAGCTCTTCTCCTCCCCTGACCCTTCCCTCTCTTCATTCATGTACTCCTTGCCTTGTGTTTGTAGTGATCTCATGGTCAGCTGATCCCTTGAAGTTCCCTTATGGTTTTTCCTTCATTTGGATCCTAACTGAGCTTGATACCCTCTGGTGATACACAAGGCAGTGCGTGCTAGGCAGGGTTCTTCATTCCCTCCCTCACCTGACCCTCCAAGTTTGACAGCCCAGCCACCATCTGCTCCAGAACATGGGCACACCCATTTCTGGTACTGAGCCCTCTTTCACCTGTAGGATTTTATTTCAGCCCAAAATGATATGAAAAGGAGCATTACTCATTCATCTACCAGCCTCCAAGAAATGTGATTTCACCTTAGACATGCCATTTAAAGTGGAGGAAAGCAAGGCTGATTTTTTTCCCTGCATTTAAAGTGGCTACAGTAGTAACAAATAAAGCAGAAACATCACATTCCCTAACTTAAAAAGAAATAACATCACTCTATGTTATTGATTTCCAACTAAGAGCTGCCCAGTGCCTTGCATTTGAAATGTCACATAGGTCGCTTTCCCCCTGTCTCTTCTCCAGCCTTGGGCCAGCACTTGTGTGTAAGCTGCCTCTACTCAGCCCTTTCTTGCTATTCTTTAGGAGTTGGGGTGCCCTGCTAATAAATTATTGGTGCAAAGAAGATGCAGTGATTCTTAAGGAGCTTAAGTTTTTGAGGAAAATCTGACTGTGTGCCTTAGGCAAGAGGCCTCTGATCCCTAGGCTCCCTACAATAATGGGACCGGAACAGGTCTGTTGGTAGTACAGGGACAAGGAGTGGTTCACAGGAAGATACCAGAGAAGTGACACTTCAGAAGAATCTAGAAAGGACAAAGTTATTGTGAAGTCACCACGACAAAGTCTGTCATTACACTTAGAGAACTGCAAACAGATTGGTTTCGAAGCAAGTGAGAGCCTAAGCAAGCTAGTGTGGCAGACAGGAGGTTCCTTTAAGCCACATGCAGAAGCTGCTATGATCCAGCTCTGTGGTTCTACTGCAAGAGTTTCATGGCAGATCAAACCACATGATCTACCATAGATGACATCAAACCAGCCCTTTGTATTTGTCTGCAGTTCTCCTCTTCTCTTTCACCTCTTTAGTAGAGAAACAGCACTGTGTGAGATATGACTTAGGGCTTTCTTTTAAAGCAAGCTATTGTTTCCTTTATCATTGACTTACCAGAACCTCCATGGAGGTCATTCAGTGTGTATCAGTAGAGGGCGCTGTTGCGACTTCTTTCTTGTATGAGGTTGACTGTTGGCGTCTTTGGCCCTGGGTAAGACTAGCACGAAGCTCTTCATCAGTCACTTGAGAAGCTGAATTTCCACATGCTCTTTGGGATGGAAGGAGTTAGTGGCAATGATTCCCTTTTTTTCCATCCACAGAGTACAGTCTCCATATGTTTTGTGTACAGAGGAAGGAGAGGCGAGATGAATCTGATGGTTACAGTCACAGCCTGTATGAACACCAGGCCTCTGGGATTCTGGTTCAAGGCTCTTTGCTAGCTCCTTCCCCTGAATTCCCAAAAGTTGAGAAAAGTTTGAGGGGGGCTGTGGCCATGTGAGATTGCTGATTTAATGTGATTTATTATCTCCTCCTTGGTACTCCTATACCCAGAGAGGAGGAAAGAAAGGGAACAGGATAGGGATGCAAAGAAGAAGGTGGTACTATTAGATCCAGACCACAGAGAGTTTAAAAGCTGAGATATAGGAGACAGAACCAACAAGCAGAGTAGGCAAAAAATTAAAGGGCAAGCACAGGAGTGGGGGATGATTAGTGTCAAAGGAAAAAAAAGTATCAGAGAAAGGTGAAACATTCAACACCATAAATGTATAGCATCCCACAATTACAAAATTGGCCCAGGTAAGCTAGTACACTTTCCTAGTGTCCAGCTGTTAGAGCTAAATCACACAAAACCTGTGTGATTTTTCCCAACCACAAGTGCTAGCAACATCCTCTTTCCTGCTGTTGGTCATTTCTACCCATGCCCCTCTGTCTGTGGTATGCACTCATCAGTTCTAGAAGTGCAGTAAGTACCTCAAGGAATGGATGGTCTTTGCCTTCAGGAAACAATGTGGCAGGGTGGACCACACTGAAAATCAGCCACGAGCAGAGAAGACAGAGAGTCACAGGAAAGAAGCTGGCATTTGCCAGCTGCTGACATGTGCCAGGCCCAATCACCCCTACATACCTGAGTTAGATCTTCTTGTCTCCGTTTCTCAAATGAGGAAACAGAGGCTGAAAGGTTAAAAGATACGTTGAAGGTTCTGCAGTTGGAATGTTGAGCCCTGCTGTGCTAGGAGCTCTAACAGACCATCTGATTGACACACAGACTAAACATCCAAAATGGCTTTGACTCCCCGTATCCAAAATGCTTCAACATCCCAACCTGAGTACCAGTATAATGCTACCCCCACGTAGACAATCTGCCACCTGACATTGTCTGACAGGTTAATCAATATCCAGGCATACTAAAATTACTCTATAAAATGATCTCCACACTATGTCTAATATGCATAGGAAACATAAATAGATTTTGTGTTTAGACTTGGGTCTCATCTCCAAGATATCTCATTATGGATATGCACATATTAAAAAATGTAAAAAACATCCAAAATCGGAAATACTTTTAAGTCTCAAGATGTCCTGATAAGGGATATTCAATTTGTAGATGATAAAATGCATTTGAGAGTAGTATGAAGCCATGCATTTAGAACTGATGAGATGATCTTTGCTGTTGTCTGGAAGTCTGATATAAACAGTAAGTTTTCTCAAGAGAAAACTGAGATCACTCCTTCAACAGACTGCTTTGTGTTTGCTGGTTCCAAAACCCAAAGATGCCCATTTGGGAAAACGGTAGCTATCACTCAGCTTTGTCTCCCTATCTGCCTTTGATCGACCAACATTGCATTTCAGGTCCTCTTTTAACATAAAGGTCAATCAATCATTCACAAATGAATGATGTCAGAATTATATCTACTTGATTGGTTTCTGTGTATGAGAATCATTCTGACCAGTAGTGGCTCACACCTGTAATCCTTGCTACTCAGGAGGCTGAGATCTGAGGATTGAGGCTCAAAGCCAGCCGAGGCAGGAAAGTCTATGAGATTCCTATTTCCAGTTAACCACTCAAAATCTGGAAGAAGAGCTGTGGCTTGGGGATAGTACCTAGCCCCAGAGCTAGCACAAAAAAAAATTAAAAATCAAAGAAACTAAAGTTTCTTCACTTCCTATTTTCTGACAGAGCTATTTCTGTCTCTTCTATCTAGGCCTGGGTCTTGTTCCACATAAATTGAGCTCTTCCATAAGCTCTCATCTAGCTAATGCCTTGGAGAGGAGGAGAGCCAAATTGTTCAGCATTGCATTTTTTCATTTAAATTGATAGCCCCTGTGAAAATAACTCTGCTTGATTAAGTGATTGGAAAGTTTCTCTCCGTGTGTGTGTCTGTCTGTCTGTCTGTCTGTGTGTGTGTGTGTCTGTGTGTGTCTCTGTCTGCCTGTCTGCCTGTCTGCCTGCCTGCCTGTCTGTCTGTCTGTCTGTCTGTCTGTCTGTCTCCCCCATTGATATGCTATAACTCAATGTAGGCAGTTGTTGTTTTTATGGTTGGAACTAAATCCTGATACTGCTCATCAGAACTAAATCTTTGCAATTTTTTTTTTCTCGTTTCAGGGTCGTCATGTTAAAACAGGCCAGCTTGCAGCCATTAAGGTCATGGATGTGACAGGGGTAATGTATCTTTATCTTCTCATCTCAATTCTTATGGATTGGTAGCAAAGACATTAGTCATCGAAAAAAGTGACTTTCCTGGGGGAAACAAAATCCTTCCTAAACGTGAAAGATCTTTCCCTACTTGGGCTTCTTTGCGTATGTAACTGCTGGCCAAGGAGACTGTACATAAATCACTCTCATTAAATCCAGGACCTCTACACTGCCTTGGGCAGTTAGAATGAATTATGTGCGCTCATAATTTGCATACACATAAGCATGGGTATTTGCATATGAATAAAGAACAAGAATTTCAAGGTATTAGAAGAATAATACTCAGATTACACAGGAAAGATGAGTCTGAATGGGCTCCCCAAAGGTCTGCCTAATGCTGGGGTCCACGGAGTTTAGATAGGTCCAAAATGCTAAGTGTTTTCCAAAACAAAATATTTGTGACCAAATCACATAACCACAAACTATCATTATTATTATTACAGAACCATAATGAACCCTGTTTCTGCCTGGGTGATCAAAAGCAATCTAAGGAATAGACTTTATGTAAAATGCAATCTAATGCTTTCAATCCTTTTTGCTAGATCTATTTAAAATACTTTAATGCCTTTTCAAGAGTACAAAGCAAAAATCAGACTTGAAAGGATTCACTGGACATCAAAAGCGTGCTAATAATTCCCTATTGTCCTGGGAATTTTTTTAACTAAGATGTCTGTCTGCTCTACATGAAAGATAAAAGGTAAGAGTCTTCATTTAGTCCCAAAATGGAGGCCTCGGTATAAACATAGGATAAAGAAGGAAACAAAATGCAGGGGGGGAGGGTGTGGCTTCAAGTGGTAGAGCACCTACCTGCCTACCAAGGGAAAAGTCCTGATTTCAAACCCATGCACTGCAAAAATTTTTAAAAACGTTAATTAAAAAAATTAGTGGTAGAGTGCTTGCCTAGCATGCATGAAGCCCTGGGTTCAATTCCTCAGTACCACATAAACAGAAAAAGCTGGAAGTGGTGCTATGGCCCAAGTGGTAGAGTACTAGCGTTGAGCAAAAGAAGCTCAGGGACAGTGCCCCCCCCTGCCAAAAAAAATTAAAACCCACAACTAAGAAAAACCATACAAGCTGAGCACCAGTGGCTCATGCCTGTAATCCTAGCTACTCAGGAGACTGAGTTCTGAGGATCACAGTTCAAAGCCAACCTGGGCAAGGAAAGTCCCTGAGACTCTTGTCTCCAGTAAACCACCAGAAAACCGAAGTGGAGCTGTGGCTCAAGTGATGAGTCCTAGCCTTGAGCCGAAGAGCTCAAGAACAGCACCCAGGCCCAGAATTCAAGCCCAATGACCAACAAAAAAAAAAAAAAGAGAGAGAGAGAAAAAAGAAAAACATGCAATATAAATATATATTACATGGTAGTTTCCTACCATGATAACATGTCACTGATTTTCACTGGTACCACACATTTATTGTTGATATGAATTCCTTGTCAAAGTATATTCAAGTGGCTGAGTATGGTAGCTCATGCCTGTAATCCCTGCTACTCCAAAAACAGAAATTGGGAGGATCACAGTTTGAGGTCAATCCAGGCAAAATCCTTTCTCAATAAATAATCCAGGAATGATGGTGTATGTCTTACAACCTCAGATACTATGTGCATAAGTAGAAGAATCACAATCTGAGGCCAGCCCTGGCCAAAAATGCAAGACTTTATAAAAAAAATGAATAAATCCAAAAGCTTAAGGGTATAGCTCAAGTGATAGAATGCCTGCCTAATAAATAAAAGGCCCTGAGCACAAACCCTAGGATCACACACAGAAAAACTATACTCAAGGGCTGGGAAGGTGGCTCAGTGGTAGAACGCTTGCCTTGCATGCCTGAGGCCCTGGGTTCGATTCCTCAGCACCACATAAGCAAAAAGAAAAAAGCCGGAAGTGGTGCTGTGGTTCAAGTGGTAGAGCGCTCGCCTTGAGCTGAAGAGCTGAGGGACAGTGTCCAGGCCCAGAGTTCAGGCCCCACGACCAGACCCTCCCCCCCAAAAAAAAAACTATACTCAAGAAGTTAAATATAACCAGTAAAGGTAAAAGCTTAAATTAATAAAAGTAAAAACTCTGTCTCTATGTGTTTATCACCACTTGGATGAAGTTCTAGGGTTTATTTTTACTTTAAGACAGTATTTTAGAGGTTACATTATGTCAGATATTGTAAAACAGATCAATTATTTAATCTCAAGGCAGTTCAGTAACACAGCAGGCCATGTGGACTATGAAACTGCATGTGGTTTATGTTAATTAGGTTAACTTCTGCTTCTTAAAACAGAGGATTAAGCATGATAGAAGTGTCTTGTTCTCTCATGTTAAAAGGAATCTTAAAGATGATGGTGTGAGGAAATGTGGCAATTTGGTAAAGGATAATTGTATCATTTTGTTCAGTAATTTTAATAGCCTTTCTACTTGAGCTCACTTCATGGCTCAAAGTGGTTGTTGGATTTCTGTTTATCACATTCTACATAACAACCCTTCTCCCATAAAAGGGATGTGAGTGAGCAGAAAGACACAGAAGAAATATTCCCAGAGAGATCTGTTTTCTTTGTGTACATCATTATTTCTGCTTTCATTGGGCCTATCTAGCTGCAAGGGAGTCTGGGCAATGCCCCCCTGTTTATTCTGACAAGTTTTCCAGTTAAAAATACAGGGTCTACAAGTTAGATATGAAATAAGAATGGTGAATTAGCAGGGTCTGACACAAAAACCTGATACTGTTAACATCTATACAGAGACCTGTGATAGACATGTGACTCTTTTATAAGGCCCTAAGCTCAGAACAAGTAGAATTTCCTTTTCTATTCTGCTGAGGTCACACTGCTGTGTTTTTCTTGGATTGAATCAGATTTCTACATAATGAGATGCACTTGGCAATTTTACAACTAATGGTTATGGATGCAGTCCAAGACATTCATACTGTACATTAAATTCTGCTGTGTGATTCTCCAGAACTCAGGTTGAGTTGCATTGACATCATTTATCTTAGGTCATAAAGTTGTTTGTTGACACACAAAGTTGGACTTGAAAGCACTAAATAGCACTCTCCTAGTTTCTGGGTTCTGCTGAAGCGTTAGGAGTACTTCAGGAAACCATTCTTTTGATTGTCTAACATCAAAAAGAGAGTTATTTTCCCAGAGTGTGTATTTTCAGGGTAAGGAGTGTCAGTTTAACCTTTCTAAATCAGGTTTCATTGGGCAACTAAGACATATGAAAAATTAGTTAAGTGTTATTTTCTCCATTCTCTAAAGCTGCTACACAGGTAAAGCCATTGTACATGTAAATGTCAACCCATTAGGACAATGGAGAGGATGCATTGTAGTATTGGGGAATCCCTGTCCAGATGGGCTGGATAAGTACCTGTGATTTAGTCATGTGACCCTTCACAAAGGTGAACATGGGTGCATATCCAGAAATCTTTTCTTATTTCCATGGTGACTGATCAGCTGACCATTGTATCTTGTCTTACACATCACAGTCAATGTAAGATTTCCTTGTGAATTCATGCGTTGCCTCTAGTAAACAGTCTCTTCCACTCTGCCACATTGCCTTTGGTATACGATGGAATGTTTCGGATGCTTCTCACCAATTATTATAATTGTGCTCATTATAGCTGCTCTGTTAAAAACTGACATGAATTCTCAAAAGTCATCTTTGTTGATTGTTTGCACTGACCTATGATGAAGTTTCCACAGTTTATGATAATGAAATTGATGAGACCACAAGCTTGAGATTATGATTTTTAAATTACCAGTTTTATTCTCTATCACTTCCTTTTTATGGAAAACAGCCACAGAGAAAACCAGATACAATGGCTGTATCTTTCCAGTTTTAGAGCTGAGACATTCTTCCAAATTTCCTAACTTTGGCATCAGAACTACTGCTCATGCTCAGACTCGAAGTTCTTTTAGGTCCCCAAGTCATCCTGGAAGGTGTCCCATTTTATTGCTTAGTAGGGTTCCATCCTTACCAGACTGTGTTCTCTAGATTTTGTCTACAATTGCCAAGTATTTCTCACAGTGAACTATACAGCCTCAATAGACTGTCAGGGCTTATGGGAGGCTCATAAGATAAGAAGATTATCAGGGCTGCAGCAGGGTTTCAGAGCATAGCCTCTCCGAATCTCCTATTTCTACAAGATCTCCAAGAAGCCCCACATATACCAAAGTTAGAGGCCCACTTTTCTTGAGCTTTGTAGTTACTCTATTTTGGCTATGGGGTAAGAAGAAACTATGATTCTTTGATAACCTAGGTGATCCCCATTATAATTTATAAACATTCCTGATGGAGAAAAAAAAATGACACCCTGACGTGCATATGGGACTTAGTAAAACCATCTCCTTCACGATGATGGACTGAGATTATTCAGTGTAATTTTGGTTTTAAGTCTCTCCTTGGTACTTATACTCAAATTGATGAAGCCGGAAGGGGAATGCACTGGCTTGTTTTTATTAAACAAATGAACACTCATAAAATTAAGTAAGATCTAGGAAGTCCTTTGGTATGATGAGAATTTTTTCCTTGTCCATCTCTTGGCTCAGCTTTTTGTCCCACCAATAGATCCATGTTCTAATGACTTCATTGTTGTGAGACCCAGCAGAGGACCGGTGAGTGTAAGCCTCAGTTAATCTACTTCAGTCATGAACCAGTCCTGAACCTGCCTGTGATTCTCTCCAGGCAAGTTTGAGTTGGGTGCTTGGCTCTGGATTTCACCATAGGGACTGAGAGTTGGGGACAGTTGATTCCTCAAAAGAAAACCCGAGAACTATAGAAAAATAGGAAGGATGCTGCATGGGCAAAAACAGGAGAGTTCTATTAATATATCATATCATTAGAGAAAATGTGTTCAACACTGATTTGGTCCTTCAGTACCATTGTAGTTATAATTTTTATATTCAAAGCCAAAAATAACCACAGTGGTAACTACCATTAATGGAGGGAAATACTATATATATGCCATAACTTCTCCAAATACTTTGTATGCAATAATTTCATTGATCTCAATAATCTACAAAACAGGTCCATTACTTCTCCCATCTGAGAAATAGGAAAGCCAAACATATTAAACATGTTGCCATTAAATGATAGAATATTTCAGCCTGAGAAGAACCCATCCTTTAAATTTCTCCTTTTAACCTTATTGCTAAAGGTCTCCACCAAATATGGAATGTTTTGTGTTTACTTAGGTGTGATTTTGTGTTCACTGATAAATTCAACAATCATCTACTGAACACCAACTTTTATGGCAGGCACTGAACATTCTAAGTTAACATAAGCCTGATCCTTGGAGAGGAGAGCTCATAAGAACATAATCCTGCCCTAATATTTCTAAGCAAAACTTGTGCCTTTGTGGTAAGGTTTTAAAAGTCTTAAGTAGGGTAACTTACCAGGTTTGATGGGGGCAGACATCACTGGTTGAACCCAGAGGACAAGGAGTGGGGGAAAGACATGAATGGCAGAGGAGACAAGATGGATGGAGACACAAAGGCTGGGGTATTGTGTTCTAAAAAGTGCATCATTTAGTTTTGATGTTAAAAAGTTCCAAGAAGGGATTGATAGAAGACTAAGGTGAACAAATCAGGGGCCAGGGCATGAAGATATTGTATACTATGACAGGAGTTTACAAGGTTTGCAAATATGTTTGCCTTTCCAATATGCCATGTTGATGAAATAGACTTAGGAAGACCTAAAAAAAAAAAGATACAGGGAGTTGTGCTTTCCTTTTTTAAGTCCTCACTATGTTCCCCAAACACTGCTAAAGCTAGTGCTGCAGCCAAAGGTCAAAGAGATAGCATAATGTGTTTTGCCTGTGAGAAGAATCCTTTGGAAACCCTGCTTCATGGAGATCTTGCTTATGTCTGCTACATCTTGGTAGGTGAAGCCTACAATTTGTCTCCATCTCTTTGGGGATGGGAGTGGCTTTCTCCCAGGAGCCTCTGGCAGAGGTCTTTGCCCATGTTGAAGAGCTCAGTAAATATTCCTGAAACTGGTTCCTCTCTCCCAAAGGGACACCATTCTATGCATTGATCTGTGGTATAACCCATAACATTATTAATAACAATAAAGGTCCCTGACCAAAATAAAAATGGCTCACTCTGATAATTTATGTGCCAGGCACTACTGTTCTTAATACCTGATATATATTCACTTATTTAATCTTTCCAACAACTCCCATTAAGGAAATCATATTACTCTACGCATTTTACAAATGAGCAATTAAAAGCATGAAAAGTCTTAAATTGCCCAGGCCCAACAGATACTGTATGAAAGAGAATTCAGATCCACATTTCTCACCACCATCTTGAAGATGGAAAGGTATCGCCCGAGTATGGCCTTCGCATTCAGGTGGAAGTGGGTTCGTATCCCACTCCTGTCCTTACTGGTTGGGCCCTTCAACACATTTCTTAATTCATAGAAATTTGATCACCCATCTAACAGATAAGCAAAGTGAGGCCAAAATTAAATATAATATCTAGTATTTACATCCTTAAGGCATAGCAACTGTCACTGATGGAAACAGTGGTCTTGGAGAGTGCATAGAAATCCTGTAGTCATCTATGGATGCTGACCTGCCCGATAAGCCAAATGCCACACTGGTGTTAGGTAATTGTGAACAGGTATGAAGAGTTTTCAGTGAACTGCCTTCACCTCCTTGGTGCCAGGGTTCTGAGTCTTACCCTGAATACATCAATTCTTAAAGAAGGACCAGAGCAGTAGAACAGAATCCATGAATGACAGCGGGGGTTCCAGCTGAAGGCTGAAATGACAAGGTTCATGTCTGCCTGCCTTCATTCTATTTGAGAATGAAAGTGCTATAGTGATATAGGGACATTAGGACAGATGACGGCACAGTCTTCTACATCAGCCGATGTGGCAGACATATAATAGATAAACAGTGACTTTAATGGGAGGTCCAATTTGCTGTCAAGAGTACAACATATTAAGAGAGAATGTAGGAGAAAACCAACTGAGCTGGGTGGCGGGGAGCTGTTCTCTGATAATGTAGCAGCTACATGCCACCTGCAGCTCCCAGAAGTGCTAGCCCATCCCTCAGAGAGGTTCAGCAAAGCCTTGGGAGGGGGTTCCTTTGTGAGACTTGTCTGCTACATGACTACCATGTGTTTTGCAGTGATGAGAACTTAGACAAAAGACAAATGAATATCTTCATAATGTCCTCCTCCATTTTTGGGGCTATTTGCAATCCCTCAGCTTTGTGTGCTGTACTGGGAAGCTTCTAGAGTTCTATAAATGAACAAGTTGAGCTGTTACACTACACACACCTCAGCCTGTGTCCTTATCTGTCCTTATCAAATGTGTCCTTATCAAATGATGCCTCTTATACGTGTCTGGGTCTCTGTACGCATTCTGCCATGATACACTTCTGGCCTGGACGTAGGGCTTATATGCCAGAGACATTGATTATAAGCAGTGTTTAGGTGCTAGACCTTCATGCTAATAAAGATAAGTGTCCATTTTTATTTTTTTCAAAGTCCTATCTCTTAATTGTTTATAACTTTGTCATCTGTATATACTTAGACAAAGGGATTACAGTCAGTTTACCATCTTAATCCCTCCAACCCCACCCATCATCCCCTCAACAATCATTTTTTGTTTTAAACCCTTTTATGCAACTAGGCATTGTTGGCCCACACTGGCAATCCCAAGTACCCAGGAAGGCTGTGATGATCATGGTTCAGAACAAGCGCAGGCAGACAAATCCAAGAGCTTATCTCTAACCAGCAAAAAGTCAGAAGTGGAGGCATGACTCAAGTGGTAGAGCACCAACCTTGAGCAAAAAAGCTAAGCAACAGCTTAAGGCCCTAAGTCCAAGTCCCAGTACTTGGGGGCGGAGGGAGGGAGGGAGGGAAGACAGGAAAGAAAGAAGGAAGGAAGGAAGGAAAGAAGGAAGGAAGAGAGGAAGGAAGGAAGGAAGGGAGAGAGGGAGGGAGGTTGGTTTACATTAGAATAAATGTAATACATTGATGCCTTTTATTTGGGCACTGCCAAACATTTGATCCAAATTATAGTTCTCTTGGCCCCCTAGTGAGATTTAGAAGCAAGCAGATGAGGAAATTGACAGGCAGAAGCTGAGATGCATGGTATCATTCAAGTCCAGGTCTGCAAGGCAGTTCCTCGGTGCTGGCGCGGAGATGTTCTTTGGCAGACCATCCCTGGTGTCCCAACCCTGTCCACCTCGCATTCCTGCCCATCTCGTGACTTATCTGGACTCTGTCTTGTGACTTTTCTGAACTCTGTCTTGTTAAGCTCTGTGGCTTTTCTGTGGCTTCACTTCTTCCTCAGTGCTCTCTGCTTCCTTCTTAATGTCTTGAAGCTCACCTTCTGTTTTTCCTTTCAGAAAAGGCCTTTCTCATTTAAAGCCTACAGATTTTAATGAGCTCTCCAGCGAGGAATAGGAACTGTGCATTGGCCATCTTGGTAGCCCCTGCAGAGCTGGTGAGAGTAAAAGCTGGTAGACTCTACACAAGACACATGTCAGCACAGAGGCCAGAAAAAAAATGAAAAGAATAACAAAGGCAGCTGAAGATGAAATCCTAGCTGCAGACCACAGAAAATGTGGTAGTTATTTTTTAAAAGAAAAAAAGAAAAGAAAAAGAAAAAGATTGCTTCTGATTCCTATAGCTATTATCTGAATTGTAGTCCAGGATACTGGCAAATATAAGCTACCTCATTTTTCAGGAATCTTAACCAAATGACAATATCACTAAGAAGACTCAAAACTTGTTTACTTTGGGGTCACTTGAATTTGGATCATTTATGTAGTCTGTCCTGGGGCTTGAACTCAGGGCCTGGGCATTATCCTTGAGCTTTTGTGCTCAAGGCTAGTGTTCTATCGCTTATTAGTCACAGTTCTACTGCCAGCTTTCTGGGTGGTTAATTGAAAATAAGACTTTCCTGTCTAGGCTGTCTTTGAACTGCGACTGTCAGATCCCAGTCTCCCTGGGTAGCTAGAATTATAGGCATGAGTCACCAGCACCTGGCTCATTTTACATTTCTTTAATTAATGGCTTTCTCAGGACTTAGGCTTCTTCAGTGCAGGATGAGAAAGATGGACATCAGACTTTGGTCCTCTGCTCCTGTAAGGACCTTGCTTCATTGTAAGAGCAGTCTGACCTAATGATAAAGAAAATCTCTGCAAATGATCCATTCTTTGTAGTTTTAATATTTGAGGGGTTCCACTATTCGATGACCTTTCTGTTCCCTATCTACAAATGAGGATAATGCAGCTTTGTGACCCGCCCCCCAGCATAGGAAGCAGGTTATATCCCCTCCAGCCATAGGGCCTTGGCAAACACAGTTGTTTGGTTTTTTTTTTTACCAGGATCATGATCCCTTCCTTAAACACACATAGTATGCTCTCCCTTTCTCTCACTCTTTCAATGGAGTATTTTAGGTAGCCTTTAGAACTCAGGACAAACTGGGGGCCTAGGGGCTAATTTGATCAGCTTTAACACATACCTCTCATGGAAGTAATTTTCCATGTGATTGTACCATTCTTGGGCATATGCCTTTGTCTCTCACCAGACTGTAGCAAGTTTCATTGGGGTAGAGCTGGAATCTACCATGCCCATAGTTGCATTATTTAGCATTGTACCTGGGATATATACCGGCCCTTAATAAATATTTGTAAAATCAACCAATTTAGCTTAAGGTTAGTATATGCAAGAAGTCTGCTGCTGCCTGCCACTCCCATGCAAAAGTCCTGAGTTCTAGCTATGTTCAATGAAGAAGTGCAGAATTAGACAACTCATTGAATCACTCGGGGCTTGTTAGGGATCTAAAAATGAGGCTCATGGGCTGGGAAGGTGGCTCAGTGGTAGAGTGCCTGACTAGAATGCATGAGACCCTGGGTTTCATTCCTCAGCACCACATAAACAGAAAACGCCGGAAGTGGTACTGTGGCTCAAGTGGTAGAGCGCTAGCCTTGAACTGAAGAGCTCAGAGACAGTGCCCAGGACCAGAGTTCAAGCCTCAGAACTACTTACAATGTGCGCACATGCATGCATGCACACACACACACACACACACACGCATAAATGTGGCTCACAAATACATAAGCACTCTGACAATGATTTTAGGTGATTCATACCTTAATTTTCATTTAATGTTTAATGTATTTTAACATTTAATAAACTGACTTGAACAGACTTCAAACTGCATGTGATATACCAACTTGGAACTTGAAAATAGCCAACTTTGTAATTTGTATGCCACATGAATTCTTCATGCATAGCTTCATATATGCTTCAATATGAAGATCCTGCTGAAATTTCCAGCCAAAGGGTTGAAAAGAACTTTTACTATTTAAACATCGGTTTTCTTCTGTCCTTTGAAACTGATACAAAATCAAAAATTTATGATACTGAAAATAATAGAGTATTTAAAATTTCTAATTTTGAATAGCCTCAACAAATAGCCTCTTGGTTGTTATTGATTGACTATATAAGTAAATATTATTCACTTAAACTAACAAAAAAATAAATGATTTTAAACTAGTATTTGCCTGATACACACTGGTATTTGAAATCAAATTTCTATTAGAAATGGAAATTGGAAGCCAGATACTGGTGGCTCATGCATGTAATCCTGACTACTCAGGAGGCTGAGATCTGAGGATAAAGGTTCAAAGCCAATCTAGGCAGAAAAGTCCATGAGGCTCTTTTATAAACTACCAGAAAACCGGAAGGAGTTCTGTAGCTCAAGTGGTAGAGCGCTAGCCTTGAGCTGAAGAACTATGAACAGTGCCTAGGCCCAGAGTTCAAGCCCCACGACCGACAAAGAGAAATAGAAATTGTGTTACTACAGGCTATTACAGATTATGTGTATGTGCATGCACGCGTACACCAGTACTGGGCCTGGACACTATCCCTTAGTTTTTTCACTCAAGACTGTTGCTGCATCACTACAGCTCTACAGCTCTACTTCCTTTTTACTTTTCTTTCTTTCTTTTCTTTTTTTTTCTTTTGCTAGTTAATTGAAGATAACAGTCTCGTGCATTTTGCTGCCTAGGCTGGCTTCAAACCTCAGTCCTTACATCTCAGCCTCCTAAGCAGTTAGGATCACAGATGTGAGCCACTAGTGCCTGGCCAGAAATAAATTTAAAACCATATTCTAAGAGAAAGTGATGATCACTTAAGACATCTGTGGTGCTTTAAGTGTAAGAATTATCTCCAACTTCCTTACACATACCATCAGTGCTGGAAGGGAAGATGCTATCTAAGGGGACACAAACATCTGCCACGGATCATCACAGGTGAGAAAGATGAAGTGAGGAGACTCTGGCCAATGCCCCGAAGTCTGCACATCTGTAGGCTAGCCACCTAAGCATCTATGCAACGCTTTCCCTCCAGACTTCCTTCTGCCCAGTACTTCGATTGTCATAAGAGTCACATGGTTTTGTTCTTATACCATAGATTGAATGTTAAATGAGGAACAAACTGTAGGTTACAGAAAATAATATTGAATACCTCATTCATTCTATTTTTAAATTCTAGCATACATTAGGCATGTAAAATATATGGCACTACATAGTAAATATACAATTTAAAAATCTTTATCCCTGAAAGTCAGTCATAAACAAATAGTATTGTACGTTTATAAGCTCTTTTAATTAGAGGATCAGAGTCAGGATTTTCTTTACCCCTGGCTTAAGATGTTCCTAAACTCTTTTGATAAACACTTTGGTTTTAGTCCCATAGGTAATTGCCTTTCTGTCTGGGAGTTTTCTGAATAGAATTAGTACTAGTACACTTGCAAGGCAGACAAATCTGGGATCAAAACTGAGCTCTAATGTTGAAGATGAGTAAACTCGAACCTGAGGGAGTTCTTTGACCTTCTGAGACTCCTTCATTTGTATAATTACATCATCAAAAACACTTTTCAAAGAGCCACTTCTAGTGTTACATAAGTTTGTGCGCAAACAGCCCATGGCACACAGTGAACATTTCATGAGACTGGCTTTGACTGACCTGTTGTTTTATGCTATGATTGGGGCCTGAACTCAAGGCATGGGTGCCTTTTTTTGTTCAAGCATGGTGCTTTACCACTTGAGCCACAGCTCAGCTTCCAACTTTTTGCTGGTCAGTTGGAGATAAGAGTTTCTAGGACTTGAGTCGCTAGGATTACAGGTGTGAGCCACCAGAGCCTGCCTTTTTTGGCTGACTTTAATGATCACAGTCCTGAATACATCACTGCCCAATCACTGGCTTGAAAGCATGGCCTGGAGTCTGTCCTTTCTTTGCATTTGGAACCTATTGTATCTGCATGGTTTCTCATCTTCTGGGATGCCACCCTGTTTCTCACATGGCAAAAGGGTTCTCCTCCAGCGAGAGGAGAGGGCCAGCCCCAGTGCATACGTGCTTTTCAAAATTCTGTTAAATTCATTTGGTATTGTTCCATTGGTCAAAACAAGTCACCTGGCTAAGTCCAACTGATAGGAGAAGAGTCATGAACTCTACTTTTTGTTGGGGAACAGCCAAGATATCATGGCCAATTTTAACCCAGTCTATCATAAATATTAACAATAGTAGATTCTCATGTTCTTAAGATTTTAAAAAATTAGCCAGGCACTGGTGGCTCATGCCTGTAATCCTAGCTACTCAGGAGGCTAGGATCTGAGGTTCACAATTCAAAGCCAGCCTGGGCAGTCCATAGGACTCTAATCTCTGGTTAACTACAAGAAAATCAGAAGTGGAGCTGTGGCTCAAAGTAGTAGAGTCCTAGCTTTGAGCAGAAGACCTCAGGGGCAGTACCCAAGCCCTGAGTGAATTCAAGCCCTATAGCCAAAAAAAAATCTTCTTTATCTTTATACTAACATTACATTTAAGCACTTCATCATTCCTAAGTCTTTAGAGGTAGCTTAGGGAGATTTCTTATTCCCTTTGGTAGCTGGAAAGGTCTGACATTCAGAGTTTAAATGTCACGCCTGAAGTTAACATAATGAATCAGACTCGATTTTGGAGTCTCCTGGTGGAAAAATAATAGATCTTCCCAAAATACTGGGTTTGGCTTATTAAGTTAGTCTCTGTTTAAGTTTAAGACAATTTGATCCTAATACTTCATTTTTGAGTAGTCATTAGGCTCTCAATGGATTTGGTCACTGTGCTTAATTCTTAAGATATAGCAATAAGTTCATTTACAAACTAAAGGCTTCCCCTTCTCCTAGTTCAGTCACAGTGGTTGTATTTGTGTTTTTTAAAACACTGTAACTCATCTCCCTTCCTGGACCATAACTTGAGGCTGGGCTGTTTGTAGTTCGATGGAGCCTTTATTTGTATTTCACTGAATCTCTTACTGTCCTCAGAACCCTAGATGACAAATCTGGATGAACAGTAGCCCTGAAGCATTGAGGAATTGCATGCTCAGTTACAAGACCATTGAAGGTCAAGATCAAGGGTATATATTAGAGCTACACAACCATGACCCAGTGTCCCATAACAGTGTTTGAAAAAACCGCAACCGAAACATAAAATTCAAGGGGACTAAACACTCTTGCCCTCCTAGTTTTGTTGTTTATTGATCTTCTTTGTTGAGAAGATTAATAATTATTATTTGGGAATATACCTTATAAGCTTCATATACATCAACTAACCCAGAAACTTAGACACCTAATGTATTTCCTTACATGAAAAAAAACTCAGGTTTCAAAAAAGTGGGTGACTTTCCTGTAATCTTATAGCAAAAAGGGGTGAACTCCAAACTCAGCATGCACCCCACCCGCCCTCGCTCATCTTTCTGACTCCAAACTCAGTGAATGATAAGCTTTTCTTATTGTTATATCTGCCTCAGTTTAACTGTGCCAAGTGATGGAGAATATGCCGACTTCATTTTGAACTTCAGAAGAGATGGTTCAATACTGAATTATGTTATTACTTCACTGTTTCCTAAGTCCTCATTTTCATAATGATATGCTAAGCTTTTATTAAAGCACATCCCGCACCAAACTATCAGAAACTCAGAGGCAGACAGCAAATAGATCCACGCTGCCTTCTCACTAAGCAAGATTATCAGCTGCAGTTGGAAAGTGAGCCATGTACTCCATCACCTCTTGTATTTGCCTTTTATCATTGAAGCAGCTAGCCGCAAATCGTAGGCCGTAGCAACCGTTGGGTTGGTTTCTCCTATTTAGGCTTCCTCAAACTCCATCCACTCATCCTACTCTCCTCTACAGAGGGTTGAAAATAGCTCCTATGCATGCTGATATGGCATTTGAGGTGTGCAGCAGGGATTTTTCAACCAGGTGAAGGTCAGTGAAAGTCATTCTCTTCATAGGACTAGAATGGGGACTGGTGTGGGCATGTCCAGCTAGCAGGCAGGGAAGAACGCATTGGTCAGCAGTATGCTATCCATCCTCCAGCCCAGCCACGAGCCCAGCCCTGTGCCCTTTGACTGTTCCTTATGGTGAAGATCACGTGCATCTCCTTATCCTTAGTTCAGCATCCCAATCGTCTGTTCTATTTTGAGATCACCTAGTCTTCCGTTGAGTGAGACCACGTGATGTGTAACATGTTTTTAGTTCTCCTAAGTTTTCAGATTTCCATTTCCTTCCACTAACTTTGTTTTTGTGTGGCCAGGAAATGTCCACATCTGGGCACTCTGCCTTCTGTTTTTAGCTGATCCTTCTAAGCTCACTAGCATTGCTCTAGGAAGTTGGGCCCTGGGCAAGCTTGCTTCCTTGTATGCACAGGCACTTGGTACTGAGACTGTCCTAGGGAACAACCTAGTGTTTGTGTTGATGTGTTGATGGTAACAATGGATTGTTAGTGGATGGCAGTTCTGGAAATGACCATGATAGACAGACTTAGGGAGCTTGGCAGTTCAGGAAGGGACTCTAGAAGTGAGAGCTGAAGTAGAGAATGGCTTATGATCCATGGAGAGGAGAGGCAGGCAGCACTGCAGTTGGAATGAGTACCTGTGGAAAGCATGAAGGAAAGTGGGGGGCGCACAGCAAGGTTTAGTGGGAGGACTTGACCTTGAGGGAATGACAGCAAGGCATCTCTGGGGAGTGTCAGTTAAACCCAACCAAAAATGATGTGTAGAGCCAGGCACAGTGGTACACACAGGCAGGAGATATGAAGACCATGGTTCAAAGCCAGCCTGGGCAAAAAAGTCCATGAGACTCTTATCTCCAATTAACCAGGAAAAAAAAAAAGCTGAAAATGGAAGTATGGCACAAATGGCAGAGTATCAACCTTAGTGAAAAAGCTAAGGGCCAGCACTAGTCCCTGAGTTCAAGCCCCAGGACTGGGACACCTGCACGTGCATGCACATGCATGCTCACATGCATGCACACACACACACACACACACACACACACACACACACACTGACGTGTGGAAATGATATGAACCAAAGGAGAATGAAAGAAACCATCACACTTGGAAGAATGCTGAAAGCCACTCATGCAATTCCCCTGGGAGGAGGCCCTGTGGCTGAAGGGTACAAAGGGACCGATGGGGACCCAGCTGGATGGTCTTCCTGCTCTTGGTCATGTTGCTCACTGCTGCTTCTAAAACAATGATCACAAGCTAGAAATTTTTGCAGCAGCCTCAAAAGTCAAGCACCATTTTACCATCCAGCTGTGTGTACCCACAAATGGGATGAGATTCAGGGAGACCACACCCCTCACCACCAATACTAGGATTGAGTCTGTGGATTCCCAGCTGAAACTCAGAATGAATGCAGCCTGCAGATCAGGAAAGTAACTCGGTAGGGGAGCCATCTCTCTCTCTGTCCTCACCACATCTCCCCTTTTCTTTTCATGCATGGTGTCCTGAAGGTGATGTGGGTAGTCCTGCTTGGTGAACTTCCTCAGATCTAGAGAACTTCTCCCACTCCCTTTCTGTCTTGACTTTCATCACCTTCAGTCAGACACTTCAATAAAAGGAGACTTCAAAGAAAATGAACCTAGTGAAAATTTAAATCGGAGAGCCCGTGTTTTTCCCTGTGGCTTTCTTCAATCTTTCCTACGGTGGATATGATCTGTGATGGCTGTCTGATACACTGAGTTCCCAGCGGCCTAATGTGGATTTTATCTCCTAGGCTGACTGGCTCGGTCGCCTCCGGGTGAAGGGATGAATTTATTCTCTTGTGCAGACTGCATATTATCTACTGTAGGCCATCCCAGTGGAAGAGCTGTCTAGGCTACCAGTATGCCGTTGGAGGAAGCTTTTTCAGTTTAGTCAGATTTCATAATTATGCTCACCATGGAAGAAAAATACTGAAGAACTTATTCTAGTATAATTGGTACAAAGAATGTTCAAAGAATAGGATTCTAATAACAGTGAGTTTTCATGCAACCTATTTATGGTTCTACTGTAGGATGAAGAGGAAGAAATCAAGCAAGAAATTAACATGTTAAAGAAGTATTCTCATCACCGGAACATTGCTACATACTATGGTGCTTTTATCAAGAAGAACCCTCCAGGCATGGATGACCAGCTCTGGGTACGTGGAACTATTCTGTATTGTTTCTCTAGCAAGAAGAACATTCAATAGCGAATGTTTCTCTATCTCCATGACTAGACTTGATTAGGTAACTTCAGCTTATAATAACAGAAGTTTAGAAACACACAAGAGCTCAACACCATTCCTGACCTAGAAGACTGGGGAAAAAATTTAATTCATAATATTCAGAATGAGTATAGTACTTAAACCTGGCACTCATGAAAAGAGCTGTTGGTACAGCTTCACCCAAGGACTGTTGACATGTGCACACACCTGGGTGCACATGCATACACACACACACAAAAGCTCAGATATACATATGAGCGTGGTGTATAAGCACAGATGTACATATGTGTGTATATAAGTGTATATGCATGTATATATGTGTATACACAAACTATGTATATAATATATGTATACACAAGAGTATAGTGTATATCTGCATACATATGTATATATGTGTATGTCAATATGTGATTATATATATGTATATGCACACACACACACACACAAAACAACAAGCACAGATCCACAGACATGGATCTTCCAGAGAAAGTGCTTTGCAAAATAAATATATCCAAATTAATTATCTGGGTAGCTGAGTGAAGGTGCATGTAGCAGTTAGCCAATAGGAAATCACTGCACAGGTAATTAAATTGATAGAGGTCTGCTCTTACAAGTAGATGATCATGAACTATTGCAGTAAGCTAGGAAACCCTTTTTTAGAAGTTATAATTAGCGATAATGACCTTTCATTTTAGTAAAGCAAGAAAGCAAAGGGGAAAGTGTTCACACATGCAACACACATGTGCTTTGCGCACACACACACACACACACACATATTGGCATTAGATGGCTGCAACACCAGTAGTGCTGGGAATACTTGCTTTGGGGTAGTAATTTCCACCACTTAGTGTTTAAAACCTTTTTCTCCTCCTAGCTGCTTCCCTTAGTCTGTCCCTTGAATGCCACATCTGGCCCTGCCTGGGTCCTCCTGGTTCTTCTTTCTGCCATCACCTCTCTGAGGACAAGGATTCTGCCTTTTGCATCTCGGTCTCAACACTTGGGAGGAACTGGGCAGTGGCCACTGAGATAGTGTTTCCTTGTGAATGAAGTTAGACCCTTGGCGCACACTTGTGGCCACAGAACTGTCCTGAGTGTGGTGTCCCCAAGGGCTGCAGGTCAACGGGCCTGGCAAAGCGCCAGGGTCAGCGTGTGTGCTGCTCCCCAAGGACTTCTCCATGGTGGAGAAGAAATCCAGCATTTCAGTTGTGACCTGTGTCACCGTGTGTGGATAACAGCTGTTTTTTTTTTTTTCCCAGTCCCTTGTCAGCCACCCGAGAGCTCCCTTGGGCTTCCTTCCAATCACCACCACTACCACCCCAGGAGAGAGCCACTATCCCCACTGTGTGTGTGTGTGTGTGTGTGTGTGTGTGTGTGTGTGTGTGTGTAAGGGAGTGTGTGTACATGCAAGCCCTTAGAATAAACTCTAGAGCCTTGTGCTTCTCCACAAGCACACTAGCCCTGAGCTTCACACACACACACACACACACACACACAGTCTCATTGAGAAATAAGTGGCAAATCAAAGCTGAATACTGTTGACAAGGGTGTGGGGGAAAGGGAACCCCTGCACACTGTTGGTGGGCATGCCATTTTGTAGGGCCATTGTGGAAACCACAAAAAACTCAGAAGTAGGACAAACAACTTTTTGTTGGCTTTTTTCCTTTGTCACCTTCTGAATACCTTCTGTCGCTCTCCAGCCCCGGTCCCTCCACTTAAGTTACTGTTTTAAACCAGTTTACAGTGTATGTTAGTGGCAAGACCCTCTCCCTCCACCCCTTCTCATCAGAGGCTGGGTTCCCTGCTCGACTTTCCGCCTTCCCTCTGCCCTTGCCCCGCCTGGGGAAAGGAGAGAAGAGACAGAGTCCTGGCTCCTGACTCTGGGCTGCTTCCTAGGGGCTCCCAGGCTCTTTTAGGACCTAGTCCTCCATCCTGCTTAGGGGTGTGGATTCTAGCAAAAGAGCTGGAAATGTGAGACTCTTCACCAACCCTCTATGGGGCGATCTCAAACCCAAACCAAGAACTAAGTGTGTGTGGGGGTGCACTGAGCACCTGCCAGGCCCTTGGCTGAGAAGACTCCTTGGGTCTCTCCAAAGCAAATCCCACAGCCTTGCACAAGACCCCCTCCTGCGAGGCACAGCCTTCCCCGACATACTCCCACCTGAGTTCCATTCAATCTGCACAGAAATATTAAACATTCTCTGCCTACCAAAAGAAAGGAATAGATGGGCTGGGAAGGTGGCTCAGTGGTAGAGTGCTTGCCTTGCATGCATGAGGCCCTGGGTTCAATTCCTTAGCACCACATAAGCAGAAAAAAAATCCCGAAGTGGCGCTGTGGCTCAAGTGGTAGAGTGCTAGCCTTGAGCTGAAGAGCTGAGGAACAGCGCCCAGGCCCAGAGTTCAGGCCCATGACCGGACCTCCCCCCCAAAAAAGGAATAGATGCCACTGGCATCAATCAAAATGAAATGAAATCTGTATTTCCAAGAGACATCTGCATACCACTGCTTGAACCATGCTCCAGTTATTTTTTTAACTGATTACTTTTACCTAGGCCAGTCTGGATTGTGATCCTCGTATGTGTGCTTTCTCTACTCACTTGAGATGATAAGTTCTGATACTGTGCCCAGCCATTGTGCCTCCCCATTAGCTGAGAATGCAGATATGCACCACCACACCCAGCCCTTGGTTGAGATGGGGTCTAATAACATTTTTGATGGGACTGACCTCAACTGTGATCCCCTAAATTGGCTAGGATTTCAGGCTTGAGACCCTTCTCTCCCCCCCCACCCCCACACACAGGATAGCTATTTTATGCAGCCTTTGGAAAGGTTTTTCACTTAGTCAGGTCTAGAGTTCAAATTAAAATAAAATGTTAAAGTGCCTTTTGAACTACTTCCCAGTCTCTTGCCCAAGGCAGTGTTTCTCAATGAATCATACTTGCAGATTCATTTTTGTGACATGGGACAAATAGGATGTCTCTGGATTTGAAAAGAGAGGGCTGGTCAAACAGGGTTTGTCTTTTGCATTTTTCCTAACCCTTACATTTCTTATCCTGAAAGAAAATTAGTTGCCATTCTTTTGCTGGGTCGTTGTCAAGATAATTGATCTTTCCAGATCTCAGTTTTGAGTAGTGGATGAAGTTGAAGCAGAATGCAAACATCCTAAAATGTGACCGTTTAGCTTAAACTAAAGACCCATGAAAGCCACTGGACAGTTTTTTTGTTGTTGATGTTGTTGTTGTTTGTTTTTTGTTTTTGTCAGTCATGGAGCTTGAATTCAGGGCCTGGGCACTGTCCCTGAGCTCTTTTTGCTTAAAGCTAGTGCTCTAAACACTTTGAGCCACAGTGCCACTTGTGGTTTTCTGGTGGTTAATTGCAGATAAGAGTCTCACAAATTTCCCACCAGGGCTGGCTTTAAACCACAATCCCCAGATCTCAGCTACTTGAGTTGGTAGGATTGCAGGTGTGTGCCACTGGATGCCTGGCTTCAAACTGGAGGATATGTTGAAAAAAAAAATTCTTGCCAGGTGAAGTGGCACATACCTGTAATGTTAGCTACTCAGGGAGCAGAGACCCAAAGGATCATGATACCAGGACAGCCTTGGGCAGAAAAGTCAGAGAGATTCCACCTCCAGGTGCCAGTGGCACGCCTGTAACACCAGCTACTCAGGCTACAGATCTGAGAATCATGGTCAGAAACCAGCTCAGACAGTAAAGTTCATGAGATTCTTATCTCCAATGTATCACCAGAAAAGCGGAAGTGGCGCTGTGGCTCCAAGAACGCTAGTCTTGGGCTGGGAAGGTGGCTCAGTGGTAGACCGCTTGCCTTGCATGCATGAGGCCCTGGGTTCAATTCCTCAGCACCACATAAGCAAAACAAAAAAAGCCGGAAGTGGCACTGTGGCTCAAGTGGTAGAGCGCTAGCCTTGAGCTCAAGAGCTGAGGGACAGCGCCCAGGCCCAGAGTTCAGGCTCCACAACCAGACCCCCCCCCAAAAAAAGAGTGCTAGTCTTGATCAAAAATGCTGAGGAAAGAATGCCCAGGCCCTGAGTTCCAGCCCCATGACTGACAAAATAAAAGCTGTGCTGGAAGTGTGTGCCTCAAGTGGTAGAGTGCCAGCCAAGTAAGTGTAAGGTTCTGAGTTCAACCCCTGATAGTTCTTGGCATCTTTCTGAGCTACCAGGAAGCCAAAAGGAATTATTCTTTGGAGTGAGTCCTTGCTGCTGCTCACACTGACCAGGGAGATGCTGTGGTTGATGGGAACCAAGTGTTGGAATGTGGATGGGTTCATCAATTTGTTCTCCATTCATCTACCCATCCTGTTAATATGCCACTCACACGTTGACTGGTGCGCTAGGACACATCGGTGAACAAGCCCGTGAAAGTCCCTACTTCATGCAGCCTACATCCTTGTGCCCATCACAAACGATGCATCTTATAGAAAAATGCTGGAACTTGGGAGAGTGTCTATTACAGTAGAAAAAGGTTAATGGCTTAACCTAAAAGCCCTGTCCTCAAATAATAGGCTGAAATCCTAACCTCCACTATATATTTTGAGGATGCTGGGGATTGAACCCAGAGCCTTACGCTTGGTAGGCAGATGTTCTGGCACTGAGACATACCCCAGCCAATGAGGAGGTAAGGCCTTCGGAAGTGATTAGACCATGAATAGGGTTTAGGGACCTTATAAAAGGGCTTCAGAGAGCCAGCCCTCTCTCTTTCTCCCCTTTTCCCTCTCTCCCCCTCCCTCCCTTCCTTCCCTCTCCCCTTCTTTCCTCCTCTCTTTCCTCTCTCCTCCTCTCTACTCTCTCCCCTCTCCCCTCCCCCCTCTCTTTCCCCCTCTCTCCATCTTTATCTCTCTTGTGCCAGTACTAGGGCTTGAAGTCAGACGCTCATTCTCTCATTTGGCTTTTTCACTGGTGCTCTACCACTTGACCAACATCTCAGGATCAGGATTATGGAGTGATGGAAGCCTGGACACCAGTGATCACGTCTGTAATCCTAGCTATTTAGGAGGCTGAGATCTGAGGATCGCCATCACAACCAGCTCAGGTAGGAAAGTCTGTGAGACTCTTATCTCCAGCTAACCAGGAAAAAGCCCAACGAGGAGCTGGGGCTCACGTGGTAGAGCATCATCCTTGAGCAAAAAAAGCTAAGGGACAGTGCACAGTACGTGCAAAAAAGAAGAAGAAGAAGAAAGGAGTGATGGACTCTGAATCGTGGACTGAAGGATGACTTGGTTTGGATTGAAAACAGACTGAATGGAGGCAAGGGTAGAGGCCAGACCAGGCCAGCAAGGAGGCTGTTTTAGCAAAGCTAATCTCTTTCCTGGACTTGGCAAGCTGTGAACGCTTCCAGATGGACCCCATGGGACAGTGGCAGGGCAGGGGTGGGGCAGGGGTTGGGAATCCTGCTTTCGCATCTGTTTTGCCCACCTTCAATGAAATGCACGTGGCAGAATCCTCCAGTGAGCAGCCCTGTGTTCTGTTGGTTTGAAATAATAGAAGCACTTGTCAGACATGGGCCCATGCACAGGGCTCTGTTTACCCCCACAAACAGTGTCCAGAAGCTTCTGTCACTGAGGACGAGGTATAGTAAAGACAAAGCATCTTGTCTTCCATTATTTCTTTGCTCTAGTCCCCAGGCTTGAACCAAGGACCTCAAGCCCCAGCTCAACTTGCATGCTCACAACTGGCATTCTGTCCCACTGAGCCATGACTCCAGTCTGACTTTTTTTGCTAATTAATTGGATATCATCTATATAGACTTTTCTGCCCAGGATAATCTTGAACTGCAATCCTTCAGATCTCAGCCTCCTGAGTAGCTCGGATTACAAGTATGAGCCATACCTGCTTCTGCTCTCATTTCAATTTGATAACATATAAGGAAAAATTTGGGGGGAAAAAAAAGGCAGAAAGAAGGATAATCGGAAATTAATATCAGATGACACTATTAGTGAGAATTTAGTTATAGAATGTGATCACATTCTTATTTCATGGCCTCTGACTCACTAGATTTGGGTCATTCTGGGTTAATGTTATGATGGGGGATACGTATTGCCTGCTTGTTCATGTGCCAAGTATTTCATTTATTCTGTTGTCATATTATTTCATTAAATCTTTTTCACCACTGTACAAATTCAATATTGCCTTTACAAATGTGGAACTTAGGCTCAGGGAAGTCAAGAATTTTACTCAAGGAATTGGAGCTTGTCAGTGACAAAGCCAATTTCCTAGCTACCCCCAAGCTGGCCATGTTAGAAGCAAGTCCCTGAACCCCAAACCTTGCTCGTTTGGGCCACGAAACAGGGGTTGGTGTTTCAAACAGCACTGCCTGAAACCCCGTGTTGACATCAGCTTCTTTTCAACTCATCTTTCACGGTCATGCCTTAGTTTCCCCAGTCTTCAAAGAAGACCATAAGGCCTGGTAGCTGTGACTGAGACTGTCTGACATCTAGAAAAAAATACATTTTGAAGAGTTGTATCTTGGGAAGGTTTGATCAAATAATTGTAAAGGTCACAGACAGTTGACTTTTTGGATGCATGGCATTTTCTTAGGATTACACTGAGATGAAAACATTATGAATTATATAGAGATAAGGATATATACATATGTGTGTGTGTGTGTGTGTGTGTGTGTGTGTGTGTAGAGAGAGAGAGAGAGAGAGAGAGAGAGAGAGACCCAACTGAGATCAGTGCTTTCTAGCATTTTATTCTCTAGGTCTGGCCATCTACATGAAATGTCCCCCTCCATATTCCTGGAATGATAGCTAAAGGTGAGAGGTTTGCGGTTCTTCCCCCGCAAATCGCCAATCTAGGTGCAGCTTCAGGTGAATTCAAATCTGTACAGATAAACTCTGGTTTAGTACCAGCTCTTTGTGGAAACCCCACTGATTCTGATAATGGCCAAGTCATTCTCCCTTATCAACTGCTCAGGCGCTGATCCGGAAATCAAAAAAAGGAGCGCTGGCAATAAAGATTCTGATCTCTAGGACACAAGTGACACTCACATCTCCATCTCATTCACCGTCCCCCACACACGAGAGGATGCCACTCCACACCAGGAGTGTGTGAGAAATCCTAGCCATCCAATGAACTAATTTTTTTCTAGAATTAGAGCATGAAATCACACATATTCTGCTGTCTCTTTTGATACTGCCATAACAAACACAAGGCTGGAATATCTTGTGGAGGAAATGAATTTCTAATTAGTTCCTGAGATGTAGGGTGCTCATGGAAGATCGCAGGCAATTGTACTGTAATAACTCAGTCATCCACTCATTAGTGACACCATTGTAGCTTTGCAGGACTGAGAGTTAAATGATTATATCTTGTGCTTTGGAAGGACATCTAGTTTGAAGGACTATCACCAGAAATCTGAAGACCTGCTGGGAGTCTAGCTTTGGGTAGGCAATATCTCTGACATTTGGAATCTCTGTCTGTCTGTCTGTCTGTCTGTCTGTCTGTCTGCCTGTCTGCCTGTCTGCCTGTCTGTCTAGTACTGAGTTCAAATTCAGGGGTCCCACTTACTAGGCAGGTTGTCTATCACTTGAGCCACACCTACCAGCTCTTTTTGCTCTTGTTATTTTTCAAATAAGGTCTTGCATTTCTTCTCAAGTGTTCATTTTCTGTTCATTCTTCCCATGTGGTTGGGCTAAGAATGCACCACCAAGCCTACCTTTTTTTATTTCTTGAGAGGGATTCTGCACAAACCTCTTGTGTCACCTGCCCTCAATCCTCAATCCTTTCTATGTCTGCCTCCCAAGTAGCTAGAATTACAGGCATATGCCACCAAAATGGTTTCTAACTTACCAAATGATGGACTAGGTCTGAGTTTGCATACTGGCAGCCCAGGGGCTAAATATGTATAGTTTAGGTCATATAAGAAAGTAGTGTTGCAATTAAGTCAGCATTAGAAAAATAGATTCTGAACTCCTTGAAATTTTTTGAAAAAAAAATCAAATGATCTACAAAGATCAGACTGACAGCAAAAGAGCAGCACTATACTAGAGTATACCAGTATTCCAGCTGTGTGGAAACCCACTACCCCATTCATTCCATTCACAATCCATATCCTACATCTGCATTCATATCTCAGCCTCGGAGTATGTCCGCTTCTCAGTCACTTCCTAGATAATCTGAGCAACTCACTAAACTAGGGAAGCCCCTTTCTAGAACCTGCACTGGTGCTGGCCATGAACCCCAAACCCAAATATACTAGATTTTTTAGTATGTATCCTGCTATTGCATCTTGGTAGACATCATGGCCACTTCATTTGGGGTTATTTGAAGGTTTAAATGTGCAGCTGAACCTTTTGAACAGTTAATTAAAATTTCTCTTAGTTCTGTGCATCTAAAGCAAAGATTTTGCGTTAAAAAAAACTGTTTTAATCAGTGGTTGTCACATTTATGAGCCAAGAGATTTCTTCCTCCCTCTTAAGTAAAAGTGAGGTTGCTTGTCTGGAAAGTGTTTGAAGCTTGAAACTTCTGAGCAGAAATTCTTTTTTTGGGGCGGGGGAGGGGGTCCGGTCGTGGGGTCTGAACTCTGGGCCTGGGCACTGTCCCTCAGCTCTTCAGCTCAAGGCTAGTGCTCTACCACTTGAGCCACAGCGCCACTTCCAGCTTTTTTTCTTTTCGCTTATGTGGTGTTGAGGAATCGAACCCAGGGCCTCATGCATGCAAGTCAAGCGCTCTACCACTGAGCCACCTTCCCAGCCCTGAGCAGAAATTCTTAAAAGGTTAAATTTGGTAAATACAGAAGCCCCTAAACCAGTGCCTTTGTGAAACCCATGATTGTGAATATCTGTTAGTGGCAGTGATGTCTTTATTTGCCCAATTAGCAGAAGGGAATAGACGAAATCCCAACTCAGAGGGCTGTACCCAACTTAAGTTGGGCCTGGGGTCAGCCTGATTCTTTGACAAGAATGTGAGACTGACCTCTTCTCTCCCCTGAAGAATTGCATTTGAATTGTGTTTAAAGTGCTCTTCACCTTCATAATAGCAAGACTGTAAATTCACAGTTGTCTGGCCAATGGTCTAAACAGCACTTTCTGGTTCCTTGGGGGAGATTCATTTTGAGACAGTGTTCCTATCTATATCATTCTTCTCAAAAATCTCTGCCTCCTCTAAGACTAGTATATTTTTTCTTTCCCTATTTTTAACCTGTCTGAGAACTCACTTTCCTATTCAAATACCAAATTCTTCTTTAGGTATAACAGTCTGAGATGCAGAATTGTGCATTTCTGACATGCTTATGGTTGGAGTCCTTCCTACCTTCTCTTCTTTCCTTCCTCCCTCCTTCCTAACTCCCCTCCCTCCCTCCCACTCTGGCCTTGCACTCACTGTTTAGCTCAGGCTGGTCTTGGAATTTGTGATTCAACCTCCCTCATGCACCACTTTGCTCATCCTTAGGATTAGTTCTTATGATTGAATCTGTAAACTAAACAAACAAAAAAACACATAATGATTTTGTTCCCACCATGAAAAATTCTGCAGACCTTGAATGTGTGCTGGGAAATTCTGTAGTGTTTCCTTGAAGGCCATTGTGTGACTGAGATTGGTGGCATCGGTGGCTGTGGAGCACCGCAGTGGGCCTGTCCTGTGGGCAGGCTGCTGATTGCTAAAAATATCAGACGCTTTCATATATTCCAAGTGCCTTGTCATTCTCAACATCGAAATCTGCCTGATATTGAGAAGCCTTAATGACAAATTTGGGACATTTTATATCCTAGGGACTTGACTCTTTATCTTTAGAAAACTTAGAATTTGTAGTCAGGCATTTTCAGCTCTAAAAATAGAATTCAGAAGCCAATAGTCTGATCCATCCCCCATCTCAAAACCTACATATGAGCTGAATGAATGGGAAAAGGTCATTGAGCTTGCTTCTCAGATTTAAAATTCCCAGTAGTCCTACTTTACTTCAACTGGTTGATTGAACAGATAATATTTTCATGTCTATACTGTCCAATTCTTATAATTTTCTCTTTCTATCAGGCATGTTTTATGTTGAGACTTAAAATGTGAATAAAGACATTTCTTCGGGATGGGGGGCTAGTACTAGGGCTTGAACTCAGGTTCTGGCCCCTGGCCATTAGCTTTTCCATTTGAGGCTAGTGCTCTACTACTTGAGCCACACCCCCACTTCTAGCTTTTTGCTGGTTCTCACTGATTGTCTTGCTTGGAATGGCTTCTGTGGTCCTCAGATCTCAGCCTTCTGAGTAACTAGGATTATAGGCACCTGGCCTGAGTAACTAGGATTATAGGCACCTGGCCTGTAACTACTTCTTATAACAAATTTGCTAGATTTGGGTATGGATTACATATGCACCCATCCTGCAGATGAGATTGCTGGACCTGACTCCTGGATCTTAATGGTCATCGGGTTGCCCCTTGGCAGAAGTGTGGGACCTTAGCAATCATCTACCAGTCCTTTCCATGGGGGTGCCTCATCAACTGCTTGGGTCCTGTCAGGAGAACCATCTGCCTTCCCTGTCCCAGCAACTTCCTCCTGTCCCAGCCTTTACTAGTGAAGAGAAGGGGCTTTCATAGTCATTTATTCTTCACATAGACATTTAGAGGCATGAGCTCCTGCTGGGCTATTCTGGCTCAGTGCCCACAGGCTTAAAAGACCACCTAAGGCCTTGTTTCTTGTTAGGAAACTTAACAACAATTAATGGACAACTGAACAAATATTTCAGGGACCTCGGAAATCATCCTACCTTTGGAAAATCGAACTCTAAATTCTTTCAGAGATCATTAGGTTTTAGAGTGAAAAATCAAGCCGGGCTCCGGTGGCTCATGCCTATAACCCTAGCTACTCAGGAGGCTGAGACCTGAGGATCACAGTTCAGAGCCAGCCCAGGCAGGAAAGTCTGTGAAACTCTTATCTCCAATAAACCACTCAGAAAACCAGAAGTAACGCCTGTGGCTCAAGTGGTAGAGCACTAGCCTTGAGCTGAAGAGCTGAGAGACAGCACCCAGGCCCAGAGTTCAAGCCCCATGACCAACTGAAAAATCAGAAGTGACTATATTCTGTAATTCCATTCTGAAGCTCTGAGCCTTGTATGGAGATGAGGTCAGATGACGTGGTCAGGACTCACTCATTGTTTTAAAAACCCCTCTTGAATCAGCCCTGCTGGGAACTTTTCCTTTAAAATGGACCTGGGAAATGGGGAAGCACCAGAGGGCATAGATTCCCACAACCTCTAGGAGAAAATACAAATCTTGTCAGCAAAACAAGACAACCCAGGTGCTGGTGGCTCACACCTGTAATCCTAACAGCTCAGGAGGCTGAGATCTAAGGATTGTGGTTCAAAGCCAGCCTGGGCAAAAAAGTCCATGAGACCCTTATCTCCAGTTAACCACTAGGAAACCCGAAGTGGAGTTGTAGATCAACATGGTAGAGGAAGGGACACTGAGTCACAACTCAACTGGTAGAGCACAAAGAGGCTCAGGGACATAACCCAGGCCCTGAGTTCAAGCCTCAGGATTAGGGGGAAAAAAACAACCTTCAAAAGTGGCACTATGGCTCAAAGTGGTAGAGAGCTAGTCTTGAATGAAAAAGCTCAGGGACAGTGTCCAGGCCCTAAATTCAGGCCCCATAGCTGTCAAAGAAAAGAATGCAATATCCTGAGTTCAAGCCCTAATACCAACACACACACACACACACACACACACACACACACACACATACACACACACACACACACACCATAATTTTAAAAATGAAAAGAAATACAAGACAACGGACAGAAATATGTGAAAAACAGCCGGGCACATTGGGAAATGTGTCAGAACTCTGTTTAGAAATGAATGTTTTTGTGTAGACAGAAATAGCATAGCAATCCTTCCTTTCTGCTAGCAATGTGGTTGCGTGACACTGGGCTCTTAGATAGAATACCTCGTCCAGGCCCGGCTTCCTCCCACCTTCAACCTAACTGCCCTCTTTCCACCCTCAGGGCCTACAGGTTCAGCTCAGCTTCTCTCCCAGTTATGGAGGGGCTGCTGCTGACAGCCATCCATATAGGGTTCTTTGTGCTTCGTCTCCCATCCCCATCCCCCATACCCTTCCACATAAAAAGACCAGTGGACCTGGACTGCAGTACTGGGCTTCCTTGCTGAGTGATATAAGCTTTCACAGAAAGACACACAGTCCTAGTACTTTTTCATGAACCATCCTTCCTCCTATCCATCCCATGGAACTTTATGTGCAATTAGTGCTTTGTTGTTGCTTTGTAAAATAATAATAATAGCCTGGCACTGATGGTTCATACCAGTAATCCCAGCTACCCAGAAAGCTGAGATCTGAGGATTGCAGTTCAGAGCCAGCCCAGGAAGGAAAGTCTGTGAGGCTCTTATTTCTAATAATTAACTACTCTCAAAAAAAAAAAGTCTGTGAGACTCTGGTCTCTAATAAACTACTCAGAAAAAGCTGGAGGTGTCACTGTGGCTCAAGTAGTAGAGAGTCAACCTTGAGAAAAAGATCTTAGTGACAGTGCCCAGGACTGGCACATCATCATCATCATCATCATCATCATCATCATCATCATCATAGTGTAAATAGACCAAAAAATGGAAATTTGGGAGTGCATGGAGTTTTGCATCCATCCATAAAAGTCATGCTCATATTAAATTGATAGGGTTTCATTCTGTTATTTATTTTGTTAAGCTATATTTTTATCATAATTCTTTTGTTGTTTGACTTATTTTGTTACCTATTTTTATCATTTGTTATTTTGTTATTTTGTTTGGAACATTCCATTTCCCAGCAAATAAAGGAATAAAGGGGAGGCAACCGACAAAATAATAATTTTGGTAAATCATCCAGTTGTAAATCACTTAGCTCTAAGTGCCTAGCACATAGTAAACGCTCGGTAAAAGTTGGCGAGTGTTAGTCTATCAGTATAAACTCCATGAACACTTCCCTTTGAGGGAGAATATTAACGATCTATTATTTCCCTCTTGTGCCATGTGAAGTTATGGACTTGCTGCCTCTGGCCTTTCCTGTCTCTGTCTGTAAATGAGATGTGGTTTCTTAAAAGGCGAGCCCCACCTGATCTCAGGGTGGTCAGAATTTTCAGTGTTGCTGTGTGAGGCTGTAGGAGCCCAGGCCTAGCAAGTGTTGCTTGCTTGCTTGCTTTTTTTCTTTAGAAAAGAAAAGAATCCCATTACATAATTTAACAATCATTTTGTTCTGTAGTGAGATGAAAAGAATTTATCAGCCTTCAGCTGGGCCTGAATGAAGAAGCAAATTATCGAAATCACTGACATTAGTGGTTGGCTAGAGCAGGAATGTTTCCTACTGAATATTTGAAAGTATTTTGTACAATCTAATTGTGAGCGACAGGCATCTCTGGGCTTCTGCTGCTTGGCTTGAGAACTGTAATTACGAGGCCTAATGGAGCCCCGTGGTGGGACATTTTCTCCAGCTGATGCTGGAGCCATGGGTGCACGCGTAGGCGGTCTGGTCACTGTGCTTTTCAAAATGGATTCAGAGAAAGGGCACAGAAATGTTTTGCTCACTTGGGGAAAATACTTTTTGTCATTCTTTCCAAGTATATGTCTTTGGTCTGTCCTGCTGGCATTAAAGCATGGCTTGCTACAGAATGGATCTTCCTTCCTTCCTTCCTTCCTTCCTTCCTTCCTTCCTTTCCTTCTTCCCTCCTTCCTTCCCTTCCCTCCCTCTCTGCCTCCCCCCTTCCATCCTTCCTTGCTTCCCTCTCTCCTTCCTTCCTTTCCTCCCTTCCTCCCTCCCCTCCCTCCCTTCCTCCTTACCTCCCTCTCTGCCTCCCCCCTTCCATCCTTCCTTGCTTCCCTCCCTCCTTCCTTCCCTCCCTCCTCCCCTCCTGGAGCTTGAATGCTGTTTCTGAGCTTTTTGCTCAAGGCTAGTAACCACAGCTCTACTTCTGGGGTTGTTGTTGTTGGGGTTTATGTGTGTGTGTGGTTAATTGGAGAGAAGAATCTCACAACCTTTCCAGGCTGGTTTCGAACCACACTCCTCAGATCTCAGCCTCCTGAGTAGCTAGGATTACCAGCATGCACCAACTGCATGCAACTAGAATGGAGTTTTCTTCACTTCATCTTGTAGGAGATCTCCCCAGAGTAGGGGCAAACAGACACAGCCGTTTCATAAGCACTCAGGCGCCCCCCCCCGGGGGGGGCTCATCCACCCCATCCCTTCTAGCATTACCGTAAAAGACATCTTATATTTTTTAAACTCTTGGTAAAATACACATGTCAGTTTTATAACCATCACCACTGGGTAGTTCTAGAATTTTCCTTCACCCCAAGAAACTGTGTAAAGGATATGGAGTTTGGCACCATCTCTAGCAGCCACTAATCAGCTTTCTGTCTCTAGGAATCTCCCTATTTTTAGATACTCCATATAAATGGACTCTTAAGCTCACAGCTTTTGTCTGGCTTCTTTGACTTAGCATAATGTTCTCCTGATTCAGACATGTTGTGTGGTACACCAGAACTTCACTCCTTTTCATGACTAAATAATGTCTGTGTGTATGAATCTACCACACCTTTAAAAAGAATCTATTCCTTATTTCATAGACATTTTGTATTTTGTTTCCAATTCTTGTCTGTTGTGAATAGTGCAGCTTTGAACATTCTTGTCCAGGTTTTTGTTTGAGCAACTTATGTCAGTTCCTTGGCTCTAAATCTAAAAATGGAATTAGTGGCCCCATAAAGAATCTATGTTTAATTTATTGAGGAAGGCTCAGACTATTTGCCAGTTACTGGAGCATTTTTATGTTGCCATCCACAATATATAAAAGGTTCCAATTTCTGTACATTTTTAAAGAATCAAAGTCATGCTTGTGGGTAGAAAGTGACAACTTCTTATGGTTTTTATTTCATTTTCCTAATGACTCATGTGTTCAACATCTTTTCATATGATTGTTAGCCATTTGTGGGTCTTTTTTAGGGGAATATCTGTTTAAGTTCTTTGCTCATTTTTAAAATGGACTTTTTTGTTGTCACATTGTAGGAGTCATTTATGTACTGTGAATACTAGACCATGGACAGATATGATATATAAGTATCTTTCATTTTCTGTGATTGGTCCTTTTTAAACTTTTACTAGTGTCCTTTAATACTTAAAAGGAGTTGAGCATTACCTAAAAGATGAGAAGTTTTTTATATAACCACAGGACCATATCATACTAGCCATATTTTCTTAATATTCTAAGAGATCCAAGTCTCTCATCTTGTCATTGGCTCAACATTTTTAACAGCTGTTTAAAAAGTGTCCAAATAAGTGTGCCCATTGCAATTTGTGTGCACATATGAAAAATCTATTTAATACTAGGGACTGAACTCAGGGCCTCATGCTTGCTAAGCAAGTGCTCTACCACTTGAGCTATGCCTTCAGCTTATATTAGTATATCTATATATTTATTTTGGATGAAACCATCGATGTGATTCTATTATGCCTCTCCTTTAGTTCTGTCTCTATAGTCAGTCATGGGTTGTTTGCTAATTATTCTGCCAGTCCTGGGGCTTGAACTCAGAGCCTGAGCACTGTTCCCGAGCATTGTTGCTCATGGCTAGTACTCTACCACTTGAATCAAAGTTCCACTTTCAGCTTTTTGGTAGTTAATTGGAAATAAGAGTCTCATAGACTTTCCTTTCCAGGATTGCTTCAAACCACGATCGTCATATCTCAGCCTACCAAGTTTAGCTAGGATTACAGGTAGGTGCCAGGAGCTGTGAGCCTCTGGCACCTGGTAGTTTTCTTGTCCATTGTTACAGTGGTCATACAAAAGATGGGATTTTTTTATTCTTTTCTATTATCACTTCTCAAGATAATAACTTTGTTCTTGAGGGTCACTTTATTCATGCATTTAATGACCATATTTAATGTATATTTAGATAGACAGCATTGTTATTATTCTTGTCAGTGATCAAATTATCTTCTCTCTGGCTGCTCAGAGTCTCTTCAAGTTGATTTCTGAGTTCTTTGTGGCCAGAAGTAGCTTCTTGGCTATTACATACAGAAGATCTCCAACTATATTTGGTTAGAATGGAGCCCATTGTAGCACTTGTGAAATCTTCCTAGAAAAGCTTTATAGAATCATTTCCTCTTCAGAGAAGATAGTAGGGTTTCATAAGAAACCCAGCCTTTGTGGAATCAGAAGAAGCCAAATCAGAGCAACCATTCAAAACCCTCTCACAGCGGGCACTGGTAGTTCATGCCTATAATCAGAGTGACTCGGGAAGCTGAGATCTGAGGATCTGATTTAAAGCCAGCCCAGGCAGGAAAGCCTGCAAGACTCTTATCTCCAATAACCACCAAAAATGCTGGCGATGGAGCTGTGGCTCAAGTGGTAAAACACTAGCCTTCAGTTAAAAAGACTCAGGAACAGTGCCCAGGCCCTGAATTCAAGCTGTTGGACTGGCACCACAAAACAAAATACCTCATGAAACTCATTTCATGCATTTTCACTGAGTTTTTATTAGACATAGAAAGCATAATTTTGCCTGGAGATTTTTCACCAAGGAGATGTCTTTTAGGACCTAGTAATGTGATGCTGATAGAGAATATCAATATAAACGAAGCCATCGATGCGATTCTGTTATGCTTCTGCTTTGTCATGGATTGACTACTAATTATCCTGAATTCTTGACATCAAATCACAAAAAGCAATGTCCATACCTAATAGCTGGCTTTGGTTGTAGATTGAGAGAGGAGGATGGATGCAATGCATTTACTCTCCCAAGCCTAGGGGATGGATGTAAACACACAGACTGGTTTTTTCTCTTGTACCCTCTGCCTCGCAGTTACAAAAGGGGGTGGGGGCAGTATTTATTTTCTGCTTGTTTTATAAAGTTGCTGAGTACTATAATGAGTGTGTTATTTATAGAGTGCTTGGAGCTTTTTGGACGAAAGGTGCTAAATTAGAGTTTATTGTTTATTGAATTTATTTGATGTGTCCAACCTCCCGGGAACATTTGCTGAAGTTAATTAAAAACAGATAGTCCCCACTCTGACAGCTTACAGTGCCACTTACAAACCAATAACATAATCAGCGTGAACGCCAGTTGTCCTAGCTTGGGACTTCCTAAGGAACAGCGATTCTTCCGACATGAGAGTGATTCTATTTTTGTGGGTACATGAATTCAAATGCTGGACAAAAACACATCGAGATTCTCAACTGGCTCTGAACCAACTCCCTGTCCCCATTTAAAAACAAAATACTTAGAGCTGGGTGCCAGGGGCTCACGCCTATGAGGGTTAGCTACTCAGGAGGCTGAGATCTGAGGATCACAATTTGAAGCTAGCCTGTTCAGGAAAGTCTGTGAGATTCTCTTAACAAAACTACCACAAAAGCTGCAAATGGTAGAGCGCCAGCCTTGAGTAAAAAGAAGCTCAGAGAGAGCACCTAGATCCTGAATTCAAGTCTCAGAGCCAACACACACACACACACTTACTTTAGAATATGGAGGTTTTACTCAATTTCCTTCCTATCACTTGGGCAAGAAATGAAGACAAACATTTATGTTTCCTCTATTGTGGTTTTGTTTTGGTCAGTCATGGGGCTTGAACTCTGGGCCTGGGCACTATACCTCAGCTCTTCTGCTTAAGGCTAGTGCTCTACCTCTTGAGCCACAGCATCACTTCTGGCTTTTTCTGTTTATGTGGTGCTGAAGAATCAAACCCAGGGCCACATGTATGAAAGGCAAGCACTCAACTACTAAGCCACCTTCCCAGCCCTCCTCTATTGTTTTATGATCACATTTTCTCAGAAGGAAGGGTAGTCCCAAATAACCACCTACTTCATGCTTGCTTAAGCCAACTGGTGAGGGTTGTAAGGGAAGATAATAATTTTGGCTCCTTGTCTTCCTTTGCCAGCTGGTGATGGAGTTCTGTGGCGCCGGCTCTGTCACTGACCTGATCAAGAACACAAAAGGCAACACACTGAAAGAAGAGTGGATCGCGTACATCTGCAGGGAGATCCTACGGGTAGGTGTCCATGGGAGAATGGTCTACCTCCCCTTGTCCCATAGCCCAGATGTCCTGGGAGGCATTAGGCCTCATACTCTCATTTCCATGAAGTGAGATCTCCTTAAAGGTTCATTCTTAACAGGGACCATGGCTGTGGTAGGTGGCACGTGGTTCTGCTCTCACAGAGCTAGGAACCTTCTGGATAGCTGGTATGCACATTTGATGTGGAAGGCTAACATGGGGTGATTTCCTGTAGTAAATGCTTCATTTTTTTTAATGATGTTTCCAGCTAAGAATCTGATTTGAAGTCATAAAGATAATGTCATACTTAGGAAATGGGTAGTTTCAGTACATATTTTGGTGGGCCATGGGAGGCATCTATTTAAATTATAACTAATACTGTAATCCCTTCCTGCTGCATGACGTGTGTGTGTGTAAGTAGATTATACAACCATAGTCATTTCTGCCCAGATAAGCTAGTTTACCTGCTTTTACCTTTCAAAAAAATGTTTGAGACCTAATCACTTAAATCAATCAACACAGCTGTATAAAATGATGCCTGTTTGCCCAGTTCAGCCCACAGATCTCACACTCCGGCCACATGGTACCACATTTCTGAGCTCAGTACAGGGAAAAGAGGGCAGCTAGGTACATCTAGTTCATTCAGACTAGTTTAATTTTCTCTTGATACGAATATGGAAGCTGTTATGTGTCCTCTGAGCGTTCTTCCAGCAGCCTGACAATCATCATTTATTTACAGCTTCTGCCATCTTAATTTAAGGAAACAAAAAGTAAAGTTGATTTTTACTCTGGCCAACATTGGCTTTTAGAGACCAGCTATATAGTCCATGCAATGAATGGATGGATGGATGGATTCTAAGGAGACAGAAAGAAGATATAAAAAGAAGTCTTAATCTTCAAATGTGAACAAGATGAAACACGACAGAAATAGAAAATGAAGGTTTTATGTGAAAGCATTGACAATAGCATACAAATTAAACATTTAGAAATACACAGAACATGTGACTGACTGCTCTCTAGCAACTATAAAACATTACTGAGTGATAAAGAGACCTTAGTAAATGGCTGTAGATGATATTTGGCATGTTAGAATACTCACTCCTAGACAGTGTTATTTCTCTTCAGTTTTGTTTATATTTTTAACTGTTAATCAAAGTCTTTGCTAGGTATGTTTGGGCTTAGACAAAAGAAAATTTTTAGGAATTACATTGGAAGGCCCAGAGCAGCCAAAAAATGCTAAGGACCAATTTAAAAGAAAAGAAGAAGAAAGAAACGGGGCTGGGAAGGTCGTCAGTGGTAGAGTGCTTGCCTTGCATGTATGAGGCCTTGGGTTCGATTCCTCAGCACCACATAAGCAGAAAAAGCCAGAAGTGGTGCACTGTGGCTCAAGTGGTAGAGTGCTAGCCTTAAGCAGAAGAGCTGAGGGACAGCGCCCAGGCCCAGAGTTCAGGCCTCAGGACCAACGAAAAAGAAAAAAGAAAGAAATGTTAAGGAAAAAGAACAAAGATGGAAAGCTCCTATTCCCAGTTATAAGATTTCAGGTAATTAAAACAGAACATCATGGAGCAGAATCAAGAGTCTAAGAATCAAGAGACCCTCATCAAATGGACAACTGACATACTGCAAAGCCAATCATGTTGTGGATGGGAAAATGGTGCTCTTGTCCATACATTGGTCCTGGTCCTGGCCACTGATCTATTCATATGGGAATGTAACATTAATACCTGCTCTTTTACCACATTAAAATTGTATTCCAATAAATATGAATGTCAAAGTCATGAAAACTAAAGTTCATATGAGAATAATACCTCTATAACTTGAGATAGGCAAAAAAATTGTTTAACCAAACATAGAACTGATCTGTCAAGTCTTAATGCATCACTAACTCAAGAAATATTAACATAGTTTAACACAGAACCTAACATTTTAGGAAAAAAGCATAAAGGACTACTTAGTTGTTGGGACCAACTAATGGCTTCTTGTCCAGGAATACCTGCATATTTCATTTTCTGTTCATCACTTCCGTATGGTTTAGTTTAGCCTCTGTGAGCATGACAAATATGTGGGCATAATTCTGAAAGCCTCTCTGGGGGAGTTGAATTATGGGAGACCATTAAAACCTCAAAATAGTACGATTGCGTCTTGGCTTATGTTTCTATTAACTCCCATCTCTCCACTGCAGGGCCTGAGTCACCTGCACCAGCACAAAGTGATTCATCGAGATATTAAAGGGCAAAATGTTTTGCTGACCGAAAATGCAGAAGTAAAACTAGGTAAGAACAGAGGCCAGCCTATTCATAGCATTATTTGTCACTCTTTTTTCAAAATTGATGTAAATTAACATGTAAAAATGATTAATAAATTAATGTAAATTTGTGGATCTGGAGGGCATTTCTCTTTTTTTTTTTTTTTTTGGTTGGTGTTGGGGCTTGAACTCTGGGCCTGGGCGCTGTCCTTCAGCTCTTCAGCTCAAGGCTAGCACTCTACCACTTGAGCTACAGCGCTATGTCTGGTTTTCTGGTGGTTTTTATTAGAGATAAGAGTTTCACAGACTTTCCTGCCTGGGCTGGCTTTGAACCTTGATCCTCAGATCTTAACCTCCTGAGTAGCTAGGATTACAGGCGTGAGCCACTGGTACCTGGCTTTGGAGGACATTTCTCTTAAAAAAATAGAAAGGAAAATGTTTTCCTTGCTTCTTAATTTTTTTTCTAAAACAATGAATTGGGGAATGAATTGTATACTGATAAAGTGATCCAACTAAACACAGTGCCTTAAGCAATGTATAGAAATGATTAGTATTTTGTAAATGTTTAAGTTAGCATAGGGCACTCTGGCTCCCGCCTGTAATCTTAGCTACTAAGGAGACTGAGATCTGAGGATCACAGTTCAATGCCAGCCTGGGCAGGAAAGTCCATGAGACTTTTATCTTTAATTGAATTCAAAAACAATCCAGAAGTGAAGCAGTGGTTCAAGTGGTAAAGCACTAGCCCTGAGCAAAATATCCTCAGAGATTGAGCTCAAGCTCCAGGACTGGCACAAACATACAAAAAAAAAAAAAAAAAGTAAAGGTAAGCAACAGTCCTTGAAATCGTCTCTTACATTCCTAGTTAGGTGTATTTAGACTCATCAATCCCTTCCATATTCCCAGTTTGTTATTTACATTGATTTTATTTTTACCTTGGGAACCTGTACAAAACAGATGCGGAATAATCAAATACTGATTACCCCTCTTCTGTTTGCCAAAGTTACAGTTGGGAAATCCCCTTTGGGGGCATGTCCACTTGCAGGCGGGTGCGGTCCAGATGAAGCATGAAGCTTCATCTTATCTCTTATCTCCACCAAAATAGACACTTAGTATGTGCAGAATGGAGGAGCCATCTTCAAAATAGCCACTCACCACTGCTGCATGCTGGGAGTCTGCCCAAGGTCCTGTAACCACCACTTAGAGATTGCACGTGTGATCACGCCTGTGGATACAGTCCTCTTCTAGTACCCTCAGACTATCCATCCAAGGGCAGAGGTCAGTGACCTGGCCCTAGGGAGCAAGGGAACAAAGGAGTAAGTGGCAAAAATAGGACCTAAGCTTTGGCAGTCCAACTCCAGCCCTAAGCTCTTTATTACTACTTTTTTCTTTTTTTTCTTTTTTTGTCAGTCATGGGGCTTGAACTCTGGGCCTGGTGTTGTCTCTGAGCTCTTTTGCTCAAGGCTAGAGCTCTACCACTTCCAGCCATAACACCACTTCTGGGTTTTCTGGTGGTTAATTGCAGATAAGAGTCTCAGGGATTTTCCTTCCTGGTCTGGTTTTGAACTGCAATCTTTAGATCTCAGCCTCCTGAGTAGCTAAGCTTACAGGTGTGAGGCACCAGCACTTGCCTTCTTACTACCCTTTGTAGCAACCAAACTTGCTTTTTATTGTACACCTATTTTGGTCCCTATCAAGTCTTGGTATAACCAAATACAATACTTTTCTCATTGGTATACTTCATCCATTTATGCGTATAGTTTAAAAATACACATTCACAGTTCTGGGGGGGGGGAGGCAAAAGCTAAACAAACGTAATCCACAGATGACAATCTGAATGAGATGTAGTAAACACATTCAGAGCAAGATTATTCTTCACTAATGAAGGCAGAAATTCTGACTCGCAGCAGCACATGGAGAACTTGGAGAACACTGTGTAAGCGAGTGAAGACAATCGCTGCATGAGTAGTCAGAAAAGGAGAAGAATGGCAGGGGTTGGTGGTCAGACCTGAGATGCAGAATGTCATTTGGGGATAGATAGTGGCCATGGTATTTAATGCCACAGCAATGCACATTGAAAAACTGGTTATAATGGTAAGATATGTATGTATCATAAATAAATATCATTAATACATAATAATGTATTATACATTAATATAAAGTTGAGGGAGACCAATAGATAGATGCATACATACATTGTGTGTGTGTGTGTGTGTGTGTGTGTGTGTGTGTGTTCAAGTCCATGCTCTGGTACTGGGACTTGAACTCAATTCCTTGAACTCTATCTTGGTTTGTTGTTGTTATTGTTATTGTTGTTTGTTTGTTTGTTTTGCCAGAGACTGGTATTCAACTACTTGAGACACACCTTTTCCACTTCTTGCTCTTTGTTGGTTATTTGGAGATAAGGTTTGAATACCCTTGATGGCTTTGAAACTTGATCCTCAAGAGTTCAGCCTCTTGAGTATATAGGATTACAGGCAGGAGGCCATCTGCCTCTAACAAGTACAAGATAGACAGACAGACAGACAGACAGGTAGATAGATAATTCCTATATATAGTACTGTGTTTAAAAATTCATTTTTATCATCACCGACTTCATTCCATTTTTTTTCTTCCTAGTGGACTTTGGCGTGAGTGCGCAGCTGGACCGCACAGTGGGCAGGAGGAACACCTTCATCGGGACCCCGTACTGGATGGCACCAGAGGTCATTGCCTGTGATGAAAACCCAGATGCCACGTATGATTTCAAAGTACGGCACCCTCGTTGTGTTGTTAGAGTAGGCCTAACATTACCTCTAGGGTCTTGGCAATGGGTATTTCTCACATGTTTTTGGTTTTGTGATTTACGGTACCCAAAAGGGAGAACTGAAGAATAGTATTTGAAGTTAAAGTTGTAATACAGTTCAAAGTGGAAATCATCTTAATGAATTTACCCATCTGATTGATCATTTACAAAAAAAGATGTGTAAATCATTTTCTCTATTCTTTTGAATTTGCCCTTGCTTCTTAGTCATAAAACGGAAGTCAGATTTTAGATTTTTGGTAAAGTATATATTTTTATATTTTTTCTTTTGATTTATTTTGGTGGTCATGAGAATTGAACTCATGACCTTGCTAGGCAGATGATCTACCATTTGATCCATACCTCCCAATCATATGTGTGTGTGTGTGTGTATGTGTGTCCATTGTTTTCCTTATTCATCTACTTATTTAGTTGGTTTATTTTTTTAGTTGATAGATTAAAAACACAGAAATGGTGTAACAGGGTATCATGTAATGTTTTGAGACATGTAAACATTGCATAATGCTTAAATCAGGTTAAAAATAATTGTTTCTTCACTTATTTTGATTGTGTGTTGTGTGTGTGTGTGTGTGTGTGTCTGTGTGTGTGTGTGTATTGGTCCTAGGGCCTGAAATTAGGGCGTGGCCACTGTCCCAGAGCTTTTTTGCTCAAGGCTAGCATTCTACCACTTGAGCCACAGCTCTACTGTAGAGTTTTTGGCACTTAATTGGAGATAAAAAGTCTCATGGACTTCCTTGTCTGAGCCAGCTGCAACACACAATCCTCAGATCTCAGCCTTCTTACTTGCTAGGATTACAGGTGTGAGCCATTGACATCTGGCCATTTATCCTTTAAGATGAAAATTCTTTTTAAAAAATTTTATTGTAAAGGTGATATACAGAGGGGTTACAGTTACATGAATCAAGTAATGAGTACATTTCCTTCCTCCCTTATTCTCTTCCAGTTTTTCCCTTCCCGACTTCCCTCCCCACCAAGTTGCATAGTTCATTTTCCGAAATAGTGTCTAGTGGGTATCATTGCTGCACTGACTCACCCTTTGTCCCACTATTTCTGTGCTTCCCCTTTCCCTTCCCCTCCCCAAATCAGATAAACTTATATACAAGACAAAGGGTATAGAAATCAAAAACAAGGACAGAGGGAATAAACTAGAGAAGAAGGAGGAGGAGGAGAGGGGGAAGAAAGAGGTGGAGAGGGCAAGGGAGAGGAGGAAAAAAGAACCACAAACCTTATCATTAAAAAACTCTTCCACAGCTGGGCACTAGTGGCTCACGCCTATAATCCTAGCTACTCAGGAGGCTGAGATCTGAGAATCACGGTTCAAAGCCAGCCCGGGCAGGAAACTCCATGAGACTCTTATCTCCAATAAACCACTAGAAAACTGGAAGTGATGCTGTGGTTCAAGCAGTAGAGTGCTTACCTTGAGCTGAAGAGCTGAGGGATAGCACCCAAGCCCAGAGTTCAAGCCCCATGACTGATCCCCCCCCCAAAAAAAAACACCTCTTCCATTTCTTAGAGTTCATTTTGATAAGCATCATTTTATATGATCTTATGCACATAGCTATTGAGCCCTTTCATTCCTGTCCTAAAAATATCCTCCTTCATTCTCACTGTGTGAATGTTCAGATTGCTGTTTAAATAATCATGTCCAAGAGTAATTATTTGCCTTTTCCTATCCATTGGGTTTACTTGTAGATTTATAGGAATATGTCACCTTACCATATACAGAATTTCTTGTTCCTATCTAACTAAACTTAGTATACATTGATCAACTTTTACCCATTCCTCCATTCCCCCAAGGTATCCATTCTGTTAGCTTCTTAAGTTAAAAGAAACCAAGATATGCATTTGTTGTCTTGGGTTCTCTTCCTCTCATGGAGAATAATCTGACTTACAGTGTTTTATCTGCTCTCAGTATAATGATTTGGGGCTACTTTTTTGAGAGAGTCTTAAATAGGAAGCATGGCATGACATTTCATTATTTTGTATTGCACACTGGAAATCTGTTAGTAAATTCTAAGCAGGATTCAATAGACTTCATCAATAGCACCTTCTCTTTTTCTCCCCCTAGCCAATAATCAAACATACCCAGGAGTGATAACAGCTACAGTGACATTACTTTTTCATTAATGCAGCTAAGAAACCAGATTGGAGACATGAGAGCTAGGTAGAACTATGCAGTAGGCAGAGAGACACTCAGAACTTGATACTTCCTGCACTTGGTTTCAGAGGTACAAACTTTCCCCCCAAATGACCAGTGATCATTTCTAAATACCCCCATTTTATAGAAGACAAGATCTCCTCAGAGCTGGCTATTAAGATCTCTTCCCAGTAGATTACCTGGCCTTTCAATGGGCTTCTCGATAAGTCAGCAGTTTGCAGAACTGCTCTTTAAGATACGTAGTTCTTCACATTTGGGGTTATTACTGAACTCAGGTCTCAAACAGGCAAACTCACAGTGATGGTGGCACACAGGGTCTCAGGGCATTGACAAAATTATTTTGCCTCTTTGGAGAAAGGCGAAGTTGAAGGTCTGAAAACATTAATAATCTCCTGGCAATTTCCTCCTTGCCTTCAAAGTTAGTTCATGACAACAATCTGTCTGAAAACAGCTGCCAAGTTAAAAATTAATCTCCTGCCAAAATAAATGTCATTTATTGAAACTGCTAATGACCAGCACATTTGCATAATTCCATTTGCAAATCCCTTCAGAGGAGCCTCTATGAAATATGTATCCCAGGCTAGATACGTGTCCTGTAGCTGACAACAAGCAATTCTTCACACTGGAGCTCTGTCTAAGCAGCCCTGACTCAGTTTCATGTTGGCACAGATATGTTAAATCAGTTCATAACATTCTGTGAAGAATAAGAGTGTTTTAGACTTCCATTACCAGCTAAATCCTTGAAGGGTTATTTATACATTATACACTATATATATACATTTTGTGTATGACGCTGCTTCTGTGGCATAGGGTAAATCCTAGGACTGACTGAATCTCAGGAGAAGAATTAGAACAGGTCTCCTCCTGGCCCAGCCAAAGCTTGAAATACACTGATACCTCGTTTCTCTTTCTTTACTCATAGATAAGTAATAGAATTAGAAATCAGTGTAAAATTTGTAATATCAACGGGTAAATCTAGATGTAGACAAAGCCTGTATGTGAGTGACCATAGGGTATGCTGCACTAATGGTGTAATTTCAGAGATTCTGGAAGCTTCCATTGATCTTAAGTATATCCTAAGACATTAAAGAAAATAAAGTTTCATCTCTGTGTCTTCAAAAGCATCCTGATGGAGCTGGATGCTGGGAGCTCATGCCCGTAATCACACACAGAGATCTGAGGATCTCAACTCAAAGCCAACAAGAGCAGATAAACCTTTGAGACTCTTTTATCTCCAGTTAACCACTAAAAAGCTGGAAATGGGCGGGGGGGGGGAGGCTAGCTCAAGTAGTAGAATCCTGGGCATGAGTGAAAAAGTTGAATATGTGTTCAAGTGCCAATACTAGCACATACACACACACACACACACAGAATCCTGATGGAGAGAATAAAATAAGTTGAGCTGTATCAGTCAGTTTTTAGTGAGAAGTAGTTTATCAGGAGTTTAGGTTCTCAAGAAGAAGATAAAGGCATGGCAGGAAATGAGTTTCACTGGTCTCCTACCATTGATAAAAGGAGAAACATGACCAGGCAGAAAGGAAGGTCTGGGTGAGTCTTTGAAGATTTATTTCAGCCACTTCCCATTTTACTATGGGCCAGAGAAGACACTGATCTTTAAATACTAATCTTCCTGTGTTTTCCTTGGCATCATATCTTTTTTTTTTTCTGCTCAGTGTTCTTAGAAATGTAGTCTGCCACCAGGAGACAGCTTAACAATAAGTTGAATTTGAGAAAAGTTTATTCATTCACCCAGTATGTATTATTGAATACCCAGTGTGGATGAGAGGAATTAGCCTAGCTCTGTATAAGCAATGTCCAAGTTGAGAGTTCATTTGAGAGCCCACAAAGCTCCAGGCTTTGGTCCTGTATGTGTGATAGTCCATTTGACCCAGTGAGGTCCCCCAACCTCAGCAGCTAAAGTTAACAGCTAAGCCAGATACCATGCTTTTTTTTTTGGGGGGGGGGAAGTAGGGGAGAGGAAGATTCAAAGATCACTGGATTTTCTTCAACTTTTTACAGTGAAGGCTCTTGCTTTAAAACAAAGACAAAATGTAACACAGGAGAATATCATTTCCTTTGGTTCAGTGATTTATTATTTATTGATTGATGATCACTGATTGAAAAGTTGCTATTTGATGTTGATGTCTTTGAAAGCCTCTGTCAGCTTTTTGGTAAGGTAACTAAAAGTCAGTGTCCTAGGGGCAGTGTAGGAAATTAACAAGTGTGAAAAGCTAATGCTTCTCCCTGCAGCGTGGGTCTGTGTCCTGCTGGCTCTGGAAGGAACTAGCTAAAATCAGGCCCTTCCTAAGGAGGAAGAGGCCAGCTCCAGTCTGCCTGGTGTGTGGCCTTTCCCTGCGGGCCCTTCCTTTATTGTTTTCAGAAATTCCGTCAAAACATTTCAAGTGAGAGGAAAGATTTCATTTCCCTGATAAGTATGCTTTCCTGTTTAATAATAAGCATTCAAGCGATCTGAAATTAATAGAACTGATCACCATTCTTAGGCTGTTTAAACCATTATTTTTAACACTTCCCTTGAGTGCATTTCAGTTGGATGAAATCTGACAGGCCCTATGTATTTGCTGCCTTAACAGACTCACCAACTAAAGAAAGTTCTCTGTGGCCAAAAGGTCCATTCGTAAGACTAGATTTGATGAAAGACAAGAAGAACATCCATCCAGTGGACTATTACACAGCTACGAAAACAATGAGAGAGTGCAGGTCCTGGATTTAAACAAACCCCAAGATACAACCCAAGTGTTAAGGACCAAAACAATCTATAGCATTGTCCTTGGTCGTACTATGCACGTTCACGTGAGCGCGCGCGCACACACACACACACACACACACACACACACACACAATGGATAAAGACCAAGCGTGTTTATCTGAGTTGGACAGCTGGTCCTGTGGATGTTGAACTTAGCATTCATATTCCTAATCTCTCTGTCGTGTCTCAGTGGCTTTTGCCAGCCAGTGGGCCCTGCCCCTGTGTTAAACCTGCCCAGCTTGAGAAGCTGGAGTGGCTCAGCTTCTCCCTCGGCTGCCAGCTTCCTGCCTTCAGGCCTGATCAGTGCTGAGCTTGTGTGTCATCCACCTGCCCTCTGCTCTGGGATTTGTCACCAGGTGCTGGGGGCCGTTTGTAGGCAGAGGAGGCTCCTGAAGGCTGGGGAAGATAATGGGTTCTGTGAACTCTCCTCTGTCACCGGGTTAATTCAGGCAAGATGCAAGTAGCTCCTTTGAGCAAGAGGCTCAGCATGGGACAAAGTGGGAAAGTCCCCTCAGAGCCAGGTGCCCCCCGCCAGAACAATAGTCAAACTATGGAATGGGGTGTTGATGCTTGCAAACAATTCTGGCCTTTGTGTATTTTGGGGGGGGGTCCAGTCATGGGGCCTGAACTCTGGGCCTGGGCACTGTCCCTCAGCTCTTCAGCTCAAGGCTAGTGCTCTACCACTTGAGCCACAGCACCACTTCGGGCTTTTTTTCTTTTTGCTTTTGTGGTGCTGAGGAATCGAACCTAGGGCCTCAGGCATGCAAGGCAAGCGCTCTACCACTGAGCTACCTTCCCAGCCCCCTGGCCTTTGTCTATTGAGATCTAAAATGAATCCTTCCTATTTGCTCAAAAGACAGATGATGCCTACACTATATGAGTGTCACCATGAGATACCAACATGGACAGTCAGGGAGCCTAGCCCCATGGCTCCATGAATATGGGGCACCCAGCACTCCCTGCAGACCAATCCTAGCAGAAAGGGTTTCCCCCTGGCCAAGGAACAAATGTATAAGGACAGGACTGTTTCTTCAGTTTGATGTGTGAGATGGGGCTGGGCTAGCTCCATCAGCTCAGAGCTGTTGACTCTGAGCTCACCTTATCTGCTTGTATATAATATAGTAGCAAAATGAAGTAAAGTTTTCTCAAATCATACCAGATTAGTTTGAAAGGTAGACTCTGCCTCCTATTTTTAACCTTCCTAAACCCCTGTCAAATGTGAATGAATTGTCTAGCACAAGGTTAGAATAGAGTGAGCAAACATACATATTTTCTAGAGTCAATCACAAAGCATATGTGGTATTTGTGTTTCATAGGAAAGCTCTGCTACAGGGGGCCATTTCTGACCTTTACAAAAACAAACAAAAAACCCTAAGCAGAGTGCAGGGAGGCTTTACACCTGTAATCCTAGCTACTGGGGGCCGGGGGACTGCAGTTCGAAGCCAGCCTAGGCAGGAAAGTCTGTAAGACCCTTCTCTCCAGTTAACCACCAAAAATCCAGAAGTGAGGTGAATCTTTGGCTCAAGTAGTAGAGCACTAGCCTTGATCATAAAAGCTCAGGTATAGCACAGGCCCTGAGTTCAAGCCCAAGGACCAACACAAAAAAACAAAAACAAAATAACAACAATAACAAAAAAAACCCCACAAAACCCAAACACTTACATGCGCTTCCTCTTGAAGCTGTTCCTCAGCTTGAATTATCTTTGTTCTGGTAAGCCAGAATCTGCTTCTCTTCTCTGTAATCTTCAACCACTAGACTCAGATGCTGGCCATAGGAACCCCATACATCTATTTTTGCCAACTGGAATAGCTCAAAAAGAATCAACTCAGTACAGCCAAATTCCCCAGTGAAGGCTGTTGTCAGGCCTGGGAAACTGGGCAGAATCCACTCTGCCAGCTATGCCCATGATTAAGTCCTGGTTGGCTAGCTCTCCTAGCCTGACAGTCCACCCTCCTTCCCCAGCCCCCATACACACTTCTTCTTGTCCATCTCACTTGTGATCACTAGAGGGCGACAGAGGACACTCCAAGACTGGGAGACAAAGGAAGATTAGTCATTTCCTGTCTGTTTCCCCTCAGCTTCCTCTTTCTGCTTGCTTTCTACCACTGAGCTCTAGAGCTGGCCTACCTCACCCTACCTGACCCAGGTGTGCTGGCCAGATGCCAGGCATAAAGTCCCCAGAGGTCTGCCTGCCCCCTTATTTGTTAACTATCTGCTATACGTACCACACTGTGTAAGGTCCAGTGTGGTTTATGTTATTTTATGAAATTCTGTCCAACCCTATGTGATCAGCATTGTCTTCACTGGCAGCTGAAAGAATGGGCTGTTGGTGGCATGGCCCCTGCTCACGAGGCCCATTGTGTGAGAGCTAACAGGTAAACCTTAGGGGAGCCAGTGGCAGCACACAGTTTGTCTGCCCAGTAGTAGCCTCTGTGGTTTTTCCCATGCTTCCTCTCTCCTCATGTGGCTGATTTGGCCATCTAATTGTGTGTTTCTTCACTACGCTGGGCAGCCCAGGCCAGAAGGACTTCTTTCATGTTTCTGTTCAAGTCGCTCTGTGCCAGCCATCCCCAGCCAGAAGCTTTGCCCCGGGTCCTTGAATTTCTCTTTGTTCTGCTTGCAGTGCACACAAGGACTGGCCTTATTAATCATGCCACAGGCCAGGTTACACAGCCTGTTTGGGATAGTGAATTAGCCAGCTCTGGCCCAGGTGAGTCCTATTATGTCCACGAAGAAACTCACCTCTCCCTGGTATGCTCCTGTCATAATCCTTTGCCTCCTTTTCTCCACTCCTGTGATGAGAGGCATTTTCCTGCCTAGTGAAGTTCTGATCCGTCTTCAGGCCTCACGAATGTATCCAAAGGCTGAAATAAGCTCATCAAGGCCGTTCCTGGGTGCCCTGCATGCCCAGCCTACACAGTTTTGGATGTACGTGGGCACATGTGTGCACCCGTGTGCATGTATATGTTGCTGTATACAGATGTGAATGTGGGCATGTCTCCATGTGTGTTGGAGACACAGGATACAAGAGACACAAGGAATAATGAATTAGTGATGAGTAAAATACAGCATGGCAGACATAGATCATTCGTGAGAGGACCTGGCGTGGCATAGGAGTTGTGGAGGGGGCTGGCAGGGCTGGGGGAAGCTGTTGTGACCCTGAGAATTCAGGATTGGAGCACTGTGGCCCGGATGTCAGATGCACACCCCTGGGGCAGAGCTGCAGGCGGAGGGAAAACAGGCACAAAGAGCATGTGCCAGGCTCTTCCCCACATTTTCTTCATGGCCCAGCCTGGAGCCCTTCTCATCCCACGGCCAACATTTCCTTTCAAGTAGGCAGACTGTGGAGCCAGCTTCCAGCTTCCAGAGCCTTTAAAGGCTATTTCAATTTGCCTCTGCTGTGACAGTCAGAGGCACAGCGCTGGCCTGTGGCACCTGCATGCTTCTACTTCTTTCTCTACTACCGAGAAACTCCATTAACAGGGACGCTGGGGGAAAGGCTGGCAGAGCCACAGGGCCTGCTGGTCTTGGGGTGTTGTCATCATTGCAGCCCGTTTCCACAGCTTCCAGCCTAGCGCCACCCACAGCCACTAGAACTGAGCAACTGTAGGTAAACCCCAGGCACCAGGCTCCTCTTTGCTCCTAAGCCAACCTGTGACAGGTGGGCAGAGCTGTCCCTGCTCCAGAGCCAACCAGCGACAAGGGGCTGATCCTGCTCCTGAGCCAATCTGCAGTGGGTGGGCGGGACCTTCCTGCTAGCTCTCCCTCACCCCTGTGCCGGGCCACCTGATCCAAAGTAGGATGCACTTAAAGCAAGAGGCCAGACATCCTAGCTAGTGTGTTCCACAGATCCATCCTTGCTCTCCTATGGGTGTTCCCGGCTTTGTTCCAAGCACTGGAGCCACACTAACCACCATCTCCCGGTCCCTATCCTATTAGCTCAACCATATGAGGTTGATGGTTTTATAACTTAAAACAAGTGCATATAAGGTCCAGCTGTTCTACTCCTAGGTATTTATTCAAAAGAAATACAAGCATGCACCCAAAGGCTTACACACCAGTGTTCACATCTGCTTTATGTGTAAGCGTCCAAACTGGAGATCATCCATCTGTCTATAAACAAATGCCCAATGCAACTATGTGGTATGTCCATGCAGTGAAATACTACTAAGCAATTAAAAAGGAGTGAAGTATGATCCAGACTACAACTAGGAGGAGCCTGGGAAACATTAAATGAAACCAACTGCATACAGAAGGCCTTATATTGTATGATTCCTTTCATGTAAAGTTTTGGAAGGTGCAGACTAGTCCATAGTGACAGATAGTAAACCAGTGGTTGCCTAAGGGACAGGAGAGTGGGGCTGGAGACTGGAAGGCAAGGAGAGTCTGCAAGAAAACAAGAGGGTGTTCTGTGGGTGATAGGTATGTTTACCATCGACTGTGGTGATAGATTTGTGGGTGTATACATGGGTGTATATCTTACCAAATGGTACACTTGACAGACCTGGTGTATAACATTGCTTTTTTTGGGGAGGGGGGGTCCGGTCATAGGGCCTGAACTCTGGTCCTGGGCACTGTCCCTCAGCTCTTGAGCTCAAGGCTAGCGCTCTACCACTTGAGCCACAGTGCCACTTCTGGCTTTTTTTTCTTTTTGCTTATGTGGTGCTGAGGAATCGAACCCAGGGCCTCAGGCATGCAAGGCAAGCGCTCTACCACTGAGCCACCTTCCCAGCCCCTAACATTGCATTTTTATAATATGTAGTGTGTGTCATATTCAGATTATTATTACAGCTTAATACAAGTGTTAAGCTTGTAGCTCACACCTGTAATCCTCGCTACTTAGGAGGCTGAGATCTGAAGATCACGGTTCAAAGCCAGCCTGAGCAGAAAAGTCTGTGAGGCTCTCATCTCTAATTAACCACCAAGAAACCAGAAGTGGTGCTGTGGCTTAAGTGGTGGAGCACTTACCTTGAGCTGAAGAGCTAAGGAACAGCGCCCAGGCCCAGAGTTCAAGCTCCATGACCGACCAAAAAAAAGAAAAAAAATAATGAAATACAAGTGTTAAAACCATCAAATAGCAATAATGCCATATGGGTTAAGGGATGGATAAATTTCAGGGGCCAATTAATGTGTTTACCTTTGTTTCTATTTTTCATACATTCTTAAAAAACCTCCCTTGTCTGTCAGGCGGGAGGAAGGTATCTATCTCATCAATGAAAAGTGAACATGCCCCTGCTCTTTTGAGCTTGGTGGGAGCAGAGGTGTGTCTGCAGACCACGGGAGGATTTTCCCACCAGCTCTTCTTAGGCAGCTGCCAGGTGCAACCAAGTTGTTTATTCGCTGACTGACACTGGGCGTGTATCTGTGCCTTGTTGTTTTGCAGAGTGACTTGTGGTCGCTGGGGATCACGGCCATCGAGATGGCAGAGGGCGCCCCCCGTAAGTACCTCCCTCCCTCGGGTGTGCTATGTGGCCCATCCGGTCCTGCGGGCTTCTGGACAGAAGGTGCAGTTGCTTTACTTCTGCTCCACGGAGCCTGGTAGGGGTCCGAGCTGGCAGATTGAGGAAGCAACCAGGAATCCATTCATCTCAAAAGCGTTTGAGAATCTTTTTTTTTTAAAGGCAAACCAGAGAATCTTGTTTGTGTTACAAATGTAATGTATAGAGTTCTTGAATGACCCTTTGCCTAAGCAACCCTCAAAGACTCTCAACTCCACTGCACAAAACTTCAAAGCCGATTTGCAGTAAACGAGTTAGGCAAACACTTCTACTCAGGGTTATTCCTCTCCATAAAATACTGAGGTTTAGAATGTTAGATTGCCCTGCTTCTGTCCAAAGCAGAGCGGCCATGACTCCAGTGATCTTAAAGAACTTCAGGGTCTTTGTGCCAGTGGCGCTCACCGATGAGCCCAGATACTCAGGAGGCTGAGATCTGAGGATAGTTCTAAGTCAGCACTAGCAACAAGTCCATGAGGCTTATCTCTAATTAAACAGCAAAAGGTCAAAATGGGAGCTGTGGCTCAAGTGGTAGAGCGCTAGCTAGCCTCTGGCAAAAATAGCTCAAGGACAGTGCCCAGCCTCTGAGCTCAAGCCCCAGGACTGGCACAAAAAGAATGTCTAGAAGCACTGCAGAGTGTCCGTGTTACTGTGTGGTGGCCCGAAGAAAGGCCTCCCAGCCTTCCACGCACGAAGTCTAAGTGACTGGAAGCCCCAGGTTGCTAGGAGCAAGCACAATAATGACACCATCTTGTTTCCTGAAAAAGACAAGATTTTGCAAACCACCCTCTGGACTAGGAGACAGTTGGGGGCATCTCCACCTACCTTGTCTCCTCCCTACTGCAGTCCCTGCTCAGATTTGCAGAGCCACCTGACGATTCTCCCCAGCCTGTCTGGCTCCCTCCCTCTTTCCCTTCAGACAGGAGGTTTTCCCAGTGATGGCTTGTGTGTTTAATTCCATCTTGTTGCCTAAAAAGACCAAGTGGGCCCTTCTGGTACCTGACAGGTTGTTATACTTCTGGCTTTTTACCTTCAGGTTATCATGGTCCATTTTATTTCTCCATTTAGAGTTGGTTATGTGTGTCATGATTGATTTCAAGTGTTTCTTGGCAACATTTGCCTCATTTGCAATGGTAATAGATGTTTGTGAATCAGGAAAGTAACTTACCTGAAACTATACTATCATTTTGATTTGTAGTTGACAGGACTAAAAATAATCTACCCACAGAACTATTAGAGAACAGATATTCTCAATCTAGATACAAAGAGAAAATACTTCCAGCTGTTTAAAATGTAAACTAATAACTATCTCAATTTTAAAAATAAGAAGGACTGGTGGTTCACACCTGTTACCCTTGCTACTCAGAAGGCTGAGGATCACAGTTCAAAGCCGGCCCGAGCAAGAGAGACCATGAGACACTTTATCTCCAGTTAACCAACAAAAAAGCCAGGAGAGCTGTGGCTCAAGTAGTAGAGTGCCAGCCTTGAGTGGAAAAGCTGAGTGTGAGGTTCTGAGTTCAAGTTCCATTAGGAGATACCTTTCATTTTAAGTCTTAGGGCTTTTGATAACTAAAAACAACATCACCATCTCTCTTGGGATTATTTGAATGACCAATGATTTCTTGGAATGACATGATTATTTGCAACCAAGAAGCCAGGCTGTTGGACCTTTCACTTATTCTGTTCAAACAGGAAGTGAAAATATATTGCTTAGAAATATTAATATCTGTTTGAAAGGTATGTATGGTGTTTCATGAGATACCAGATGGAAGCTTCTAGATCTTCTGACCCAGGGAGTCAGTAGGCGGGAGTGTCAGTACAGCAGGATGGACCTGGCGTGGCCTGGCCCCCTGGCTGAGCTGGCCTTGTGTTGGTGTCTTGCAGCCCTGTGTGACATGCACCCCATGCGCGCCCTCTTCCTCATCCCCCGCAATCCAGCGCCCCGGCTGAAGTCCAAGAAGTGGTGAGTTGGGTCTCGTGTTCTGCAGATCTGACACTGACTTCCCTGATCCTCTTTCCAATGAGCTCAGCTCCCTCCACTTTGATGATATAGAATGTTCTAGAAACTATGACCTGGTGGTTAGCCCCACCCCTACAAGGTAAGGAACTCTTAGCCAAACTGCGGCCCAGGATATGGCAGGAAAGCTCTTCACGGCTCCACGTACCTCTGTCCAGAGAGGGTGATGGTATACACCATCTACCAGCCCACAAGGGCCACTGTGACTTGTCAGCATGCGCATCTGCGGGGTATTCTGTTTCTCTTCCTCTCGCTCTCTCACCCTTCCCTCCTCACTCCCCCACTCAACTTTCTCCTTCTCTCCTTCCTTCTCTCCCTCCTTCCTTCTCCTTCTCCCTCTCTTTCCCTCCCCTCTGCTCCCCTCTCTTTTCTATTTCTCTTTGTGAAAGGTGAAACTAGATTCGTATTTAGGACAGCCATATATCTTTGATTCTTAATGAACTAATTCGTGTGTGTGTGTGTGTGTGTGTGTGTGTGTGTGTGCGCGCGCACGTGTGCGCCAGGCCTGGGGCTTGAACTCAGGGCAAAGGTACTGTCCCTGAGTGTTTATACTCAAGGCTAGAATTCTACCACTTGAGCCACAGCTCTACCTGAGACTTTTTGGTAGTTAACTGGAGATCAGAGTCTCACAGACTTTCCTGCCTGGGCTGGCTTTGAACCAAATCCTCCAATCTCAGCCTAGGATTACAGGTGTGAGCCAGTGGTGCCTAGCCTAATAAGCTCATTCTTGTCATAAGGTTATGTGGAAAATAAAAATCACCTCTATGCAGCGTCTCTCCAGCTCTGTGGGTGTGGCAGGAGTTGCGTGGATGGCATGGCATTGGCTGAAGCTTGGGAAATGAATTCTACAGGCTTCGCTGGATAGCTGCCTCTTGGTTTTCTCTGGTTCTTATGTTGGGATCATTGTAGCTTGCCATTCTACGACACAGATGCATGGCTTTCTTATGCTTCCCTCCAGATAAGCTCTTGTATCTGTGCCCCTTTCCACACTGGAGGCTGATTGCTGCTTATTTCTCATCTCCTTCCTTTTTCTAGACCCAGTCCTGGGCGCCTAGGCCAGGAAGGGACAGGCCTTCCATCCTTTTTTCTGCCACTTCATGATCAGGCCCCTGATTGGGGGCAGGGGGGCTTCAGTTTCCCACCCACAGGATCCTCGCCACCACTCAGAGAGAAGCTTTAATTAATACCAGTCAGCTAGTAATGACATAGCAGCACCGGGGAGCAGGGGGGAGGTGACTGCTAGAAAAGCAAGGACAGCTCGGAGTTGCCAGGCCTGGGCAGGGGGGGGGGCGAAGGGGGGGGAGTTGCTATGGGAAACCCAGAGGCTGAGTCGCTCTGCTCTCCTCTCAGAGGGTCACTGTGGTGGAAGTCACCATTCTCTCCCCAGCAACAGCCTCCCATTGGGCTCCACACCCCACGTGATCTCAGAGCACCCTGAGGTCCCCCCACCCCGTTCCTGTCTACTAAGATTCTTCCCTCATGCTCTGGTTCAGCGTGTGCCCCCCTCCCACGCCCCAAACCCCAGAAGACATGGCAAAGCTCCCTGTCTGCTAGGATCCTGCGTGTTCTCGCATCCCACCTCCCAGGGGAGCCTGCTTTGTAAGGTGGGCTTGACTTCCTGTCCCCCATCCCCCCCTCTTCCTCTTCCTCCTCCTCCTTCCCCACTCCAGAGTGGATAGGTGGAGCCTGTCCACAGAGCAGGACAAGGCAGACAGCGACAGAGGCGCCTGATTCGGGCACACATTCCTATTTCCTTCATTCATTGGTGCCCTGAGGACTATCTTTGGATCTCTGGTCTTCTCTGCAAGGGTCCACAATGGTGCTCCCCTGGGATTGATTTTGGCACTGCTGTGCATGTCCCTCAGAGCAACCCAGAGCGGCCAGACCGCCCTGCAGCACGGCTGGCTTTCTAGACAGCCCAGCACTGCCCAGCCCTTGTTTGAGTCACACAAAGTGTTGGGGAAATAGAGGCTGACCTTCCCGCATTGAACCTGGACAGCGAGGAGTAATAGGATATACTTTAGAGAGGAGGAGAAGGGTCCCAGTCCTGGGGCTTGAACTTAGGACCTTGCACTCTGGCTTATTATTTTTGCTCAAGGCTGGTGCCCTACCACTTGGGCCATCTGATTTTTTTTTTTTGCTGGCTAATTGAAGATAAGAGTCTCACACACTTTGCATGACTGGTGATCCCCGAACTATGGACCTCAGATCTGAGCCTCCCTGAGGAGCTGGGATTATAGGTGTGAGCCACCAGCGCCCAGTTTGAGAAGTGGTTTTGATGCTGCTGGAAGAAACTAGAGATGTCCAGAAATGGGGACCAGGCCAGTCTTCTCTCATGTCACCGATTGAACTGCTTTCCTCACCAAGTCCCACAGTGCCCCACAGAGCAAGGTGGCAGTTTGACAGTGAGCAGGGACCAAAGCCATCATCATGCGCTACTGCTTCGTTAGATGAAAGGCTATGATGGCGGCTGGTACTCGACTGGACTCGGTGGCTCCAACTCTGACAGCGAATCTCCATCTTTAAGGGAAAATATCCAAAAACTTTTATCTTAAAATAGCAGGTCCATAGTGATCTGAAATAGGCTAGGGTTTGCTTTCATGGGTCTACTGGGAGGAAATAGTTTATTTTTCTTTCATGATTCTAAAGAAAAAGGACAATCCCCCTCCATCCCCCCCACACACACAGCATACACACATCCACAAGAAACAAAACTCCAGAATGTTCTTTTATTCCCCATGGCCAGGTGAAGTGCACTCTTGCCAAGGTTTAGATGAACACACGGAGCAGTGACCCAGAACTCTTGCTCGCCATCTCCCACGGGCACCACTGCGGGCTGCCCACAGGGGGGCCTGAGCTTCTCTGGGCCTTGAAGTTTCAGGAAGGAAAGGCAAAGCCATCAGTAGCCATGGGAGTCACAAGTTGAGGTGTCACCGAAGGCATAGGCAGCTCAGCCTTGTGAAGATGGGGGTCTCTGGGAGCGTGGCAGCAGTCTTCAAAGAGGAGACCAAAGATGAGATTTTCCCCGTCTCCTTGGCAACACAGCCAGCCAACAGCAAAGCAAATGCTGAACGCGCCAGTCCTGGTTTCAACCAGAAAGATTCCTGTGTAGTCACTGGCCACACACACGTAGGACAGTGGTCCTGTCAGACTGAATTCCTAGGGACATCCCAGCCATCTTGGCATGTGCAGACTTGCACTGCAATGGTCGCACAATGATGAGACGCATCGGTGCCACCAAGCAACCCACGATCAACACAAGCAGAGGAATGGAGAATACCACATATCCAGGCTATTGGTCCTAAAGACAGATGTTCTGTGATCACAGGAGGGTAAGAACAATAATCCCAGGCCAGCAGGCTCTCCCTGCCCTAAGTATTTGTTTTTACATCAATTAACTCCTTTAATCATCACACCAGGCTTTTGAGACAAGTACTGATAATGTCCCCAATTGCAGTCAAAAAAGCAGGCACAGAGGAGTTAAGTGATTTGCCTACAGCCACACAGTAAGTAATGGAGCCCAAAGTAGAAAAAAGGTGGGGGGGGGCAATTTTAAGAAACAGGGCAGGGCCACTGCATATTTCATGTTAGATTGCCTTTGGGAAATCTAAAGATCATCAGCTCATTTAGCCTGTTTCCTGCATTTCGAATTCTCATCATATAATTGAATGTGCACACAGGCTAGCCTTGGGAAGGTCGGATGCTTTGCATCAGTGGAATGCACGCCTTGGACTGTGTAAACAGCAGTCATCCACATTTACCCCTCCATCCCAACCCTTGGGATATTGGTATGACTAACTTAGGTTTTGGTTTTGTAAGAAAAGAACCAAGTTACCAGGCGTGGAGATTGAAACAATGAAGTTATCTAAATGTACCTTAAACCCATTAGAACACTCAGCCAACAGGAAATACCCAACCTAGGGAAGCTATTTTCACTTACAATTAAATGTGCAATTAAGCATATTGATTCTTTGCTCACACTAGAATAAGAGACAATGAATCCTTCTCTTTTTTTTTTTTTTTTGAGGATGAGTTTTAAGAAAGCATTAGTTTGTCTTCAAACAATGTCCTATGAGTTAGACCTGCAGGACAACTCTAGCCCTGACATGTACTTACACATCTGGCCCACACTTCAGGCCCAATGGATGCTCTTCAATCTCCCTCTCTAACCCCACCACTCTCTGTCTCTGTCTCCCACCCTCCCTCCCTCCCTCCTGATTCCCTTCCTTCATGAAAGCTCTGGAAAAAGGGATTCTCACAGTTGCTTTCATAAAAATCTGTGGGCACTGTTTGGTCCTGTAGGTCTAGAGATTTCTCTGGCTTTAATTTTTTTTTTCATGTGAATGTTAGGGAATGGAATCTAGCAGCTATTAAGCCTGGATGCCATTCTTTTTATTGGATGTGAGTTCTTTTATTTATCACAGTCTAATTAATTAATAGAGGAGCAATTCGTGCTTAGCCAGCACTTGCATTTGCCAGCAAGACAACTGCCACTTGCATTCTTTGTGGATATACTTAATAGCTTTCAGTCTTAATTTACTTGTTTCCATCTTTATTTTTTAATACTGTTTTATTTTTTTCTATTATGGATTCAGCTTCCTTCTTTCCAGTTTATTTCTTAGGAGAGTCCATTTATGCTTTGCTTTGCTGGGTCTCTCCTTAGAAGATAATTATGTTTACACCCACACAGATTTATTTGATCTGAAAATATAAATGACATTGTCCCCCTGGGCTTTACTCTCTGTCCATCATAAGCACAGATATGGAGGTGACCATCTCATACCCTTACCTGCTGCTTCTGTCCATGTGTCTGTCCATTCAAGTATCTGTCACACAGGTGTTTGCACAAGATACAAAGGTGGCGTGGGCTTTGTGCAAGATACGGAGATGACGTGGGCTCTGCTGAGGATTGTAAAGTAGAAGCAGCAGAATCAGGGGCCAAAGGACTGAGTAGGCAGGTATATGGTGCCCAACCCACTGTCCCTGTATCGGGTCCATAGGGTGGTCAGTCTTTGTTCATCCTGGGATAACTCCGAGCACAAAATACTCCTCATATTTCTATTCCAAATAGTCTTAAGACATTGATCATGTATCATGTTGAATTGCAACATGTCAGTTGTATAACTGCTTAAAGATAATAAAATAAGTATCATTTAAAATCTTTCTAAGTTTAAACATAGCTTAGAAATTTAGGGAGAAACAAGTTGCCACAGGAAAGTTCTTGAAAAACATGGAGTAAAATGAGAAAACTCCTTCGATCTAGGCAGAAATAGGAAACGAGACATATGTGTAGCCTGTCACATTTGAATGTTGAAAACCATGGTCCAAAATATGTTTTAGGTGATGAAAACACTTCTCAGGCCAGAGAGTGAAAGGGGGGGAGGGGCGGCGGGGGAGGAGGGAGGGTGTAAAGCTTTGTATGTGGAATCCACAGTGTGCCACAGGAGGGCGACAGAGAGCCAGGACTGATGCGGCCTGAGGTCTGGGGAGGAGGTGCTGAGCTGTGAGGGGGTGCCCCGCATGCTGCAGAGTCCTAGCCTTGATTGTTAATGACTCTTGAGTAATTCCCTAGAACTTCCAGCAAGAACATGCGTGTTTAACTCGTGAATCATGGACAAAGTCCATCATAATTTCTTCCCCACTCTGGCCGGGCACTTTGTCAGGGCTCCCCTGCCCTATGCCTCTCCCGTCTAAGGCTGGTTCTTCTTCTCAGTCAGGCAGCGGCTCACCTCTACGGCCCCCAGCCCGGAGTCTCCTCCTTTCAGGATTTTCACTGATGTCTACCTTCCTCAAGCGTCCTGCGTCCTTTCTCTTGGAGGGATTTTCTTCGAGTTCTTTAAGACCCAGCCCTCGTTTTCTCATTCTCATAAACCAGAGGCGTTTCCCAAGAGGCCTTTTTCTTCTCTGATACCTTTTGCTCTTCTGTGAAAAGTGTGTATGCACTGAGGGAAAATGTTCCCCTGTGCCGGGCACTGGTGGCTCACGCCTGTAATCCTGCTTACTCAGGAGGCTGAGAGCTTAAAATCATGGTTCTAAGCCAGCTCAGGCAGCAAAGTCGGTGAGACTCTTATTGCCAAGTAACCAGCAAAAGCCAGAAGTAGAGCTATGGCTCAAGTGGTAGAGTACTACCTTGGTCAAAAAACTCAAGGAGGGCTGGGAATGTGGCTTAGTGGTACAGTGCTTGCCTAGCATGCATGAAGCCCTGGGTTCGATTCCTTAGTACCACATACACAGAGTTGGCACTGTGGCTCAAGTGGTCAAATGCTAGCCTTGAGCAAAAGCAGCTCTGGGACAGTGCCCAGGCCCTGAGTTCAAGCCCCAGAACTGGCCAAAACACCCTCACAAAACTCACAGATATCACCTAGGCCCTGAGTTCAAGCCCTAGTCCAAGCACACACAAAAACCACCACCAAACTTCCATGTGTCTACTGTACCACACAATACCTGGACGGTGCCTTTGACCTCCACTGCACCTCTTTAATGATTGGCTGATTCCTAGGCTGACAGATGTGATGACACTTTAAAATTTTTTTTTAATTCCAAAAACATCTTTGCTTTTCTTTCGATTGTTATGTTATCTGCGGACTCATCGTTCTTGTTTGGCAGGTCTAAGAAATTCCAGTCATTTATCGAGAGCTGCCTGGTAAAGAATCACAGCCAGCGACCAGCAACAGAACAGTTGATGAAACATCCGTTTATCCGTGACCAACCTAACGAGAGACAGGTCCGCATTCAACTCAAGGACCACATCGACAGAACAAAGAAGAAGCGAGGAGAAAAAGGTCAGATGCACACTTGGGTTTCAGCCAAGAGACACTGGAGCGGCCTGAGCCATAGCCTGGGCTTACTGAGCTGGGGGGAGAAGGGGTAGGGAGGAGGGGAGAGAGGGGAGGGGCAGGTCCTGTGGTGGGTGGGACTTCCTGCCAGACCAGAGCCTTGGGCATCAATGGAGAGAAACTCACTGCTAATGTGCCATCTTGCATGAAAGAAAAAAGCCAACCACCAAAAACAAAAATCCGGATCTGCAAGGGGTATTACCTCTTCCAGACACCAAACAGTGTCATAGGGCATGACACTTGTAAAGAACTTTTCAATAAGTGATTTTCTTAATTCAGATGAGTATTCTTGTCTGTAAGACAACCTTAAAAAAAAGTCTAGTTGATGTTTAGCCGTATGGATAGGTTTCAGCGTTTAAGTGTGCAGGGGTTCAGTCCTGATTCAATTGGTGAAAAGTCCAACTGCATTTTCTTTCAGTTGCAGAGACATAAACCATCAGTAGGGCTGGGCGTGGATGGCGCACGCCTGTCATCCTAGCTGCTCAGGAGGCTGAGACCTGAGGATCACGGTGTGAAGTCAGTCTGGGAAGGAGAGTCTGTGTGACTCTTATGTCCAATTAACCAGCGAAAGGCCAAAAGTGGAGGTGTGTCTCAAGTGGTAGAGCACCCGCCTTGAGAGAAAAAGCCAAGAAAGAGCATGAAGCTCTGATTTCCAGCCCCAGTAATAACACAGGCATGTGTGCACGCGCATGCGCGGGTGCCCCCCCAACACACACACACACTGTACATCAGATTTTATTTCATAACTGCAAAACTTTTCCTTTGGCATCAAAATCTCATCACTGAATCATTAGAAAGGATCTGAGTTGAGACTCAGGGCTCTGGGACTGTGCCCTACTTTATTTCAACACTTGTACCCCTGTACCTCAGGATCTAGGCTTTATGGCTGACTGAGCAGCAAGCCAGGAGGTAGGGGAGAGGGTGAGGACTAACCGGTGGGAAACAGAGAGAGCGGCTGGTGCAGAGACACAGGGAGAGCAGCTGGGGGCAGGAAGGTGGCACAGAGGGTAGGGGTGGGGAGCGGCAGGACCACAGGCTGAGGCTGGGGAGGTGCGTGCCTATGTGCTTTTCCTCACATCCCTCTTCACCCCCCCCCTTTCCCTCCATGTGACAGACAGTGCAGAAGGTAAATTGCTCTCTCGACATTTACATTTTCCTTCTTTTTTGTGTGTGCCAGTCTTGGGACTTGAACTCAGTGTCTGAGCACTGTCCCTGAGCATTTTTCTTCAAGGCTAGCACTCTACCATTGGAGCCACAGCTTCACTTTTGGCTGTTTTGGTGCCTAATTAAGAGTAAGAGTCTCACAGACTTTCCTGCCTCAACTGGCTGGGAATAGAGCTCTTCAGAGCTCCGCCTCCTGGGTAGCTAGGATTGCAGATGTGTGCCACTGGTACCCAACTCGCCACTCTATGTAGGCAATTCTTCATTGCTTTAAGTTTTTGATGCTATTCAGAAATAGCTTCTGAGCACGCATGGTCCATGAATAGAATGGAAAATGTTGTGTCTTATTCTCCTATTTGGGGGACACAGATCCTTGGCTGTAACTGAGAACTCACTGTGTCATAAAGATTGGACTATTTTTGAGCTGTTCATTCTTTGTAGAGTGGAAGAGTAAGATCCCTGGAAATATGTCTACTCACATGTGTGGTAGGGAATCTAACCCTGCTTAAGTGTTAGGTCCACTGAAAGCTCAGTTTTGCCTGCCATCCCAGGAAGGGTCTAATGAGATCTCATTGCATTTATTCTCTTGATCACATGATTTAATTTGCTTCCTCACTTTTTCCCTCTCTTACGAGCTTTCCCTATGATCAGCTTTTGGTAGATCCAAGAATTTTACTTTACATTACTTCATGCTTATTTTTTTCCCAACCTGAGATTTTTCTTTAAGATATGTTGACATGTTCTAATTTAAACCAGTCATGTAAAAGCAATCACACCAAATTCTGGTGATGTATTAAAACTGAGAAGTTTGACAAATGAAGGTTTTACCTTAGAGAGTAGAAGTAATTGGAATAATTATGTGCTTCTTTCCTTTGCTGTAATTTCCTTTATTAGATAAAATTGCTTCATCTTACTTTGAACTCTATCCATTTCAGGGAAGTTTGGAATATTAAACTTCCAGTATAGAATAGGAAGACACTTTATTCAGGTTCTGTAAATTTTGTTTAAATCATACTTTAAAAAATAAGTAGCCTATTAGGGAAGTTGTGTTGTGGCACAAGTGATAGAACACTAGTCTTGAGCAAAAAAGTTCAAGGACAGTGCCCAAGACTTGAGTTCAAGCCCCTGATTGACACCAAAAAAAAAAAAAAAGTAGTTTGGCCAGGCATGGTGACACATGCCTATAATCCCAGCTACATGGACAACAGAAATGGGCATATCATGGTCCTATGTCAGCCCTGTGAAAAAGCATGAGACCTTACCCGAAAAACAGCTAAGGCAAAAAGGGCTGGGTATGGCTTAAATGGTAGAGCTCTTGTACAAAATCCTGAAGTCAAACCACTAAAGAAACTAGAAGCCTGGAAAGTTCACATTTATCTACAGATAGGAAGATAACCTTTTTTTTTTTTTGCCAGTCCTGAGGCTTGAACTCAGGGCCTGGGCACTTTCCCTGAGCTGCTTTTGCTCAAGGCTAGCACTCTACCACTTGAGCCACACCACTTCCGGCTTTTTCCCTTTATGAGGTAATGAGGAATTGAACCCAGGGCTTCATGCATGGTAGGCAAGCACTCTACCACTAAGCCACATACCTAGCTTATGATTTTCTTTTAAAAGTACACTTGAGCTCATCACACTTTGGATTCATTCCTTCATTATCTCTTTAATGTCTAAAACAGTATAAACAAGCCTTTCAGCCAGTGTGAGATTTCCCCATGGGCATACTGCCTCCTGGTGGTGACATAACCGAATTGCAGTTTCAACTCCTTTTGAGGAATTTGTCAAAGTTATCATTACTAACCCAGAGTCATGAACAGGTTAACAGTCAGGTCACATCTGCCTTTACTACAAGGCTCCTCACTACCCACAGACAGGCCTCCTCCGTCATGACCCCATTATTCACTTGGGCATGTTGCCTGCAGTGCCCTTTGCCAGCTACTCTCTATACTGCCGTCCCTACCAGCCCTCAATACTTCTGCCCCTTCCTCCATTCTAAGCAGTGGAAACAGCTGTGTTCTCCTCATTTCTCATCACTGTTTTCATGGGCTTAGTGTAGGCCTTTGGTTTAAATGAGGGGGAAGGAAGCCTGGTTTTCAGGCTGGAAAAGTTCTCCATTGAATCCTTAACCCAGAGCCCAGACTGACTATTAATGTGATGGCATTGGCCATAGCATGACCTTCTTGTCACCTGAATATCTTCATTTCCATTAGAGGATTATGGGAGGTCAATGAGAGAACTTGGGTTTCCATATATAAAGTATATTACAAAAGAATGAATAACAGTCTAGTCTAGTAAATAGGCAAACCAGTAGCAGTCATTTTACAACCATCAAGTATTATGAACTGTGCACCATTGTGCAGGCTGTACTTTTTCTATGGCTGGTAGCATAGGAGCTTGGCACTGGCTTCACCACAAACGGGAAGTCAGAGCAGCTGTCATATCCCAGGGCTGCGATTTTTCAGCTCCGTGTAATTTCACAGGACTACTGCCACTGGCCATGGTGTTCTGAACAGCCTAAGGCTGTGCAGGAAGGGGAAATGGTTCCCTGGTCAGTTGCCCATCCCGTGCACTAATGTCCTGTGCATCTCCCTGCAGATGAGACGGAGTACGAGTACAGCGGAAGTGAGGAGGAAGAGGAGGAGAACGACTCAGGAGAGCCCAGGTATGGCCTGGAAAGCCAGGCCTCATCCACCTACCTTTGCAATTGTGCTTGGGTGAAAGTCACTTTCCTTTTGATTTATACATTCATCTTTAAGCAGCCACTCATGGTGATCTTACTTAATTTACTGCCCACACATATGTTCATTAAGTTGGGAGTTTCCCTGGGCAGACTCTCAGGGAAACGGGGAAATGAGCATATTCTTTATTTTGTCCCCAAGATTTATGGTCTCCATTCGAATCCTGGCTTCTCACAGCTGTAACATGTACGGTGGAGAAGACCCAAGTATCTGGGTCACCTGGGACTAAAAGTTCTCAAAACTGCAACTTGCTGGAGACTTAAGATATTTCAGACTTGAAGTGCTTGCTCCTTACTTTATCCTTCTGAGAAACCCTTCCACGTGGCCGCCACCTTTGTGGTGATTTCATGATTTCATGAACAGGCCAATCCAGGGGGAAATAATTTCCAAGAAATCAAATTGTACTCTAGAGGTGAACCCAAAGAGAAACTTAAATGCCACTCCTGTTGTCACATGTTGGACCCCAGAGTCAAGGGTTTGCTTGACTTTGATTCCAACTTTCCTCCCATCCCAATTAAGGCTCACAGTGGCAGGGTTTCTTCCATATATACCACGGGCTGCGCATTGTAAAGGTGCAGTCAGTTTTAGGAGATTGCAAACAAGCCCATGCCTCCCTGGACTCCATAGATCTCCATTCTCTAGTCATCCAAGGAGTGAACACAAATGCCACAGAAGGACACCAATCCCCCTATTGCTAGCAGCTCCCTGGCTAGCGACCACCAATCCCATGCATGGCTAGAATGAACCAGTGCCCACATGGTCTCTTTTCAGCTGGATTCTTGCTAAACTACCAGACGAGGGTGAGACTGGGCTTAGGAGGCCATTGGTTCTAGTCTCTTCACCTGCCTTTTGATTTCCCAAGATCCAAGACTCAAGGAGGATCCTTTCCTTCTGTCTGATACACATCAACCACCCCCACTGTAACTATAGGAGAGACATTTGGGGCCCCGCCGCTGGCTTCCCCAGAAGTCCTGTGCTGTTTCTTGATCAGCCCTCTGATCATTCCCTAGAGAAATCTAGGGCCTCTGTCTTTCCAACAGTTGCTAATCTGCATGGCAGAGGTCAATGAGTGAGTGGGCCAGCTGTAATTACAGCTTGTCACTGTACAGCGACCATAATGGGCCATCTTGTTTTTATGGACATGCCTAATTAATCCTCATGAACTTCTAGAACGTGGAAACGGACAAGGATGATTTCATTTTAGAAACAAGGTGACGGCTCAAGGGTGGTAACCGGGTCACTCACATACAGACTGAGCAATAGAGAGGGAGAGAGAGAAAAAAATACATGACAGAGACAGAATTAAAGAGAAACGGAGTCAGGAATACAGCTTAGGTCTCCTGGCTCTGATTCAATACCCATTAACATTGAAGGGGTGTCCTTGTGTGTACGTGAGGGAAACTTTGCCTGACAAGCTACCACCTTTGCCCAGAGTCAGTAGGCATAAGCCTCATCATTTGGGAGTTGTTCTGGAGCCTTTCACTAAGGCAGGAAGTTCTGGAAGCTGCTTGTTGAGTTCTTCAAGATCATCTAGGGAAGGCCTTGAGCAAAGCCTTTGACATCATATATGGTAGGATCTCACACAAATGCCAACATTGATCTTCTGGTCTGCTGTCCCCAAGAACTTTTTCCGTCTCCAATGTCCCTGTCCTGGGTAAAGCTTCTGCCCAGAGCCAGTGCTGCAGGACCCCAGCTGTTAGTCCTGTTTGGGATTTGTCTGTGTGGTGCCTGTGCTGACAGCTTTCTACTCTGAAAGCCCCCAGCCCTGCTCCGCTCCCTTCTCTGACATCTGGTACCAGGTTTTCTCTCCCTCCACCCTGCAAGGCCTGGCAGGGGACCGGTCCCTGGGAAAGGGCCATACCTGTTCCCAGCATGAGCTCAACATTGCTTTTCTCTCTGCCTGGAACATTCTTCCTGCCCAGCCCATTTAGAAAGGACCCTTAATCTTGGATACACACCCTATACTTGTTGCTCTTTTTTTCTGTGTGTGTGAGGCTCCTGGGACTTGGACTCAGGGCCTGGGCCCTGTCTCTGAGCTTTTTTGCTCAAGGCTAGCACTCAATCACTTTGAACCACAGCTCCATTTCTGGTTTTCTGATGGTTCATTGGAGGCACAAGTCTCACATGTTCCTGCCCAGGCTGGCTTTGAACCTCAGTCCTCAGATCTCAGCCTCCTAATTAGCTAGGATTACAAGCGTGCACCACTGGCATCCAGCCTTACTGCTGCTTTTGTGTGACACACGTTGTCTTTTGTAGAGCATACTAATACTTGACATTTTATTTCATTATTTTTAAGTATGTTTTTGGTCTGCCTCTCCACAAGAAAATTATTCGGAAATAGCAGTTTATCTGGCAGCAGCTGTTTTCTAGAACTCATCCTATCATGGCACCTGTCACATAGATGATGTTGGTAAATTTGGGCTTAGCAGATTTGTTTCAGATAGAAGCTTCTAGAAGAAGCCAGTCCCCATCTCTCTGGTAGGTGGCTACATGGAACCAAAAAGCCTATAGCCTTATAGGTTTCTATCTGCAGTTAGATTGGACTGAGGCAGCCCTACTAGTGAAGCAGATGAAATTTGTTCCGATTCCCTCTCTCTCCTTCCATCCCTCCTTTTACTGAGGGAGGGAGGGTGAGCCTAGGGATCCCTGGCTGTGGCCCCACTGAAGCAGCCCTGAATTCCTTCGCAAACTTGGGTTCTAGACCCTAGCTCTCTGGTTGTCTCCGCTGGAGCACTGGCCTCCGCTTGGGCTGGCTTTGGAACCCGGGTCCTCAGATCTCAGCCTCCTGGGTGACTAGGACTGCGGGCGTGCGCCGGGCTAACGTCTTGGTGTCCTGCCCGCAGCTCCATCCTGAACCTGCCAGGAGAGTCCACCCTGCGGCGGGACTTCCTGAGGCTGCAGCTGGCCAACAAGGAGCGCTCCGAGGCGCTGCGGCGCCAGCAGCTGGAGCAGCAGCAGCGGGAGAACGAGGAGCACAAGCGGCAGCTGCTGGCCGAGCGCCAGAAGCGCATCGAGGAGCAGAAGGAGCAGCGTCGGAGGCTGGAGGAGGTGAGGATGCGCGGGGGAGGCCCCACACCCGACGCCCTGCACCCGACTCCCCACACCCAGAGGCCCACTGGGGCACCCATCCCAACGGCCAGGCTCGGGGGCCTGCAGAGGAGACGACACCCTGTTACAGATAGCCCGCCAGGAGGGGCTGTCACCCAGGAATAAGGAGGCAACCTTCTGCAGAAGGACGCCCCACCAGCCAGCCACAACTCCAGCCTGGCAGGGAGCACTCAGAGCAGGCAGGCTGCTCCCTTTTGATCCCCCACCCCAGCAGGCCCCACTCCTCTGCTCCCATTGGCCGAGTGCGGGTTCACAATCTGCCAAGGGGTGTGGCTTAGTTCCAGGAGCTTCTAACTGGATGTCTTCAAAGTGCTCTGGAAAAGGATGCAGGTAACTACAATGTAATTAACGATAGCCTAGCCGCCTGGCCAAAGCAGGAGCCCTTCAGGAAAACCATTCTAGAAACAGTCACAGAAAGGAAGCAAGCTGCCTTGACAGCAAAGAGCCTGGGATGGGCACGGGGTCCTATGTGGAATGTAGAGGAGAGGTCTGTACCCCTCCTGGTCTCCCATCATGTATTACCTTCTGTGGAGGCCTCAGCTACGATCTCAGCCCTCCCTTCCCTCTACAGTGTTCTATTGCCCTCCCCTACCTTGTTACCGGGACCTGAGTCTGTCCACCAGGAAACACACCCTGTATATGTTCCTATCTCCCCACCCACTGGAGTGGAAGCCCCCAGAAAACATGTCTTCTCACTTCTATTCCCCAGTGTTTCTAGTGTTCACACCAGTGTCTTGCACATGTAGGTGCCTCAGAAGTATTGGCAGAGTGGGTGAGTTTATGAATGAAGGATTCAGAAGTGGAGAGAGGGAGGCACTGCAAGTGTTTTCTAGACTATCATGGAAAGGCAAGCAGAAGATGGAAAAAGCAGGGCCTGACTACTAATTCTGTCCTGAACACTGAGAACAGAGCTTCAGAGGCCTTTCCCTCGCTCGCTCTGTGCCCAGGGTTTGTCCTCCAGCCGCCAGGCAAGACCAGTGGTGTGCACAGCCCTGCTGACCTGTGTGTGTGCATATCAGGCCATGCTCTTGTGGTCTTAAAGACCTGGGTTTGGGTTCCTGTCCAGGACCTTAGCACATCTCCCAGGCCTCCTTCCTCTGCTTGGTGAAGCACAGCTTCCTTGAGCGGCAGAAGGGAGATAAAAGTACTGTCCAGTGTAAGATTAAGTAATGCATTTCTTTTTCTGAAATGATAATATAATTAAAGAATAAATGTAGGCATCTCCATTAGCTCTGGCTCTTAGGATAAAATTCCATAGATTGAGTGGCTTGAAAAACAGAGTAAGTTATTTCTTACAGTGATGGAAGCTAAGAAGTCCAAGGTCAGGATGTTAACAGATTCACTTCTTGGAGACCATATTCTTCGTGACTTGTAATATTCATCATCTGATTATGTGCTAACATGACTTCTTTGTGATCTTTTTTTTCCCCAGTTAACAAAGCAGTTTATGAACACAGTATGTCTTGATCAGTGTCATTGCTTTCAACATTCTCACCCATCCCTCCCCTTAATTGTGTAGGATATACATGGGACTCTTTTTTTTTTTTTTCTTTTTTTTATTCTTTTTGTTTATGTGGTGCTGAGGAATTGAACCCAGGGCCTCAGGCATGCAAGGCAAGCGCTCTACCACTGAGCCACCTTCCCAGCCCCTACATGGGACTCTTGACTGTATTCTCCCTCTTCTCTTTATCCCTTCTCCTTGATGCCACCCCACCCCTTCCAAGTACCAGGTTTCTTGGTGTATTTTGCTTTGGTGTATTTGACTTTGCCTTTCTAGGAATTACACTACTTGAGATGGAATGTACCATATTTCAGTTAATACATTTGTATATGCTTGCATACCACCCAACGTGTTTACTTAGAAGTGTGACTGTTGCCAGTGTGGAGCGTGGGCCTTGAGTGGGAAGTCAGCAGCCCTCCTGTGCTGGCCGGTCCACTGACATTCACCAGGTGGTAGGAGAGGCCTGGGTGGAGGGTAGAAAACTTCCAGGAGAAGGCCCTGGCCGGGTGCAGTGAGGAGGTGAGGACATGTTGGAAGTCATGATCCACAAGGTATAGCAGTGCACAGCGTCTGCATGGCCTGCACTCACCTCTGAGGCCCAGAGGAGATTCTTGGGCACCTGCAGCTGTCTCCTGGTGCCACTTCCTACCACCCACACAGGCTACTTGAAACCTCCCGTGCTGGCCCCACGTTTTTGGTCGGGTTTTTTTTTTTGCCAGTATCAGGATTTGAACTCAGGGCCTTACTAAATTCTGGTTAGCTTTTTCACTCAAGGCTGGCACTCTTCCACTTAAGTTATACCTCCACTTCCAGCTTTTCAGTAGTGATCTGGAGAAGAGAGTCACTTGAATGTATCAGCCTGGGCTGGCTTTGAACTGTGATCTTCAAATCTCAGCATCCTGAGAATAGCTAGGATTACAGGAAGATCTCAAATAGTGTAACAGTGTAATTCCTTAGAAAGTCAAAGTTCAGGCATTAGCCAACGCCCAGCATACCTGAGCTTTGTACCTTTACTACACTAGTAATTTCCCAGGTACTCTGTGCAGCCTGTCAGCTGAAGTGTCTAATTTAATGCTTGCAATAACAACTTGTGCTCTAAAGATAAGGCAGCTGTATCAGGGAGAGGTCAGTGCCTGTCTAAAGGTCCCACAGCTCGAGAATCAAGCAGGGTCCAGGTCCAGGGACCCAGCTGCAGAGCTCAATCTCCAAGGCGTGGTCTCAGCATGCTTTTCAGTATTGCTTACCTGGCCTGAACTCCTGTACCTAAAGGTTCCTGAGCAGCCGAGTGCTGGAGGCTCACACGTACACCTGCAGAGCACCCAGGTCCAGGCTGGCATGGAAGGGGTCTGTCTATCTTCTTCTGGGGGTGACAATGTAGGGAGATGCAGCTTTTCAGTGTGGATCCAGACACCAGTTCGTTGTACCAGCTTTGGCTCCTTTTCCCTGCCCTAGAGCTCGGTAAAGGATAGTAAATACTTAACAGCTATAAATTCACAGCCTCTAATAATGACAGTCCCTGCCTCTAGAGATTCTTGCATCCTGCCCCTGCTGCCTCTCCAGCCCTGTCTGCTCCCCTTGGCCTGTGTTTCAGGGTACTTGACTGTGTGACAACTAAATTTGGCATCCTTTCGGGCCTGTTTGCTGCGGGCGTCTTTGTCTCTGGTGATCTCACATCACCTCCCACCATTCTGAGGAGGTCTGTGCATCCTTTGCTATTTGTGGGGAGCCACGTGGGTTTGCCTAAGTTCTAATCAGTGTCTGTATTCTTAAATGTCTGTGGCTTGTGTCCAACCAAGTGGTGGAGAGCAGATTCAGGTTTTGGCCAGTAATAAGGTACAATTTATAACTAAGTTCCGGGACCTTGATTAAAGTCAGTTAAGGTGAGTCAGTCCAATGCTGGGGAAAGTTCACGAGGCCTTCTTCTATGCTATTCAGTGCTGTAAGCATTCCTATTTCTTATTCTCAGTGTTACAGTGTGATGGGGAAAGTATGAGACCCTGGAGGTGGTAGAAGTCATGGCGATGTTTGATTCTGCCTAAGAATTTGTATGTGTGTGTGTGTGTGTGTGTTGAGCTTTTGGCCTTCAATTTGCTCTATCACTTGAGCCATACCCCCAACTGCCTTTTTGCTTTAGCTATTTCTCAGATAGGCCTTTGCTATTTTTTTTTTGCCTTGGAACAGCCTTATATGATGGCCCACCTGCCTGTGCCTGCAGTGGGCTCCCAGGTGCATGCCAGCTTCTTATTGGTTGAGATGGGGTCACTAATAACTTTCTCCCAAATGACCTTGAACTATGCTCTTCCAAATCTCTACTTCTGGGTAGCTGACATTGCAGTAATCACATCAGGGTTGATGGTGCAATGATATCAGTGGCTTGTACATTTATTTCAACTTGCTGTTAGCATTCTATGTCTTTAACTTCTGAAAGATCTTTACGTCAGAAGAATGGATCCAATTGACCCCAGAGGCAGCAATATCCTCTCTGAGAGTAAATTTTGCTTTTTAGAGAATTGGATAAAAACATTCAAGACACCCCACTTTTATTTAGTGCCCTTCAAGACCATAATGACCTTGTCAGTAACAAACCAGGTTCTAAGCCTGATACTAGTGGCTCATGCCTTAATCCTAGCTCTAGGAAGCTGACATCCACAGAATTTGAGATCTGATTTTGTTTGTTATTTGGGAGATAGAGTCTCATATGAGGCATAATGAGATGGAGACATGGCTCAAGAGGTAGAGCACCAGCTGAGTAAGCATGAGGCCCTAGGTTCAAATTCCTGTACCAGCAAAACAAAAACTAACCCAGTAACAATAGTAAAAACAGACTCTGGCTAAAATATATTAGGTTGGTTCTATCCTCTACCATCTATGTTTTGACTGAGAATCTCACCTATGACTCATGGAACACGATGTACAAAATAGAGCCTAGCAATTTAAAATGTGAATTTTCTATGAGCTTCTATCTGCTGTAACTGGGAATTAGAAGGACATTGGGATCATTGGTTTTGTGGAACGGTAAAGTACAATTGAGACCTTTTTCCTGCTTGCTGGTCCTGTGTTAAGGCTTAGGAAGGACAAGTGTGAGCAAGAAGACGAGCTCAGAGAACAGACAGCTGCTAGCTGAGTACTGGTGGCTCACACATGTAATCCTAGCTACTCAGGAGGCCGAGATCCTGAGGACTGGGGGTCAAAGCCATCCAAAGCAGGAAAGTCCAGGAGACTCTTATCTCTAATTAACCACAAGAAAACTGGAAGTGATACTGTGGCTCCAAGTGTTGAGTGCTAGCTTTGAGCAAGAGGAGCTCAGGGACAGCACCCAGACCTGAAGTTCAAGCCCTACAACAGACAAAAACAAAAACAGATAACCAGCTCATCCTGGAGCTTGAACTCAGGACCTAAGCACTGTCCCTGAGCTTTTTTGCTCAAGACTAATGCCCTACCACTTGAGTCACAGCTCCCCTTCCAGCTTTTTTTTGGCACTTAACTGAAGATAAGAGTCTCATTGACTTTCCTGCCCAAGCTAGCTTTGTACCACAATCCTCAGATTTTAGCCTACTGAGAGCTAGGATTACAGATACCACCAGCACCTGGCTTATTTTAATGATTTATCTTAATGATTCCTAGTAGAGAGCATCTTCCTAATCTCTGTTTCCCTTACTTCCCTGAATGTACCTTCCCTGTTTACTGAAAAACTGGGACTCCCTCATTCCTTTGCAGGGCCTTTTTCTTTAGGTTTTACAGGGATTTTCTATCTGCTGTTAGCTTTGCCAGCAGCTCTGGCCTTACCTGCTCATGGTAGTCAATGGCTACCTTGAGAAATCTGCTCTTCCTGTTTAAGCCCAGAGGGCTTTCTGGAAGTGAAGCTCACATTTATTATTTCTGGCTGTCATTTCCAACAGGATGTGATTATGGTACTATCTTTGCTACAAGTGGCTGCATACCATCTTGTCCCCTACCAGTATCTAAAGAAGACCCCTCTAGAGGTGCTGCTGCTATGTCTGTATGGCAAACTTCAGAGCATCAGAGACCCAGCACTTTACCACTGATTCTTTCACCAAGAAGGTGAATGGCACAAAGCATTCCAGTTAAGAGACTGCCTAGGTTCCAGTCTCAGCACTGCCACTTGCTGCTTTTGCATTTGGGAACAAGACAGTGTCTCTTTGCCTCTGCCCAGTGTTAAAACAGAATGAACATTGGTCATTTAAATGAGCTAATACACAAGCAAGTGTTTCGATCGTGCCTGGTACCAAGTTCAGGAACTCCCTGAACATACAGGGAAAAGACTGCTTCCTGTTGCCTGCCTGGTTGTTTCTATGGTGCATTAACTCTTTCCAGGGTAAGAGATCTTGAGGAAATGCAGCTTGAGCAAGTTCATCAGGCAGAGCAGGACACAGGAAAATCAGGACAAGTTTTCACTGGAGTGGCATTCCCTCCCCCCCCACCACCACCCCACCTCCCCTGTTTCTCCAACCACAAATGCTCAGCTGTGAGCGAGAGTAATTCTCCCATTTTAAGACCCAGCATGCTCACTCACCTGCCTGCAGAGAAGTGGCTTTTAAGATGCTCACACATTAACTACAGGCCACCTAAAGTGATGTGTGAGTAGTGCCCGGCCAGTCAGCCACAGGGCTGCCCTTTATTCCCCCGTATTATTAGCATCCATACAAAGAATGACTGCTTCCTTTCTGGGCCTTAACTATTTCAATGACTTAACAGGAATGAGGAAAGACTGAGAGCAGCGGGCTGGCTGGAGGCTGACTGTCCAGGCCTGCGTCGGCCCATGGGCTCTGACAGCAGTCGTCGTCACATGTGTCCATCACACTGTTTCAGGAGACGGTGTAGTTGGCATAGATATAAGGAATCCCAGCAGCCAGGACCCCTTCTTCTCACTGGCCTGTCCCGCAGGAGGAGGGGTGCCTTTGTCTGCCCAGGCCTCTAGATTCTGGCTGGGAAAGGAGGGATGTATTTGAAGTGGCTTGGCTGAAAATCCTACAGTTTAAAAATGGCATGGACATGCATTTTGTAGTGGAATAAACCCTAGAGCAAGGCACTTGCTGTGCCAGGGTTGTGTTCAGAGGTCTTACGTGGATGAAGGGATGGATTTTCAGAGCCAGCCTGAATGGGTCCCACATCCCTGTCTCCATCATCCAGGTCTTCACAGGGTCTTTTTGTCTTTTAATGGCACATGCAATCTGTATGTCAGTTTGATTTTCTTGGTTATTCCTAACCTAGTTTCACTGAAAGCATTATTTCACGATGTTATTTCATAAAATTTCATTTTCAACTCTTTCTTCAGTGCACAGTTTTATAGAATCATGGAGGCTGCAGATCCTGAGGTCTCTTGAAGGAAGAATCCTTTTGACAGTATTTTTCAAACAGGGTCATTTAACTTCTTTGACATCTCTTTCCATATGCTTCCATGGGTTCAAGGCAATACATCCTATTTTGGAGTTCCTAATGAGCATTTAGGACGTAAAGATAGCTCACAGCTTCATGAAGAGCATCCATGAGGACTATTTCCTCTATCGCAGAATGGAGGAAACATATTCTGTATAGGCAACTTGGGATAAACAGATTACCTTTCAGGGGTCCCCGAGCAGGGGACATTTCTTTATTACAATTAACCAGTTTTGTTGAAAGTAGAGCCTTGAAGCCTCCACCAGATGTAAATCTTGGGGAGGGTCAGAGCAACTCCCCAAACTCATCCTTGAGGAACATGAATGGGGGAGAGGAGGCCCTGCTGACCTCCTGAGGAGCTAAGGTAACAAACTCACAGGAGAGATGCTGTCAGTCATCTCCCAGCCATGGAAAAGGTTACTTTGATGACCCCACTGAAGGCCTGATTTTAAAGTATATAACTTCTGACAATGTCTCCCCAAAAACACTCCAAGAATTTTAGCATAGTTGGTTGAAGCAATACTTTTGACAGCATCATTTTTATTAGGTAATTGTACAAAGAAGTTTCCATTCCAAAAGCTGTTGTATGTACAGTGTTGCCTCTTCCATGTTCTTTTCCCCCTTTTCTCCCTCCCACTCCCACTCAAGTTGCCTAGTGCATTGTTTACATCATGCACATTGAATATAATGACTGCATTTTCTTACCCTTCCTCACTCTATTCCTGTGCCCCACTTCCTGTGCCCTCCCTCAAAATATGCTTCCATATTCTGGTATTCGTTTTGATAATGACTACACTAGTTGTTCAGAGAAGTTACCCCTTTGGAACACCCCCCCCAAGTATACTGTCCTTTAGTCAGTTTGTGTGTGCCTGCATGGAACCCAGTATCTGTTATCATGCATGCTTGTATTTTTTATCTCACTTCCACATTTGAGAGAAACATGCACCATGTATCTCTCTGAGCTTGGCTTCATTTAAGATGATCTTTTTGTCTAGATCCTTCCCTGAAAATGACATAATATTCTTTCAGGATGAGAACTGTATTGTGTAAATGTATCGCATTTTCTTGACTTTCTCATCGGTTTCAGGGCATCTGGGCTGTTTCCATAACTTGGCTATTGTGAAGAATACAGCAGAGAACACGGATGTGCAAGTGTCTTTGTCATATCCTGACTTGTGCTGTTCTAGGCAGATGCACAAGAGTGGTATGGCTTGACACAGAGTACTTCTATATTTATAGTTTTTTGAGGAATCTCCAAACCACCTTCCAGAGTTGGCTGCACTAGTCTGCACTTCCACCAACAATGTATGTAACAGATTTCCTTTTCCCTCTCTTCCTCATCCCTCCTCCATTATTTGTTGTTGTTCTTGGTGCTCGCAATCCTTACTTGGGTGAGATGGAAACTCAGTCTTGTTTTGATTTGCATTACCTTTATTGCCAGGGATATGGTGCATTTCTTTGTGTGTTTATTGGCCATTTTTGCTGCTTCTTTTGAGAAGTCTCTGTTTAACTGTATCATTATGCCTAGTTCGAACATAATGTGAAAATACTATTTGAGCTTTTCCTTCCCATTCCTTCCAGCTTAGACTCTTACCACTCTAATTTTATTTCCATACCTTTCCTGAGATGGGAAGTTAGTATCACATCTGTTATAAGTGACTTACCTTTTAGAAGAACATTCCCAACCTTGTATGGGCTTAACATAAAAGAACGTTCTGGTTCTGGCCTGTGAGGGTTGTCAGCAAAAGGCAGAGGAGGGCAGAGGTCTGGTCTCAAGTTCTGCAAGACTTTTGTCCCCTACATTGTTTATCCAGTCTGCACTATATGCAACCAGTATCTGTGGCATCAGACCCAGTATGAGAATAGCAGGAGATAGTTTTTAGTCTGGAGTACACAGTTGATGAGCCATGCTCAAAAACAGAAACAAAAAAACAACCTTCTTCTATTAGGTAGACATTTATAAGCCAGAAGACCTGATAGGAAGGAAAAAATGCCACAAAAAACTGAAGAGGCTACTGTCTTGTCTTCCTCTGTCCCAAGTTTCTTGCTTCTGTGCACCTGCTGGGTACCAGGCCTGCATGAGAGGTGGAGGGCAGTGCAGGAATCAAGTACAGACCTTACCCTCAAAGAGTTACCTCTAGCAAGTGTCACCAAGCTTTGCAAAGGTGTCTGCTTGAGGCCAAGGACTTGGTCTTACCTTGATGCGTTTTGATATGCCTCCTCAACGGCCCTATACACAGGACGACAGAAAACACTTTTTTCCAGAAAGGCATCAACATTGGGACACAGCAGCTGGAAACTGGCAGGGTGCTCTGCAAGGCTGGGGAAATAACTTATTTTTCCAGCCTCACCACAGGAAGCAAAGCCCTGGCGGATGCCTCCATGTGTTAGTGTTAGCAGGGGCTGATCCGAATGAGGTCATTATTAATTAGCAGTCACTTTTGAGTGTCTTTCTCAGAAACTGCACAGTACTTGGGAAGTTCGGAACCTCCTGAGTTGTAATCAATACCACCCACCCTTGTGTGAGGACCTGAGTGGCATGTAATTATAAAACAGTATTGATTCCTAGCACCAAGGTTGAAAATGTACAACCCTGTCACATAAAAATCAACTATTATCTTCAAAGTGTTGATTTTTTTTTTCCTTAAGAGACTGATGGTTGGACTGAAAGAAACAAAAACCTTGAAATGCTAGCTAAATTAGGGCTATTTCCTGCCAGGATCCAGATCCGTACACATAATTATTTTATTCACTGTGCTGGCACTGAGTCCCCTTGGTTGAGTGTTGGAAATGTCTCTGTGTTGAGTCTATAATGCAAATTATTCAGTGGGTTCCTCGGATGATGATGTCGCCTCGTATTCTCCTGAATTATTTTTCTGCAAAATAAATAATTGCTCGTCTGGAACCAACATGTCCAAGCTTTTCATGCTTTTCTCTGTCATGCTATCCAGTATGCCTCTTGGCCAAGAACTCCCCCTGCCCCCACCACCATTGCCACACACCCTACTGTCACCAAATTTTGCCTTCCTACTTCAAAACTGGCACCCATTCCAGCCCTGTTGAGGTGACTGGAATACTAGATGTTTTCACCCTTTCATCCTTTGGCTGCATCTCCATTCGGAACAGAGGGACACATGGAGGCTAAGCCTGTCTTCGCTGTTGTCAGTGCCCTGTGATTTTATGTCTAGCTACACAGAGAGATCTCACCTGCTTTTCAGCTTCAACTTGCCTCTTCCCATAACTGTCTAAGGCATTCTGAACATGCCGGTCTGTTTGGTAATGTCAGTTGGTTGCACGAAACTGGTGTCCACCCTTTTCCTATAATCTTAAAATGGACAGCAACTGTCAAGCTGGAAATGACAGATGTTGTCTCAAAAGACAACATCTGAGGCTCAGAGGTTACTGAAACACCAGATGTGGAGGGCTATGGCGAGAGCTACATCAGGAAGGCTTTCTTAGGGAGTTCTGGGTGTTTTGAGTATCTGTGGTTAGCTTAGCGGGGACTGTGACAGAGATCTGTACAAAAGTTCTCTGGTTCCTGGTTGTACAGAGATGGCTTGCTGATGTGACGTGGACACGGTCCAGTCTGTCCCTGGCACCTCATGCTTTCATGGCCATGCAGTAAAGCGTCATGGAGAATGGGGCCTCTGCTCAGTTCCCTCTGAAGCTCACATGTGAGGAATAAGAAATCCCATGCCGCTCCAGAGATCTGACACAAAGGATCTGTAGCCCTTCTGAAAGTAGATGCCATGGACACATGTGGGGAAACACTTTGAATTGTGCGATATACCTACACACTGCAGGATATTTGGCATTTCTGGACCTGGTGCTAAATGCCAGTCATGTTCCCCAGTCACTGGAACAACCAGAAAAATCCTTTACATTTCCCACAAGGTTCTAAATGCTCTAGAGATGAGGAATGGCACTAACCCTTGAGCACCACTGTTGCTATAACTACATGCCTTAGTTTTTAACGTCTCCTAAAATTTTTGAGAGAATGAAGAACCAGTCCCTTCTGACCTATCACCCTTTTTTCTCCATCTGTTGTAATAATTGAGCTTACATGCTGGAGACACATTGCTGGTTTTGAAGTCCTTACTGGGCATGATCTTGAAGAGATGTGACCTGAACAAGCTCTCTGTGCCTCATTTTGCTCTTACAAAATGGGAAGGATAAGACTTATTTCAGATTTTATGATGAAGATAAAACATGTAATAATTTCCCACATTCTCTAATCAACACTTACCTACCTTTTTGGTAATACTGTAACTCATAGTGGTTGTATACTATGATAACATTGTGGTCTTCGTTTGTACTTTCACAATTACTGATGATGTTGAGCATTTTTCCATGTGCTTACTCTCCCTAAATGTGGTCTGCTGAAATGTCTAGTCAAATAATATGACTGGGTTGGCTTATAACTGAGGTATGGTTGGAATTCATCTCTAATTCTAGTCCTTTATCAAATATATCACTTACAAATATTTTTTCTCCCTGTTTGTACCTTATTTTCATTTTCTTATTGTCTTTGAAAAACAAAAGCTTTTTTATATAAAGCTTAATTGGTTAACATTTTCCTTTACTTGATGGATCATACATTTGCTGTCCTAAAAGGTCTGGCCTAATTCAAGTTCATAACTGTTTTATTCAAAAAGAGTTATAGATTTACCTTTTACATGGAGACACAATTTTTCAGGCAGTACCAAGAATTATTGCACTCAGAGATGAACTTGCTAGTAGTATCTTCTGCACTAATTCAAAATTTTGTTGGTTTAACTCCTGACAGCTTTCACTAAAGAGTATAATTCCGTTTTAGAAGGAGGTAGGAAGTCATTCTGAAAGGATGCACCAGTGTACTATTCTACAAGCCTATTATGTCTTCCTTTTAAGCAACAAAGTTCTCATTATGTCATAATACAACCTGCCTTCCCCCAAAACCATCTTAGGTCTTGTCACATTGTCCACTGCCATGATATGGTAATTATATGAGGTGAAGATGTTAGTGGTTGCTGAGCACAAGAGTCTTACCTGAGTGAGTTGAAGTGAATATTGTGAATGAATGCTCCAGACACAAGAGGAGAAAGAATGGTGACTGAGTGGGAGTTCTGTTCACCCTCTGCCACCCTATGGTTATTGAATGCAATGTTCTTTAGCTCTGAAAAGCTGTGACCCAATGATGGAATGATGTAAACCTCACAAAGAAATAATCTCATAAATCATTTGATATGGAAAAATAGCCCATTAAGCCACTGATGTTTCCTAACCCTGGTTTGAGAGCATGGAAATATACTCCACAGGAACTTCCAGTGTAAATCCACTGGCGTGGGATATGGCAGTGTTCTACAGGACCCCAGTCTCTCCCTATCATCTCCTCCCTTCCCATGATGCCTCCTCACCACAGCCCAGGAGAGGGAGCACTGGAGGGTTAGGCCTCTCTCCTTAAGAGCTCATGTGCACAGTGGCAGCGCTCCCTGCTGCTCTCCTTGTCTACTGCGTCCCCATGTCCAGGGCCATCATGGTTGTCTGCTTGTTGCCCACAGCAACAAAGGCGGGAGAAGGAGCTTCGGAAGCAGCAAGAGAGGGAGCAGCGCAGGCACTACGAGGAGCAGATGCGCCGGGAGGAGGAGAGGAGGCGTGCTGAGCATGAGCAGGTAGAGCACGTGGAGTCCATACATGGCCCTTGGCCCTTGCATGAACTCCAGCAGCGGGCAGCTCTGGGTGTGGATCACCTTCTCTCAGCACTGCTCGCTCAAGGTTTTTATTCCTTCACCTGTTCAAAAAGTCAAATGCACAGCTTTGGCAATGCCCACTGAGCCTTGCTTCCTACCCAGGTCAGAGGCCACTGACACACCTGGATCTTCTGACTCTAGATACCAGCTCTGTCTGGTATCTGATTGGAAGCTCTCAGTGAAGCTGAAAAATGAGCCAAGCTCTACTCCATCCCTTCAGAAGAGCATTTCTGCTCGTGCAGTCTGTGGCCTCTGAGACTCTGAGCCCCTCTCCCTACTAGACTCCTATGCTGCCAGCCACTGGCGCTGTGGGACGATCACTGCAGAGGCACACCATGACAGCAGTCCACACTGCAGCCTGCACCAAGCTTCAAACTCTGTAACACAGTTCATTCTAGAGAGTCCATAAAGAAAAGCCAATAGTGAAAAGCTTTAAAATGTAACTGTGTATATTAAGACCAAGTAAAGTAGTTACTGTACAATACTGAGCCACCCCAGTCCACAGCTGCCAGGCCTGTGCTTTTGACTCCATTGAAGGGTGTGGCTTTGGTGTGGCACAGTCTTCCTATTCCGTGAGGAGGTGTTGGGTGTTTGGTTCCTATCCTTACTTTTGCTCCTGCTCAGGCAGGTCTTGTCATCTTTGAAATTACTTTCTTTTTCTTTCTGTTCTTCCAAATTCTCCGAACTCTCCGCCGCCTCTCTCTGCAGGAATACATCAGGCGACAGTTAGAGGAGGAGCAAAGACAGTTAGAGATCTTACAGCAGCAGCTACTGCATGAACAAGCTCTACTTCTGGTAATGGGAAAGCTTCAAGCCTGCTGCCCTGCTCTGTGTGTGTGTGTGTGTGTGTGTGTGTGTGTGTGTGTTTGTGTGTGTGTGTGTGTGTGTCATGTGTCTCTTCCTCCTAACATGACAGTTTAAAACCAGGAATCACCAAAACAGGTGGTTTGCACCTGTCATCCTAGCTACTCAGAAGGCTAAGATCTGAGGATCACAGTTTGAAGCCATCCCAGGCAGAAAAATCCATAGACCCTTGTCTCCAACTAACCACCAAAAAGCTGGGAAACTGTAGGTCAAGTAGTAGATTTAACCAAAAAGCTGAGAATGTGAGGTGCCAAGTTCAAGCACCAGTGCTGACAAAACCAAAAACCAGGAGTCCTCCAAGCCTTGTGAACCTCAAAATCTCATAGAAACTCAAATATGTTTCCTGATGCATATAATACATTAAATACAATAGTTATATATTTTTATTGGCTCTTTTATAAAAACCTAAACCAAACCCAGCCTTACTGTAAGTTCCAGCTGCTTTTGTGACCCACTGTGTTTATTGCAGAGTAATTTTGAAGGCCATTTGCAACAATCATTCACCTCTTCCATTAAGTACCTACTTGACCTGTCAGTCCTATTTCACTTGTAGACTCTTAGTTTGCCCTTATGATGGGCACATTTTATGTTCCCTGCTCATGCAGTGGCCACTTGATGTGCTTTATTATTATTACTATACTGTTCTCCTAATGGGCTTCTTGGTATCTTTTTAAACTGAAATTTTTATTCAAGCACATTCTTGTATTTTTTAGGCTATACATAACTTGCTTTTTTGTTGGGCCACGTTTTTTGTTTTGGTTTTTGTTGTGGGCCCTGAACTTTGGGCCTGGGCGCTATCCCTCAGCTCTTCAGTTCAAGGCTTGCGCTCTACCACTGGAGCCACAGCGCCATTTCTGGCCTTTTCTGTTTATGTGGTGCTCAGGAATCAAACCTAGGGCCTCATGCATGCAAAGCAAGCACTCTACCACTGAGCCACCTTCCCAGCGCTAGGCCAAGTTTTATTAATGCAGTTTAGGTAGTATCTCTGTTTTTTTCTTTTTTAGTTTTGTGTTCAATTATACATGTTGGAATGATTTAATTCTTGCAACAGGAAGGGAGTGGCTCCTTTTAGGGACTGTGTGCTGACCATACAAAGATAGCATGGTTCCCATCTTCTCTGCAAGGCATCAGGGACAAGTCATTTCCCGCATGGTGATGTTCTGCAGGGTGGCCACTAAAGCAGGAGTGGTTTCATTAAATGACATTTTCTTTTGGGGTACTAACACAGGGCTGGACTTAATCTACGCACAGCTGACATTCTGCTGTATGTAGTTCCACTAGTGTGTGAGTTCCCTTGTCACTAGCACTAACCTGCCTCTTTAGCATGCTTCATTGCCATGCGAGGTGTTCCTTGCAGTCATCTGGACTTTTCTCTATTCTTTTTCCCCCCGGCCTGGGCAGGAATATAAGCGCAAACAACTGGAAGAACAGAGACAAGCAGAAAGGCTGCAGAGACAACTAAAGCAAGAGAGGGACTATTTGGTGTCCCTTCAGCATCAGCGGCAGGAGCAGAGGCCCCTGGAGAAGAAGCCACTGTACCATTACAAAGAGGGGATGAGTCCCAGTGAGAAGCCTGCCTGGGCCAAGGAGGTGAGCGGACAAGGGCAGCCATGCCCTGGCAGTCTGGTTGTTCAGTCAGTAGGAAGTACAGCGTTCATTGCTTCTAGAGGAGCCATATCATTTCGGCAGAGAAATAGTAAGGTACTTTACTCCACATGTGGTTTTGGTGTGGCTGAGTACGTATTTGTCCTTGAGGAAATAGTAAAGTTTTTATAAGCAACAACAGGAAATAGAAAAATATCTTTTATCTAAGAATCCTGTGGAATTTGTGGCATGAGGACTTTTCCTGTCTTTTCTTTAGAAGAATGTGTCAGGACTCAGATGATCCTGAGGAGAATCACCTCGGCCCACCCCTGGATGCTGTCACCTTGTTTCCTGTGGTGCCAGGGCACACAGGCCTTAGGCTTGTGCGTGTAGCATGCCTTTTTAGGACCTAAGGTTCCCTGTATTTCACAAATATTTCCAAAGTAATTACCTTAAATTTGCTCAACCACAAAGAGTTTATAGGAAACTGGCTCTTAATGAGTTTAAAAATCTAAAAATTCTATGGACCATGTACAGTGGCTAACTCCTGTCTTCCCAGCCACTCAAACTGACAAAGCATCCCTGAGCTCCTTCTTTCCCCAGGCAGCAAACTCATACGCAAAGGGGGAAACCATGGAGCAATTTTCCTCCCTTTGTTCTCTACCCAGCCTGGTCTGGTTTGAACTTACCCACTTTGATTCAGCATTCTCTGGTTACTTTTTGTCTATGTCATTCAATTTTCTGACCTACCCTCTCTATTCAGAACTAGTCTCCAATTTCCAAGCACTGGCATTCTTGGGCACAAGTCTATGCTGATGTCATCAAAGCAGATTTCTAGACAGGGTTTACCCCTGCGCTTCCTGGCCAGGCTTCTCATTATAAAGGAAAGCCAGAAATGGGACATGTAGACCATGTGTCTATATCATCAAGCACTCCTGATGTGAGGGTCCCACCACAAGTGTGAGCCACCTGCAGTGTGTGACATCATGCAGGGTCCCTGGCTTCTCAGCAGCTGGTGCTCTTCCTTTGGGCTTCAATTTCCTAACTATAATATAGGGGAAATTTTCTAGAGGGATTTCATGTTTAGTCCTCTTCTAGGAGCGGCTAACATAATCTAGCTTCCTACTGACCCTTGGTCTATCCTTGAAACAGTTTCCCAAGTATAAGTAGTAAAAGAAAGAGTGACTGCTAATTTGGGAACTGGAACAACTGTTGTACAAATAAGGACAATTAATTCTCTCTCATGGTTTTACAGGAATAAAAATGAATATGAGGATTCTTCTCTTCTTGATCTTTTAATGTTTCTTATTCATAATGTACAGAATTTTCTACTAAAGCATTACCTACAGATTTCTCTAAAAACACTAGGAAAGGAGAGCTCAGAGTAGCCAAACAACTATACACATTATAAAACTGTACATATAAACAGAAATTATAGTTTATCAATGGCTAAACTATATCATTTTTAATGATTTAACTCTTCCTAGAAGAAAGATAAAAGGTTCCAAGTTCTTTTCAAAACGTATCCTCTGACAGTATAGAAGCATCCTTACCAGGGAGGAGTGGACAGGGTGGCCACCTGGATGTCTCCTATGATGCAGGGCCTGGATGTTGTGGTCCATGTGCCGAGGAAGATGCCACCAGCCATCTTCTACTACTGCAGTCTCTCCTGTTCGCACATTCGTTTTCCAACAGCTTTCTACCTCCTGCCAAGATCTTTGCTCTTTCTTTGATTACTTTTCCACCCACATTTTCTCTTCTTCTCCAAATCAATTTTTATCAGCAGTACTTCATCCTCTCTGCTTATTTGCATCTTCATTTTATAAACCAGCGGTGTGCGCTACTTTCCTCATTACATTAGTCAATAATAATGTAGTTAAAACAAATGAAAACATTTGATCATTTGCAACTCTTATTAAGATACTCCTTGTCCTTCTTTGAGCATTCTGTCTGGTTTAAAAGTTTCATTGGCTTTAATTTTCAAATTCAGCCAGAAAGTAACCTTAATGTCTCTAAGATGGAAAGGCAGGATCATCCCCTTCAAATTCTCTACCACTTCTGATTGGATGGAGTAGTATTTATTCTGTGAAAGCATAAACAATGTTCTGTTGAACATTTAGAGCATTTTTTTAAAACTTGTTGGATGTTGGATAAGAGGGAACTTTTTTTCCTTTACCATAAAATGTCATGTGATTGTCTGGGCCTGGCAGTAACTGCGTACTAGATTCTACACTTGCTCCCCCACATCATTTTTTTTAATGCACCCTCACATAACAGTGACAAAATGCTCTGTTCACATGTGTTGCATGAGACTGTATTTTAATTTTTTTTAACACTTCATCAAGTACTCTCTTATCCCCCTCTCTTTTCAGCGCATACCAGTCATCTGGCTGTAGTTTTATTGTTTTATCTTTTGTCAGTCGTGGGGCTTGAATTCTGGGCCTGTGCACTGGACCCTGAGCTGAAAATTTTCAACTCAAGGGGAGCACTCTAGCACCTAAACCACAGCGCTGCTTGCTGCTTCCGGTTTTCTGAATGGTTTATGGAGATAAGAGTCTCACAGACTTTCCTGCCCAGGCTGGCTTTGAACCATGATCCTCAGATCTCAGCCTTCTGAGTAGCTAGGATTACAGGTGTGAGCCAGCTGTGCCTGGCTGGCTGTAGTTTTACTTGGCAAACAATCTTACCAACATCTCTTTACTTCCCATCACCCCACTGGGACTTTGCAATACCTGGATATAAAGCCTCCTTCTGCACTATGATTTTTCTGCACTATGATTTTTCTGCACTATGATTTTCTATGCTCTATTCTGACAGTTTTTTCTTTTTCTTTTTATATATACATGAGGCTCCCAAATTATTGTTTAGAAAGTTTTCATTTCTCTTCTAGTACCTCTGTTTCCACTTATGTTTCTTAAGATTTAACATAAAGGGAACCCGGAAGGAAATGTTGAGGAATATGTTGGAGGTCAGATTCCTCCATTGCCTGATTGCAGAGGCAGGACAAGTCTCTTCTCCTTCCTAGGTTGTAGCTTCCTGCTTTATAGCAATTATGAATGCACATATGGCAATTAATAGTAGGCACTGTGCAACTGCAAATTAAACATAACCAATATGTCTGAATTTGATTTCCAGGACTATTGTAGCCTGTTGTTTATTTTGATTTCTCTTTCCTCACTCACCTCTTCTAAGTGAAAATAAGCACTACTTTATTTCCATCTCAGCCTGTTAAGGATTTGCTTTATTACTTTTCAGTTACTGCTGCATTCAGATGGGATATAAGCTTTTTTTCTGGAATGCTGACTGGAAGTGACTCTTGGAAAAGTAGTCTAGGTATCTTTCTTCAGAAAGGATTGCATTTCAAGCATTCCATGGAAATGTGAGCTCTCCAGTGCTCAAAGAAGCTCCAGAGACAAGGAGACCCACCCCCAGTCTTGCTCATAACCATCACCCTCTACCAAAGAACCATGTGACTCAGCTCTTTGTGCATACCATGAGCACTTAAAAGTTATTGATTCACTTCTCTTTGTCCAGCATTGCTACAAAACCCAAACCAAACTATTTTGTTCAGTTAGGAGAATAAAAGGATCCCACACAATCATGTTTTATTCTGTCATTAATTTAATTCAGCCTCTTAAGGCTGGCATGGACCCATGAACTAACATCATATAAAAATATCATTAGAATGCACCAATTATGTGACATGGTAAATATACTTTTACTAGTAACATTTTTTAACATACTTCTGTAATTTTATTTTGAAATTCTCAAAAGATATTCATTATTGTGAAGTGCAGGACATAACCTACGACTTGTTTTCAAATGTGCAAAACAATCTGGCAACAATTACTGATTGTTTCTCTATACTTGTTGAAATGCACTTTTGTTTATTTTGAATGTTTGGTGATTCCCGTAATCCCAGATTCACTTTTAGATTTTCTGCACTTGGAGAGCTTTTCTGTATCTCTTTGGCTTTAGCACTCCTGCAGTACCCAGTGGACCATACATACTCCTGCCTGGAGCAGATTTTATTTCTGAGTTATTTTCTTTCTCCCTGTATATAACTTTGCAGACATGATTCAAACTTTTAAAAACTTAGTTTATGCATGAAAATGATTGGGGGAGGGAGTCATATGGAGTTTAAACCCAAGGCTTGTGAGAAAACTAACTGCCTCACTTCTTTTTTTGTGCCAGTTGTGGGGCTTGAACTCATGTCCTGGGCTCTGTCCCCAAGCTTCTTTTGCTCAAGACTAGCACTCTACCATTTGAGCCACAGTGCCACTTATGGATTTTTCTGTTTATTTAGCACTGAGTAATCAAACCCAGGGCCTCATGCATGCTAGGCAAGCACTCTACTGCTAAGCCACATCCCTAGCCCGCCAAATGATTTTTTAAATAAGAAAAACTGCTTTGATATCGAAACTTATCAGTCTCTACTAATATTGTCCTTTGCACTCACTGGTAATCCCTTCAACTAGAAAGTCTTAGTAACACATATTTGGATGTAACAGTGTATATGATATTTCTAGAATGCCCATTTGGGGTATCTGCATCTTCTTAAGATTGGGAGGTTAAAACTTTGCTAATACACTTTTTCTTTCAAGTATCCTCAGGTGGAGTAAAACATATCTCCTTGTGTCAACAGTTTTTAATCACATCTATCCTTACTCTGCGAATGAGGAAAACTTTTTTTTGTCTTGTGTATCAATTTTCCTTCTGTTCAATAGTTTGTCACAAATCAGGTTATGGGCTTTTATCTAGTGTCAAAATATTACCAATATACCATCCAGCTTTTTCTCTGTGAAGCAGCACTTCCAGTATCTGATGCGATATCTTCACTTCAGGATTTAAAGGGATTCCTTGGTGTGATTAATTGGGCAGTATTCCTTCCTACAGTTATTAGATCAAGATTGTCTTGAGACAATCTGTGTAACCAGATGCCTTGTTGTTACAGCCTTCTCATAAATTTTAAATTTGTTTGGACAAACTTTAACCCAGGAAATTTCAGCATCTTGGACCCATCTTGATGCACTTTACCGAGTTTAACAATTGTTTGTTTACACCATGTATTTTAGGACATTGCAGGAAGAAACAGACCAATGGTATTCTTACTCCCTACATACACTTGGTTTCTGAATTTGGGGAAACAAGGAGCTGGCACAATGTGGAGAGCCAGGTGTTTATCTGCTCTCTGATCTCTTGGGTTCCTGAGTTCAAACATAAATGCTTAGAAAATAGGAGTTCAGAGAATGAGGAGTACCTTAGACAGGTCATTTATCTATTATAGTATCACTGCCAAGTAAGAAAATGGAGAATTTGTGATCAATTCCAGTGGTCCAGAACCATCACCTTCTTTTCAAGGGATCTGATATTTGCAAAGCAGTCTCAGTCTGGTGCTAATCTTTGCATCTCTCTGTTCTTTAATAATTTTTTATTGTAAAAATACTGTACAGGAGTCAGTTACATGAGCAAGGTAATGAGTACATTTTCTATCAAGCATTGTTGCTTCCTCCTTTGTTTCTCCTCTACCATCTGGTCTTTCTTAAAGGTGCCCGTTCTTTTGCTCAGTGCAGCAGCTGAATAATTCTTGCTGCCATAATACTTGGTGCTCATGCAGCTATCTAGTATACATAGTCCGGTTTCTAGTCCTGGCTTTTCATAGTAAGTGGTGAACCTGCAGGATGTGGAATTTTAAAACTGAAGTCAACTGGATGCCTGTTGTCTGCACACTGCATGCACAGTCACATGGGGGAGAGATGCTGGAGTAACATCTCAGGAAAAGTAGAAGGACTGGTTCCTATCCTGTGGTTTATATTGGAGATTAACATGACAGGCTTTTTAAAAGACATTCTGAGTAAGAAGGATAGAGAAGAATATAGTGCTTTTGAACTTGTATTTCAGGCCAGGAAACAAAATGAATGAAAACTTGTAGCTGTTTGTAAAAATACTGAGATAAATCTAAACACTGAGTAAGCAGAGATAATTAAGAGGTCACTCCAAGTGGTTTCAGGCTAGGGAGGTGGTGGCATTGCCCTGGCAGGTTTGGGAAGCCCCAGACAAGTGGAAGACATATGACAAGATAGGGCTGAGTTGGGCACCAGTGGCTCACACCTGTATTCCTAGTTGCTTAGAAGCTGGAGTATCATGGTTTAAGGCTAACCTAGACAAGTCCATAAGACTTCATTTCCAAAATAGCCAGCAAAAAGTTAGGCTGGAGGCATGGCTCACATGGTAAAGCACCAGCCAATCAAGTGACCATGAGAGAGCATACGATCTTGAGTTCAGTCCCTAGTACTGGCAAAAGAAAAAATAGTCTATAAGAAAAAAATATTGTATTATGTCTTAAAAGTATACAACTTGTGGATCTAAATGTCTCCTTAAAATTGTCTTCAATGACTGTCTTCTCTACTAACAATCATTTTCACCTGTTTTACAAAGATTACCCATGTGTACTGTAAGCCTCCCCTGTATAGGGTTTGGGATCTGTTACCTGCTTTGGGCTAAGATAGACCCTACAAAGCTCATGAGAGGAGAGGGGAGGAGGAAAGCAGAACACATGTGGGGAAAGGCAGCACAAGGCAGTAGAGTCCTGGCTGGGAATGGAAAGGGGGAGGAGGAACAATGTATTTTAGGGAGCAGAAAGACAATAGAAAAGAAAGAGCCGGAAGAGACAAACAGAAAATGATACAGGAAGTATGTGAGAGACAGGCCAAGCTCATCAAGCAGGCAGCTGCCAACACCCACAAGCCTATCTGCTAGCAAGCCTGGGAAGAACAGTACCCCTCCCTCCCCACCTCCCTCCCATCAACCTGCCCCTGACTCTTCCTGTCCCTGGCCCATGAGTCATACGGGTACAAGTTGTTCTTTTCCCCATGCTGCAGTTCCCTTGGATTATCTAGGGTGCAAACCATTCCCTGGCTGACCCCAAGGCTTTGTAACCAGTTAGCAAGATATTACTGCAATCAATGCAAGATAAATGCCAACCAGCTGGATTCCTATCTGGTGAAATAGCACAAGATAATGGGTAATCATGGATACTGGCTCAAGGGTTCTGCATTTCTGTAACTGTTGTATTTGATCTGGTAGTGGGGTGGGTGCATTTTTGTAAATTCTTTTTTTTCCTCTCAGTATTAAGGACTGAACACATGATATCACTCTTGCTAGGCAAGTACTTTACCACTTGATTCATGCCCCCAGCCCTTTTACTTTTTTGGTTTTTTTAGACAAAGTCTCACACTAACCTTCCCATGTATGGCCCCCAGATATCCATCCCCCTACCTCCACCTCCCAAGTAACTGGAATTACAGTTTTACACACCACCATGCTTAGCTTGTTTTTGAGATGGGGTCTCCACATCTTTGCCCAGGCTAGCTTTGAACCACAATCCTCTTGTCTCTGTCTCCAGAGTAGCTCGGATTATAGGCATGCACTACAAATGCCGGTTGCAGGGCAGAAATGAAAAGTTTGGGCTCTTTGGACTAACAAGAAAGGATACAAACAAAGCCTTACAGGTGACTACAGAAAATCCTCCTGCAAAGAACTGACTTCTAGCCAATGAAGCTCTTTTCTCTTTTTCTTTGGTTTCCAGGTAGAAGAGCGGTCAAGACTGAACCGGCAGAGCTCTCCTGCCATGCCACACAAGGTTGCCAACAGGATATCTGACCCCAACTTGCCCCCAAGGTCGGAATCCTTTAGCATTAGTGGAGTCCAGCCTGCTCGGACACCACCCATGCTCAGGCCTATGGACCCCCAGGTACAATCTTACCTTTGTTTTACTTGGCATTAGAATAAATAATACAGTATACTGAATGCCTAGGAAATTAACATAGATTCAGACACAGAAACCATCAGATCCACACAGCCCTTAATACAGAATTGAACAAGTAAGAGGTTTAAAGCGACTATGTTATTTTACAGAGCAACCATGCTCTCTAAAGTCAATGGCAGAGATTTTAAGGGAAGGAGTTTGTTATTGTAGTAGGAAGACCCCTACTCAGGCAGGCAAGCCCACCTAGTCGTCGGAAGTGACAGAGCCCACCGCAACAAAGTTGTTAACAAAGAAGCAACTTTATTGAGAAGGCTCGGGAGCTGATACTGCAACCCCTAGTGGCCCACAATCTAGGGTTTTTAAAGGCAAAATTCACGAGGTCAAACCTGGTCACGCAGGTGACCAATGAGATTGTCACACACACAAAAGATTGCACAGTTATACCAGACCACAAGCAGGTGGCCAATGAGGTTACAGTTTGTCACATAATGGCTATTTAAACCAGCCTATCACTTTTGGTTTAAATGACTCAAATTCCTACACAGACTGGTTAAGGATACAAGTAATACATAGGCTTGGCAGACTGTGGCTCCGTTGGTTTTTTAAGACTGTTTAGACAATAGCCCAGGACAATTAACCAAAATAACAATTTTTTTACTTACCAGATATTTTTGTAAACAGACACAGAAGGCTTAGTCTTGTAACCATCTCCGACAGATACAGTCTCCACCTTGCACACCTGTTAACACTATTCTTTATGCCTTTTTCTAAAACAAAAAAAATTATTTTATCTATTTTGCCTCATTTCTCCAAAACTGACTTTGGACCCTTAATCTTAAAAGGTCCATCAACTTCTTCAAGTTGACTTCAGGGGCGTTGATCCTACCTAATCAGGAACCTATAACCTTAGCCTATTTAACAAAGATGTTACCAGGGATAGATGTCATTAATAACAATATTTTAACTCTTGACAAATGCACAGACCTTTTCTCCAGCTACAGCAGTGTAGCTTGTTTAGCACTCTGGTTTGCAAAAGCATCTTTCTGGATGGCTTAGGAATGTGATCTCTAGTGACCCTAACAATGCCTAAGTTACCTGTGCAGGCCTTCAGATTCAACAGAAACACATTCTCAGGTTTATAAACTCCCCCTTTTTTTTTGAACAGATGAATTTCATATAGCTGATGTCAACTCAGTTGCTGCCAATTAGGGCTTTGGGCCTATAGGGGTTGAGATTTAAACTATCCCCCACATTTTATAACTTTTTCTTTTTACAGAGGACTGGCAAGTTCCTGTCCCTTACAAGGTGGATAGTCATGGACATTAGGCATGCTTACAAACTCTTCCCATGACCTCCCGGCTCTGACCAGTTTTGAAGGGCCATGCACAAATGACTCTAGGATCTGACATTATTTTCTGCCATCCAAGTGGTGACTTACTGGCCGTGGATGCTCGACCATTGCTTTCGTCCCAGGAGTGTCTTCTCCACACTGGGATAAATGCCTCACTGGCATTTCCCTGAGCTGATCGCTGGACTTGAACTCAGGGCCTGAGTGCTGTCCCTCAGCTCCCCAGCTCAAGGTGAGCACTCTATCACTTTGAGTCCCATAGCAACTCTGCTTGCTCTTTCAGCACTCTGCTGGCTGAGTAGAGGTGACAGTCTCACAGGGACCTTTTTCTTCTCGGGCTGGCTTTGAACCAGTTTACAAATCAATGAGTCTTATAAAAGGCCACTTTACTCCAATTAAAAGCAACAAGGTGGCCAACATGGAAGTAGCTTTTAAGCATGCTCTTACCTGGAACTTATTAAGAGCCAAAGTTGCATCTGACCAACTTGTAAGAATCCTCTGTGCTTTGCTCTGGGCTTGCTGGAAAACTGTTTAAAAAAAAAACCCATAAGAGCAAACTGGACTAGCAATTATTTTGGTAATCCTAATTTTTCCTTTGTTTACTTTGAGGCAAATGTTAAGAACAATTTTACTTTTAAACTTTATATCCAAAAATCCATTCCTAATTTTTAAGCCTCTTATTAATCTCTTTTAATATTTTATACTTTAGTTTTCATTTGCGTTTTGAAAAGATTCCTTGAAATCTTAAGGCCAAGTGTCACTCATTGACTCTTGGCTGCTTGTTTGAAAACAGATACACATTAAAAACTTTTAAACTCAAATGACAATTTTTCCTTAATACAAGAATTACAGGGGTTGGGGGCTTAGCCCAGTGGAAGGGCGCCCGCCCGGTGTGCGCAAGGCCCTGGGTTCAGTCCTGGAAAAAAAAAAAAAATTACAATCACCATCACTGTACCAAGAAGCTAGACTTAACACCTTTATGACTTTTAAAAACATATTCCAATCGTAGAACATCATTGAAAGCAAGTCACATTAAACAAATAACCCTCTTTTTAAGGCCTTCTTAATTTTAATTTTAACACATCCAAGGGGCAGTTTTAGCAATGCTAATCAGAACACCACATCACTAACTTTTACCATCATGTTTCCAGTGTCTATCTGCAGGGAAAAGGGATAGAACAAAGATGGACCATTTGGCCCATCCTATGGACTAGGCACGCACCCAATCTGACTCTTTAGGGTTAGATGAACTGTGTTTATGCCAGCTTGCCCTCTTTCACCATGCGTGGACTCCCCCCAGGGTCTGTCCCACCATGCATGACCAGCTGAACTGTACTTCTGCCTGCTCACCCCTCACCCCTAAAGATAGGTCTTCTGTTGGTTTCTAAGTTTTTCCCCTTTCTTTTCTCTTGGTTCTTGAATGAAATACAGTTTTAGACAGACAGAACAGGTAACATCTTTGACAGTGTTAAAGTAACGTTTGCATTTAAATTTCTAATATTTATCCCCAAATTTTAGCCAAGGGAACTAAATCCCAAACTGCCAATGCATTTTTGTTAGGCCAGATAACTTGATTACAGTGTAAACAGGCTTATGCATTTTAAAATATTAGATTTTAAAATACCAGCTTTTCTAATTTTCAAGTTAAAGAATCCTTAAAAAGCCTTTTAAAACAATGTGAAGATTCTTTAAAGTTTTTGGTAATGTCCAAACCTCATAACATTTTGAATTTTAAACTTAAAACTCACCCAGTTTTTACAGCATGCTGACAATTCTCATCTTGAACATGTTCACACGCACACAAAACACACTTAAAATCAGTTGTACTTACATTTTCTAAAATCTTTAGATAACAAATATTTAAGACAAGTACCATTGTTGAGCTTCATTTTCCCAGGGCTTGCTTGTTTAGCAAGGAATTTCACCAATTGATCTTTTGAATACCTTTAGTTGGAGGAAGTTGGGGGGGGTCACCTGAAACTAAACAGAACCAGCTGAATGTCTCTGAACCAGGCTCACAGCAATCTACACCCTCCCTTCAGGCAGCCTCCATAGGTAGAAAATTCAGCCTGAGGCTTGAAGGGGACCAAACTAGTCCAGCAACCTTCCATGCCTCACAGGGAGGGGGACATAGCAGGGCTGTGACAGAGCCCAGCTGGAGGCTGAAACTTTTATTCCCCCAGAGATGTTCAAATAAATAACAAAAACACAAAAACCAAGGATCCACATTTAAAACTGGTACCAATTCTAAAATAGGGCAAGACAAGAACCAAAGGCTAAGCTGGGGACTAATGGGCCCCCAACTCTTCCCTACCAGAACTCTGTGCTGCTCCCACTCAGCAAGCTGAATCCAAAGTCTGCTGAGTGAGCCTGCCACTCTCACCCAGAACTTCCCTACCTCAGAAAACACACCAAAATAAACAAGACAGACAAGTGGCCACAAAGACAAAATCAGGTCTCAGTGAATGGGGCGACATCTCACCACTATTCACTTACCAGGGGACTCAAACCCCCTCTACTCACCTCTGGAGGATTTTTCTTTTAGATTCCTGCAAACATTGACCCAGGGCCTTCCAAGGTGGAGGAGAATTCCCAGTCATCTTGGGGCAAGGGAAAGAAGTCGCTAGTGGCCATCCCCTCAGACTGGCAGGTTCTCCCCCATGCCCAGACCCCCTGGTCCAAGGCCTGAGGCTAAGATCTTGCTGGGGCCACTTGCAGGTGGCCAGTGGCAGTTTCATAATTGACAAAGAAGCAAGTTACGAAAGCAGATTTAAATGAAGTAGGACAAGGTCTAGGGGTGTCCCGGGAGTGGACTTGTGGACTCACTTTGCCCCATATTTTTCCTGTAAAGTAAATCCAGGTACAAACATGGCAAGCAAAAGCATAATGAGACACAGACAGACACGATTATACACCAAAACTAAGTTACTTTTCCTCTCAACCTATTTCTCTACAAGCCAGCCCCCATCCAACTAACTAGGACTGCTAGGACTGGTGGAATTGAGGAGTCCAAGCGTCCCTGGACCTCCTCGGCCGTAGGGGACTCTGCTGTGTCCAGCCTCACCCTACTTTTGGCTTCACTCTGGCGCCTTCTCTACCTAGGTTGACCGAGCTTACCTCGAGGCTTTTCTTGGAACTTCTCTCCAACAGCCGAGTGCCCTCACACCGTCCTCCCGGCTGGGGACTTCAATCCCCCCTCAGGTTGGAGCAGCTAAGAGCTCTATCCTGGATGAGCCCCCATTAAATGTAGTAGGAAGACCCCTACTCAGGCAGGCAAGCCCACCTAGTTGTCCAGAGTGACAGAGCCTACCGCAACAAGGTTGTTAACAAAGAAACAACTTTATTGAGAAGGTTCCTCTACTGACCAGTCAGGGCTGCATCACAGGCTTGGGAGCTGATACTGCGACCCCTAATGGCCCACAAGCTAGAGTTTTAAAGGCAAAATTCACGAGGTCAAGCCTGGTCACGCAGGTGACCAATGAGATTGTCACACACACAAAAGATTGCATAGTCATACCAGACCACAAGCAGGTGGCCAATGAGATTACAGTTTGTCACATAATGGCTGTTTAAACCAGCCTATCACTTTTGGTTTAAATGACTCACAAATTCAGCGGGTAAGGTGGAGCTTATGGTAAAAGCATGCCCAAAAGAGGAGTTTAGTGGAGTTTACCATAAGCATGTGATGTTGCCAGTTTGAGCCAGATTACAACCTATCTGTTTTATTGGGTCAGCCCTTAACAGAACAATCAAGGTGGATTAGGTTGTTGGGGAGGGGGAGCTAGAAGCATTCTTTCCATCCAGGAACTGGGCTGGTTAGAGCCAAGGTCTAGTTAACCTTGTTTAAAGTTTTTTTTCTAAAATCCCTAAAACAAAGGCAAAGCCTGAAAGAAGCTGTACCAGCTCAAGTCTCCTCTCAGGGCCTACTTCAGTTATATTACGTCTTATAAGCACTTATCTTGTAGTGCCATCAACAAACGGTCAGTAAAGATAGTTATCATGTGATTCTACTTCTTAGCAGTTCCAACTAAGCCAGTAAATTTCTTACCACAAACCCTGGTTCAGCCTCATGCATTTATCTAAATAAAAGGCTTTATAGAAAGCTGTTAAACTTATTGAGACTATATAGTTACCACACAAAAATGGTATTCCCAAAAATACATTGGATCTTTATTCCACTAGGTTAATATTTTCGAATGCGATTATATTTGATTTTTTTAGTAGTTGTATTTTTTTAATGCATGCTGTAGATAGCTGTGGTGGACTCTATGGTATAGAACTCTTCTCCCTTCTTTTGTTCCTCATCATGCACTCTAATGTTGGCTTGTGCCTAGATCCCCCAGCTGGTATCTGTGAAATCGCAGGGACCTGCCTTGACCGCCTCCCAGTCAGTGCATGAGCAGCCCACAAAGGGCCTGTCTGGGTTTCAGGAGGCTCTGAACGTGACCTCTCACCGTGTAGAGATGCCGCGCCAGAACTCCGATCCCACCTCTGAAAACCCTCCTCTCCCTACTCGCATTGAGAAGTTTGACCGAAGTTCTTGGTTACGACAGGAAGAAGACATTCCACCAAAGGTAGTGTTAATATAACTGGCATGTTGTTATCATCAGCACCACAGTTAGCTGTTAACAACCACCCCTTCTCCTCAGCGCCCTTTCCTGGCACCAAGGCACCTTCCTTTCACATGCACTCCCCGTCTTCCCAACCTAAAGCATGGATGGTCATTTGTCATATCTGACCTTTGCTTTCTCAGAGGAACTAGACTTAAGTATACCTTGTATCCATAATTAGAACTCTCAGCCACAACTGTTTCAAAGTATTTTCCTATCCATATTTTTAAAAATGGAATAATGAACATTTTCATTGATGAATAATTCTATATAGACACACTAAAAACTTCCAAATAAAAAGTAGAAAATTCATTTATTCTGGTTTTTTTTTCATTTATCTTTACTTTTAATAGCACGGAGGTTTCAGAGGTTCAGAAGATGGTTGTGCCCTTAGATTCTAGTTTCCTCTACTTAGGAAAAGTTCCTTTTACACTAAATATTAAATTCACTTCTACCAGTACTTACTTTTTCATGGTTACAATTTAGGGTAAAATGACAGCCTCCCACTGTACTCAGTCTGAATCTTTATTTTTCCTGTATAATTCTTTATTGTTCTTAGTCGTCAGGTGGTAACTCTAGAACATTTCTAACAACCTATGTGTCCTCAAAGTACTGGACATGTGTGCATGAGATTCCTGAATCCCTTTTCTTCTGGTCTTGGCACAGGGAGCTATGACAAATAGAAGGTTTCAAGATTTCCAGGAAAGGGCTGGGAAGGTGGCTCAGTGCTTGCTTCCATGCATGAGGCCCTGGGTTCAAGTTCTCAGCACCAGATAAGGAGAAAAAGCCAGAAGTGGTGCTGTGGTTCAAGTGGTAGAGTGCTAACCTTGAGCTGAAGAGCTGAGGGACAGCGCCCAGATCCAGACTTCAGGCTCCACAACCAACAACAACAACAAAAGATTTCCAGGAAAAAAATTGAATGACAAATATAGCTCATAAAGGATATTATTGGTGTCTTTTTGTGGAAGCAGAAATGTCATCAACAAAGGTTACTTAGTAGCAAAGCTCAATGTAAAAAATAAGGAGCCTGAGAAACTTGAAGTGGGCATTGTTTTAGGTGACCTTAAAGATTCAGCTTTTAGTCTTTCATTGGGCTCTTTCTTCTCTACAAACATTCATGTTTATGAAGAGAAAATAGAAAATATCAGTAGAACCATGGAATTTGAACACATGGTAACATAATTTGTCCACTCCTCTAATTTTTTCTTTTTTTTTTCTTTTTGTCAGTTGTGGGGCCTGAACTCAGGGCCTGGGCGCTGTCCCTCAGCTCTTCAGCTAAAGGCTAGCACTCTACCACTTTAGCCACAGTGCCACTTCTGGCTTTTTCTGCTTATGTGGTGCTGAGGAATCAAACCTAGGCCTCATGCACACAAGGAAAGCACTCTACCACTGATCCAACTTCACAGCCCCATTCAGATAAATTTTTATGTTTAAATAAATCATAATAAAAATTTGATCTTTCAAGATGAGGATGACATTTTACATTAAAAAAATTATTTTCTATACTAGGACTCATGTGATTGCCTTAAATAAAGAATGACTCTGGTACACCTGCCGGCTTGATTTCATAAAGAAGTGTTTCATAAAAGGAGGCATACTTAAGACATAGTTGAATTCTGCCTGGGGCATTTCCCAGATAAGCTAATAATATACTTGCCTACATACCTTAAAAGTGTTACTGGTAGTCACATAGGCTTTTTGAAAACCATTCCAGTATTTTCAGTACTGTTTTATAAGTACATTTGCTAACTAGTCATCCAAAACACAATGTTTAGTTAAAACCATATGGGGTTTTGATTAGCAAAAGCAACTTGATCAGCAAAAGCAAACTGATCAGGAATTGCAAATATCTATATTAACAGTAGATTCTCTGAGCTCACCAATGTAATAATTGTGTCACTGGTTCTAGGCTGATATCCTAATTTCTCAGCAAACTTTATATTCTGTATTGTGAGCTAAAAATGGCTCTTATCTGATGCAGCTTCCAGTAAGGTAATAGAACCCAAAGAGGTTTCTAAAGTCCACCACCCTTGCCCAACCAAGAGATACTACTTCATACATGAAACTTTTTGGCTTGATCTGTCTGTATTTTTGAGACTAAAACAACCTTCCTTAGTGGTTGCTGAATGGCCCTCACTGCCTTCTCCCAGTGAATTCACTTGGTTCTGTTTTATAGAGTTCAAAATTCCTTTGAGGAATGAAGATGATTTCTTTAACTTCTGAAAAATCTATGGAATGGAATAGGTTCTTCAGACAGTTCAGAAGCTGTTTTATGGAAAGCATTTCTGAATTCTGGTTTTCTTCCAGGTGCCTCAAAGAACAACTTCTATATCCCCAGCATTAGCCAGAAAGAATTCTCCTGGGAATGGTAGTGCTCTGGGACCCAGACTAGGATCTCAGCCCATCAGAGCAAGGTAAGGAGAGGCAGATGGAGGAAGGTGGCCTTCTCTAAAATGTCTGTGTTCTCTTTTCACTTTGGAAGCATGAGCTGTCTTGCTATCAGCTTTGAAGGGGCAAAATACATTCCTTTCTTTTACATCAACAGATTAAGAACCCTCAATGTACAATGTACAATGAGGGGAGAGGTCATGAATTAAGGAATGAATAAGTGAACCAAGCAACGCAAAAGCCAGTCATGTTTTAGACACACAGGTTTTAAATCTGAGAACAAATTTACAAATATAGATTTGGTTGCAATTCCCCAAACAATATTAGAGACTATCTTATGAAGTCTTATGAGGTTGAGATAATTCTAGGAACCACTGGAACACTGCAAGACAATTGTCAAGGGAATAATGACCAACTGCAGTGCATTCTAACCAGATAGGGACATCTCCAATGAAACAACACCTCTGTGGCATGATTGACTCTGAACTACACACCCATAGTTTCTGTGTTCTTCCAGAACTTTCCATCACCAATACTGATTGCCAAAGTCAGGAGGAAGTTGTACTTACTCCCTCCCTCTGTTTGATTCAGAGGTCTTGTGAAAAGCTGGAAAGTAAAGAGTATCTGAGATTTTATGTGGTAACAGATGTTTACTGCTATCATTCATCAAGTTTCTCTCAGATTTTTCATGATGAATATGTCCATTTTTAGGATCTACTGAAATAGGAAGTACTCTATGCTGAGGCTATAAAAAGGTTGAGCTTGGGAAGACTGTTTCCTTCTCCTTGACTTGTGTTCATAATGAAGAGACACAGAGACACTGAAACAGCCTACCAACACAGCAATAGCTTTGGCTGTTTGTACATATCTTTGCAATATGGAATGCTTTTGATCTTAAAACTTTAATTTTCCTCTTCACATATCTTAGCAAGGAATCAATCCATAAATAAGATGAAACTAATACTGAAAATGTGAATCCCTTTAGGGCAAAGATGATAACCCATTCTGAGTGAAATTACCAGTTTCAAGAGACTCTCAAAGAGCCATTTTTGTCCTGGGAACTTGTCAGGCTCCCACCAAGCTGGTCTTGCAGCACTGTGGATGACCTGAAAGCAGTGTGTCCAGGGAGCCAGAGGAATGCTAGTGCTGGATTGCAGCTGGATTTATCAACCCTTTCTTCAAATAGCAATAAGTTCCCAATTACAAGTGCCTCTTGCTCTTTTGATCCCTGCCCTCAGGGCTCTGTTCATTATTAGATCAGTTGCTTAGATCAGGGATTGTTTCCCCTTTAAATAGTTTTCCTTCTGTCAACCAAAAAGAAAGAACTATTGACCACTGTAAAAAGAAAAAGTAGCTTTTTATTACATGTGAAGTGCTATTTTAATGACATTGGGGTTTAAGATAATTGGTATTTGATGGTTAGTAGCTTATAAAATAGGAGCTTTTCCTTTGGAACCACTCAAGTATTGTATTTGGTCCAAAGAATGTAGACTAGGTGAGAGATGCCTAACACTCTTCTAATTTAGAACTAAGCTAAGAGGTAGTAATTACTTACCTACAGTGAAAATCAAAGACTCGCAGTTGGGTGAGGGGAGACTCCCTATTTCTGCCTGTGGAACGGTTCTATAGAATACTCCTGCAACCATGTGACCAGCATTTCAGATGTGAGTCAGGGCTAGGAATGTAACTCAATGGCAGAGCTTCTGCTAACCAAGTGCATGGCCCTGGGTACAATCCCCAGGGCTCCCAAAATGAATTTTCTAAAAACTCTAGTTCTGATTGCAGTTTTTAAAAAGCTTCACGAATCAATGTACTGAGTAGATGAGTGGACCTCGGTCTTTCTTTGGCCATATCAGTACAACATTTCAAGAGAGAGAGAGCCAATGCATAGTGATTAGTAAAGCCTTTGCACCTTTGTTGATGTTACATTGGTTCCTGCTAGTCCCGTGACCAGTCTCTGGGCTGGAGGAGCCAAGCATGAAACCCAAGGCAACAAAATGAATAAGTAGTAAAGCTAGGATTGGACCTCTGGTAACCTTAAGTCTATGCTCTTACAGCACCACTCAGCACACATTTGTCTGGTGTAGGTATGGCTAATATTACTACTCATTTTTCCCAGGGAAGGGATTCTTGATTTACTGGGAGATGAGGGCACTCATTTCCATACCTTTTTCAACATGTGGTATATGTGATTCTTTTAACAACAGTCTCTTCTAATCTTAAAGATATTCATCCTTATCCTGTGATAACACATTACCTTTTAAAATGCTGTAGAGCTGCAAACCTATTTCTCAAATGCTCTTACCCACTCAAGCTGGAAGTATTGCCATCACATGCTTGGACAGTTCCCTTCCTCACTGCTAAAGCCTTGGGGACAACACAGCACCATGAGTACCCTGTATGGGCACAGCTGAGCACGCACACGTCACAGGAGCAGTGGGCCATTCTCACCTGCTCCTGGATTCCCAAATGCCATATCCTGTCAGCCTGCTCAGTGTGAGTTTAACTCAAAATCTGATTTGGCCATTTAAAACAATATTGCTTTAAAGAACCCCAGGTACTTCAGTATTTAACTGTGATCCATTTGTTCTTTTAAAGCAAATTAAAATTTGCTCAAACATGTATATGCAGAATTTGAACAGACTTCAATTAAGTCAGAAACACCCAGTCAAAACCCAATGACTTAAATGCTTAATTTTTTTAAAAAACGTTTTCTGTCCCATCCCAAACCTGTCTTCATATGACTTGTTTGTTCTCTTTAGCTAGGTATGTCATCAAAGAACAAAGTAGAGTGAATTTTGGTGGTCAGCCAGCTAATCTGACTTGGCCCAAATACTTGGGCTGTCACAAAATCACTTTGTAATCCTCATATACTTCAAGTAGATGGAATAATTGCCACATTTTTACTTTACTGTTTGTTTTATAGGCAGGATGGCAAATGTCTGAATTAAAGCTTAACATTTCAAGAAATATATTTGGATGTTTCTCAGATTTTTTTCATGTTGAGATCTGAGCAGGGTCAGTTAATAGGTAAACAAGGCAACTGTGACTTAATGGAATTCTGAAATTGAACCTCTCTAAAAGCACTTTTCTCAGATCCTTCACCCCCTTCCCAAGGCAAGGCCACACATAAATAAGGAAGAAAAGCATGCAAATGATGTGATACTTTCTCAAATCACTCATGTTTTACTAAATAATAATAAGGTAAAAGCCATTGTAATAATACGGTAAAAAGTCATTGTAAAGTTTTCTGTGTGGTTACATAGAAATTAAGTGTTTTTATTCTCCAACAGTAAAAATAGCAAGCTATTAAGATCAGCACCCATGCTGGTTAGCTCCAGTGGAGAGGATATGTGCTAATGAGGCCCAGGGCAGGGACCTAATGCCCATGGGATCTAATTAGCGTCACACAGAAGAGGAGGCTCTAAGCACAGTAAGGGATGCATTCTCATCCCAGCTAGTTCTGTACCTGCTAATGCCCCTTTTTATGCTGAGACAGCCCAGCACTTCATCACCTAACATGGCAGTCGCCTCCTAACTGATCTGCCTGTCTTGCTCCTGGTCAGACAAACATAAGCCTGCATGGAAGGTACACAGTCTCTGCCAGGCTTAAAGACTGATGCTATAAAACCTTTTCTGCAAACATGTCCTAACACAGACTTGGCTCTGCATATGCGCTAGCCCTTGTCTTTGCTCCAGCCTTCCTGCCAAAACTGAGTCAAGTCCTCTCTTCTTCTCAGGGCCACCCTTGACCCCTCAGTCTATAAGGACTGTTCCCTAAACTCCAGCAACATTTCCACTTTCACGTACAACATGCAGAGTTTCACCAGGTTCACTGGTTGTCTCCACTGTGTAGATCTCATTGCCATGATTAGTGTTTTTGTTTGTTTAGGGTTTTTTTTGGCCAGTACTATGGTTGAACCTCAGAGCTCATTGCTCTCAGATTTTCTCTCACAGCTGATTGCCAATGAATTTTTAAAACAAAAAATTAATTATGCATATTAATTCCCTTATTGTTTTATAAGAGAACAATAGGAGGAATGCTTTAAGAATATAGATTGTTTTTTATGAAAAGTAACAATTTCTAATTTAAGTTATTTAAGAACTAGATTTATAATTTTAGGCATTTTTAAATTGAAGGATAGCTCCATTTAGGATTCAAATCTATTTCAGTGATTAGATACTAATAATACAAATATAGTTACAACCATGCCATTAAAATATCAACATTGGTTCTCTAATACTATGTAGTTTACAAATAGACATTCAGTGTTTAGTTTTACTGTTTGGCTGACTTAGCAAGCCCCTTACCACAAAAACAAATAATGGCTATTTATTTGTACTTAATGTTTTCTATTGACTTTACCCAGTCTCTTCTGTTCAACATATTTATGGAAGATACAGTCCCACAAAGTATGATTATTTGGCTTAGTTTCTGCTTACAAGGGTGACTATTTTTATGGCCAGGTGTTTTTTTTAATTGTAAAGGTGATGTTCAGAGGGGTTACAGTTACATATGTCAGGTAATGAATGTATTTCTTTTGAACAGTGTCACCTCTTCCCTCGTTTTCTCCCAGTTTTGTCTTTCCCGACCCCCTCCTACAAGTTGTATAGTTCAACAATATAATATCTAATGAGTATCACTGCTGAAATAGTTCTGCTTTTGTTCTACCATTTCTGTGCTTTCCCTCACCCTCCCCCAAACAGATAAACTTACATTCAAGACAAAAAGTACAGAAATAAAAGCAGAGACAAAAAGGGGAGAAACACAAAAAGTAAAATAAAAAAACATCTTGTTTCCATTTCTTGGAGATCATTTCAACAAACATCATTTATATGATCATATATATGATTATATGCACATAGCTGTTGAACCTTTGTGATCTTCTCCTAAGAACATCCTCGTTTGGTCTCACTGGGTGAATATTTAGAATCCTGTTTAATTAATCATGTCTAGGTGTAATTTTTTTTCACTTGCCATCTATTGTTTCCTTGAAGATTTATAGGCACATTCTAGTAACTACAAATGAGGGAACCCATACAAGCTGTTTCTTTGGATCTGGCTTACTTCAATATAATTTTTTACAAGTCTTTCCATTTCCTTATGAATGGGACAGTATCACTCTTTCTGATGGAAGCAGAATTACACTATAAATATAAACCACATTTTCTTGATCCATTCATCCACTCTGGGTTGACTCCCTATCTTGGTTATGGTAAACAATGCTGCTATGAACATAATTGTGCTGGTAGCTTTAGTGTAGCCTGGTTTGTGGTCAATTGGATAAATACCCAGGAGTGGAAATGGTGGGTCATAGGGATGCTCTATGTTTAGTCTTTTTTTGGGGGGGGTCCAGTCGTGGGGTCTGAACTCTGGGCCTGGGCTCTGTCCCTCAGCTCTTCAGCTCAAGGCTAGCACTATACCACTTGAGCCACAGTGCCACTTCCAGCTTTTTTCTTTTTGCTTATGTGGTGCTGAGAAATTGAACCCAGGGCTTCATTCATGCAAGGCAAGCACTCTACCACTGAGCCACCTTCCCAGCCCCTATGTTTAGTCTTTTGAGGAACCTCCATACTGCTTTCCAGAGTGGTAGAGCAAGTTTTACATTCCCACCAACAATGTTGTAGCGTTCCCTTTTGGCCACATCCCTGCCAGCATCTGTTATTGTTAGTTTTCTTGATAATGGGCATTCTAACTGGGCTATGGAAGCTTAATGTTATTGTGATTTGCATTTCTTTTATGGCCAGAGATGTTGAACATCTATCTCTTCATGTGTCTATTGCCATTCTAACAACTTCTTCAGAGAAATCTCTAAGTCTTTAGCCCATTTAATAATTGGGTTGTTGTTTCTTTGAGGATTTGTTTGGGGGGGTTAATTTTTTGAGCTCTAAGTATATTTTAAATATTAGGCCCTTGTCTGATGCATTGCTAGTAAAGATCTTCTCCCATTCTATGGGCTTTCTATTTATTTTGCTAGCTATGTCCTTTGCCATGCAGAAACTTCAGTTTGATGCAATCCCATTTATCCAGTCTTTCTTTGATTTGCTCTAATTCTGGATCTTTACTTAGGAAGTTTCAACTCATGCCAAGCAGCCCCAGTGTTGCCCCTATCTCTTCCTGTAATATTTCCATGGTATCTAGTGTTGAGTTATTTGGGTTGAGTTATTTGATCCATTTGGAATCGATTCTGGTGCAGGGTGATATGTTAGGATCTAGGTTCAGTTTTCTGCATATTCTGCTAATTCTGTCAGTACCATTTGTTAAAGAAGCTGTCTTTCTTCCATCCTGTGTTTTTGGCTCCCTTATCAAATATTGGGTGGTTATAGCTCTGTGGGTTATAACCAGGTTTTTAATAGACTAAGCTATAAGTGTTTCAAGAGCAAGAACTCTATTTTTAAATTTTTACATATGAAACATCTAATATTCAACATAGTGCAGTACTCTTGAATGAGCCAGAGCAAAGTTTAAGCATGAAATTACATCTAATTATGATGTCTCATGGTATTAGAATCATAGCATTTTGGTGATTCCACAAAAATGTGAAATTCTGTTTGGGAAACTGAAGGTGTTGGAAACAGGAAGGATCTGATGCTAGGTCACAGTGTTGTCCCTCAGCAATTGCATGGCAGTAGAAATGTGAGCTCTAAACACTTCTAGACACATTATAGTAAAAAGTAATAAGGAAACAATCCTGCATGCAGCAAAAATGAAGAAGGAGCTATACTACAACGGGAAAAAAATTAGAATCACTGCAGATCTCTCCACACAAACAATAAATGCAAGAAAAGCCTGGGAAAGCACCATACGAGCCCTGA
>NW_012267246.1:10989092-11002695 GCF_000151885.1 Dipodomys ordii | reverse complement strand
TTAATCACAATCAAAAAAAAAAAAAGAACTTCGGGGAAGGGAGGGAGGGAGGGGATGGTAGGGGGAAAACAATGGAGGGGCTAACAATGTTCAAGAGGAAGTGTACTCATTACCTCACTCATGTAACTGTAACCCTCTGTATAGTATCTTTACAATAAAAAAAAAAAAGAAATGTGAGCTCTGCGATTTCATTCTCACTGAATTGTCCCTGCTCAGCATTGTGTAAACAGCCTCCTACCACCATCACTAGCTGTCTCTTCTCGAACAGCTTCCCTGATTGTTAATGGTGGCCCAGGTAGCCCTTATTCCTGCCTCCTTTTTGCTTCATGTAGGCCGAGCTTAATGCAACAGGCTGTGTGAACCTAGCTAAGCTGTCTTGACATTACTCAAATGCCTGACCTAGTGCCCAATATGAAACTCTGAATAAGAGAATAAATATAGTTTTTTGAAGACAGTAATTATATGAGGAAGAATAATACAGTAAAATCTAAAAAAAAAAAGAACAGGCTCCTAACTTGCAAAAAAAAAAAAAACTTAAAATTAGTTCTAAAGTTAGCACTTAATCTTTTAAAAATAATTTTGCTAGTCCAAGAATATCTTTCTATATGAAAATACTTTCAATATGAACATTACAAATGCACAAAACTCTACTAGCTATGTAAGCAAAATACTTGATTATGTTACTCATAGCTAGGAATTATAAATGGCTAATAAATGATAATAAAAAATCACTCTAGGACAGGTATGGTGGTATATACCTATAAGCCCAGCACAAAGGATAGTGAAGCAAAAGCTCATGAGTTTAAGGACAGCTTTGGCAACTTATCAACAATCTTGCCTCAGCCAGATGCCGCTGGCTCGTGTCAGTAATACTAGCTACTCACGAGGCTGAGGTCTGAGGATCACAGTTCAAAGCCAGCAAGGACAGGAAAGTTCATGAGACTCTTATCTCCAATAAACTACCAGAAAACCGGAAGTGGCACTGTGGCTCAAGTAGTAGAGCACTAGCCTTGGGCTGAAGAGCTGAGGGACAGTGCTCAGGCCCAGAGTTCAAGCCCCATGACCAACAACAACAACAAAAATCTTAAACAAAAATCAATACACCAATACCAACATCTAAAAGCCCAACAATAACCAAGTACAATTCATCAGAATTCTTATCATAAAATCTGGTAAGAATTCATAGACTACGGTGAAAATTGTAATACCTTCATATACTCATGCACATATATACATACAAACATATCCAAGCCTGTGTGCCCTTTTACCCAAGGATTCCACTTCCAAGAAGCAGAGATGTGATTGAATATTGGCATGAAAAAGATGGTTAGCTATCTCACAGCAATGAACTCGACACTCTTTAGTAATGGGGAAACTGATCAATAAGATGAATTATTGTGCAGCTTTTACTGTTTGCAGAAGCATACGAAAATACAATACAGTTACAGGAAAAAAAAGCAAGAAACAAACTGATTATATGCTTCTACATATACAAAAGAAAGAAACTAGAAAATAAATTACCAAGTAGTAAAACATGGTAGAACATTTCCAGGTTCATGCATTTCCTTTCCTCCTTTTGCCTTTTAATGCATTTCAAGTTCTATTTGATGAACACAGGAATACAGTAAAAGCAAGACTCTTTTTAAGATTCACAATTTTTTTTTCTGGTCATGGGGCTTGTCCCTGGGCGCTGTCCCTCAGTTCTTCAGGTAAAGGCAAATGCTCTACCACTTGAGCTACAACACCACTTCTGGTTTTCTGGTGGTATATTAGAGATATGAGTTTCATAGACTTTCCTACGCAGGCTGGCTTTGAACCATGATCCTCAGACTCAGCCTCCTGAGTAGCTAGGATTACAGGCCTGAGCCACTGGCGCCTGGCAAGATTCACAATCTTGAGTCTTGTGCTTTTAATATGCTGACACAGGCACTGGGTTGGGAGTTCATCCCCTGCACATTCAGTACCTGGCCTGGAGCCCACAGGGAAAGTATTGCTGCCACTTCCTTTAACTCTTTCAGTGCATGAATGACCTCAGTATTCTCTTTACCCTTTTGCATTAGGAGTGAGATTGGATGATGCTAGTCTACCAATGGTAAGCTGTTTTCCCAAGCTTTATTGAGGTTCAACTGACAAATTACAGTATACAATGTGACATTTAGATAGATACATAAATTGCGAAGGATCACTATAATCAAATTCATATATCTATCACTTCTACTAGTTTTTTTTGTGAGATCTACTTCAAGTATACTGTATTATTAACTGTGGTTACCATGGTGACAATAAATCCAGAATTCATTCATCCTGTCTAAAGGTAGTTCTTCCCTGTGACTAGCATCCACAATCTTGTGTTATAGCCTCTGCTAACCACTATTCCATTCTCTGCTTTTCTGAGTTAGACTTGTCTGTATACAATGAGACCACATAGTAGTTACCTTATGTGATTGATACATAAGTGTGTATTTTATATATTTATATACACATACAATTTTATGTACTTATACATACAATATTTTCTATACCATTCATGCTTCAGTGTACACAGTTGATTCTATTCGTTGGCTGTTATGGATAATGCTATATTGAATGCACGTATCTCTTTGACATACTGATTTCATTTCACCTGGGTGTATACTCAGCTATGGAGCTGCTTAATCATGTTAACTTGGTTAATGTACGTTTCCACCAGCAGTATTCAAGGGTTTCTTTTCTCCACAGCCTTGACAGCACTTACTATCTTTATAGTCTTTTTTTATAATAGCCATTGTAACATCATTTAATTTCCTTAAGCCAATAGGCTGTTTGTTTTCTTTTGAGAAATGTTTATACAGGTCTTTTGCTCCCTTTTAAAATCTGCTTATTTGTTTTCTTACTATTGAGTTGTTTGGGTTCCTTATGGAATTTGGACTGACCCCTCATTAGATATAGTTTGAAAAATGGTATGAAGCTTGTAATCAGAGTGTTCTGCCATTCACGCAGCAACCCTGACCTCCGGAGGACGGAGCCCATCTTGGAGAGCCCCTTGCAGAGGACCAGCAGTGGCAGTTCCTCCAGCTCCAGCACACCCAGCTCCCAGCCCAGCTCCCAGGGAGGCTCTCAGCCTGGGTCACAGGCAGGATCCAGTGAAAGAACCAGAGTTCGAGGTAATTCTTTTACTTTTCCCTGGACTATTTCCTGGGAGGAGAGCTGGGGCAGGGAAACTGTCACTTCTGACTCATGTCCTGGTATGGCCTCCATACCTTCAGCTGCTTCAGCCTTAGTTTCCCAATAGTACAAATCTACCATCCCTAATTGTATGTGAGACATCAAGAGTATGGAAAAATCTCAAATCTTAGGTACTAATATTTTCCAGGGACATCAGTAAATATGGTTACTTACCATTTATCTCAATTTCCATTCTCATTTGATTTCTTCTTAGAATTTCATATACCCACAAATGTCCTGTTTTCATTGCGTCAACCATGCTTTTTAGTCTTCTAAACATAGTTCATAATTCCAGGTATTTCTCAAAATAAAATTCCATAAACACTAATGTAGAATGAATATACTTGAAAGAAGAAATAAAGTCTTTGACTTTAAAAATGCATTTTACGCCTGGCGCCAGTGGCTCACACCTGTAATCCTAGCTACTCAGGTGGCTGAGATTTGAGGATCACAGTTCAAAGCCAGCCCAGGCAGGAAAAGTCCGTGAGACTCTTATTTCCAATAAACCACTAGAAAACCAGAAGTGGCACTGTGGCTCAAGTAGTAGAGCACTAGCCTTGAGCTGAAGAGCTGAGGGATATGGCGCAGACCCAGAGTTCAAGCCCATGACCAAAAAAATGTATTTGACTATTCTGGTAGATAGGTAAAAATTAGCCTTTTGAAGTATTTAATTCAAATCATTCATCATTGTTTAGTTTTTACTAATGAGAAACCCCACAAAACAGTATTAATTGTACAGGTGATTATGCATAACACTTTGTTTCTAGCTGATCAAAATTCACTTTCTGAATCACTGTCTTTGGAAGAAAATTTTGCTTCCAAGTGATTAAGACTAGAACATTTTGAAGTGTAATATGATAAGTATTAATAATTGTACAAATACTGTCTCTGATGAAAGCTAACCATTCTTTCTTAGCTTCTTCAGTAGAAACAACCATAATTTATCTCTAATATAGCTTTTAAATTTCAAATAAGTAAAATTTCCATGTTTCTATTTTTTACAAATCCTGACTTCTAACGTGATGTTTACATCTGCAACTTGGGACCTAGACTGGCCCATGGCTACCCCCCTAATGTATCCTGTGACAGATACTAGAGCTAGCCATGATCCAAACAAATTTTTCTTAACCTAGAAAATGCTTATTCCTTACCATTTTTCTATTCACAAGCAACTTCATATAGTTAAAGCAAATACTAAAGAAAACCAAACTTTTATACATATGTGTATATATATAAAATGCTTAATGTGCACATATGCACATATATGCATGCACATTACCCACACATATATTATATATTTATACACATTAAGTTATATATGTATTATATTTGCACACACAGAAATACACATACATATATAATTTGAATTCTCTGATCTTGTTCAGGCTTACTTCATACATTCTTTCCTTTAGCCTCTAGTTCCTCTGGCTTAAAATAGCTGTTGTATTCCTGGTATGTCTCTGTCTAGGAAAAGCCACTTTAAAACTAAACAAGAAACTTTCCTATTCTAGTCTGTCTGTGCACTTATCTCTGAGTGCATAAACCAGACAGAAGCTCCATAACTTTAAGAAGTCTCTCCCATGCTTCCTTTTCCTTTTCTTCTATTACCCTTCCTGTTTTATTACCAGTATCTTGCCTGTCCTACCTGATTCTTCTTCTTTAAAGGCCCTAGCCACTCCCTAGCCCCATTTAGAAACCATTCCACCAAATGGGATTTCCTTTCTTTTTTCCCCTTAAAATCCCATGAAAGTAATCTATTTCAATGAGTAGATAGTGAAGGAAAAAGCAAAGCTTAGAAGCTTCACTTACGATGTGGCTTAGCAGAGTGAATGAGAACAAAACTTTCAGAAGCCAGAAAGAACACAGTTGAATACATAATTTTCATCACCTCAGGCTGGTGTTACCATCTTTGTAAATAAGAATTCAACTATAACTTAGGAGGACAGTGCCTCACCAATGGGTTGGAGCAAGGATTAAGTAATATAATTGACAGAAAGCATTTAACATCAGACCTCAATGGGGTAGCAGTGGGAATTGCTATCATTTTTCTTAGTGTTGCCAATAACCTCTAGGTTACAGGCCTCAGTGCATCTGCTTGGTTTTGTTTCCTGAACATTAATTCTTTTTTCATGAATGCACTTGTGGATTTGCCTGAGTGAATGATATGTGCACTGAACAATCTGAAGGGAGACTTCACAGGTGACTCACTCAGAACATGCGTCAGCGCTTTTTGATGGTTGTGCTGTATTTTTCTCCATCCTCTGTTTTTCCTCTAGCCAACAGTAAGTCGGAAGGGTCACCTGTACTCCCACATGAGCCTTCCAAGGTGAAACCAGAAGAATCCAGGGACATTACCCGGCCCAGTCGACCAGCTGTGAGTGCTTTTATCTCTCCCAGTTCAGAACTCCTAACTTACCAGAGAGCCCACAAGATAAAGTAGCTGGGAATACACTCATGACTGTGACAGAAATTGTTGAGCTCAGTAAGAATGGATGCTAGAAGCACCTAGAACTTTATACCTGATTAAGAAAGAACTAATCTTAGTTTGCTTCCTCTGCTTTTGGATATTTTGCTAATTATCAGTGCCTCTTTATAGAGGGAAAAAAAGACAGGAAAAATAAGTCATAGCATAATATCTGCTCAGCAACTTGGGCAAAAAAATGATAAAACTAGCAGTTCAGGACACTTAGCTACTATGGCTTTGTCATATATTCTATGTATTTCCCTATATAGTCATATGAATTACATCAGTTTTTTTGCTACTTTATATGCCTTTAGGAACTGTCTTATGGACTAAAATTACTGTCCTTTATGGAATAAAATTAGATAAGCACATGACAGAGGATGAAAACTTGACCTCTAGTTTCATCACTGTTACATAATGGACCACCAGTAACCTTAAAAAAAGAAATAAGAGTACACAGGCTAAAATTTTCAAGTGGAAGCTTGTAAGGTGGGATGCGTCATTATCCACTTGTTTTATTTATTTCTCAAGACACTATCCGATAGGGCAATGAAAGCCTTTGGGTTTACCCTTTTATGTTTGCATCTTAAAGTAAGAAGTGTGTATTGAGTAATGATGAAGAGAACTTACATCGCTCTGAGTTCTTTGCATTGCCCTTTATTCTTTATCGGTTTGGTACTAACAATTCCTTTTTCTTTTTTTTTTTTTTGTCTAACCTGCTTCCTTTTCTTTTGGCTTCTCCCCTTCTGTGGATTCCTCTGGATTGGGTTCCTCTTACCTCAGAGCTATAAGAAAGCTATAGATGAGGTCAGTATTGTCTTTTCTTGGTCATGATTTCATAAAATATAAATAGGAAAGTGATATCTATCCTGTTGCTGATGTTCAGAAAGGCAGCCAGTGGCATCAGCTTGTACACAGTCATCTTCTGGAAGGAGAGCCCTTTCACCACAAGCCAGCCTGAGACCTACTCAGATAAAGCTTTAGAGGCCTTTCCACTAAGAAAAACTGTCACTCTTCCAATGATCCTGACTGATTAATAACAACTTTTAGTGCTTTATCAATGGCACTGCTTCTCCTTCCAGTAGCAAACCTATACTGAACAGCCTAACTAAGAGATGGTTCTCAGTGGTTTTGCTAAGAGAGAAAAGTAGTATCATTTAGCATACTCCAAAATTTATGGTATGTGCTTTGTGAATGAGTAGTTACTAGATATTGTTAGATTAATTTTATGGAACATTAATAACAGTAGTAGCAGCAGCAGCAACTGCATTTAATGAATATTGGCAAGTTGAGTGACTTTATTTCCTTATCTGTGGAGACATTTTTTTCTATTAGAAAGAATATATGGCTTTGTCAGTCACAGGTAGCTTGCTAAGAAGAATGACTGCCTTACTGCTGTTTGTCAGACCTGCATGAATACAGCACAGTGAAATTATTTTTAAGAGCCAGGCCTTGCAAAGAGTCCTACCTGCATGGAATCTGAAGACTACCATTATTATAGCATCCAGGCTGTAGCTCTGCTGAGCACTATTTGTGTCAAATTTTATGGAAAAAGCACTGGTTTAGAGGATTAGCAAGCTGCACTTAAATCTTGCCCTTCCCCCAAAAATAGCTGGCTTTGGGCCAATTCACTCATCTGCAAAATGGGAATAAAAATAAATGATCAGCCTAATTGATAAGGACCACTCATGGTGATGTGAACTAAAGTGTTATGGAAAGCCAAGATGGGAGTTGAGGTTTGGGCCAGAGGCACAGGGCTGTTTTTGAAGACAGGAAAATCATGTTTCTACACATGGTCTTTACCAAACAACTTCCTATTTGCAGAGTTAAAACCACCCCAACCATTCAGAATACATTATAAAGTTATTCTAGAGAATTGCTTTTTATTAAAAAACAAAAATAGAAGAAGAAAAAAGAAAAACCGAGACCACATCTACTATATGTGGATGGTTTTTATTTGAAAGACAAGAGGGGAATGTTTCTAATTGCTCTATGACTTTGCTTGTCCCTTTCCCTCATAATAATGAAGACAGCAGAATTGTCGAACTTTTACTAAATCTCTTCCAGAACAAGAAACCTGGAGCGAATGATTTTCTTGTGCTGTGATTGCCAATAAAATGGTTGGGTCAATGTATAACTCAAGGGAAAATATCTGAGTTCAGAAATAGGCACAAAGGCAGTTCCTATGAGGGAAAGTACTATCATCTGAGGGAAAGGGCATTTAACCTGGATATCGTAGGCTTTTAAAAATTACTTTATTGATTTCAGGGTACTTATCACATTGGATAAGTAATTGTGATAGTACAAATTGCACACCCAAGTTACTGAGGCCATATGTAGCCAGACGAAACTCTTCAAGTGATAAACAACCCTGTCTCTGAATATCTCTGATCTGGATATACTGAAAAAACAGGATAACTTGGTCCTTCCTAATCCAGTGGCTCTCAGCCATGTATTTCTCTTCCCTAAAAAGACAATTAAAGTATCTGGAGACAGTTTTGGTTGTTATAATTGAGGTGGGGGGGGGGCAGACATACTAGCATTTTATGGACAGGGATACTGTTAAGATCTTACAATGTAAAAGAGCATGCCCACAGTATCAGTAGAGCCATAGTTTAAATACCTTGAACTCAACAGTTTAAATACCTTGAACTCAACATTCTACTTTTTCCCACCAAGGCTTCCCTCTCATTGACTGCCATTTAAATAACATTTGCCAGAATTGAAATGAAAAGCCTTAAAATTCTTTTTGAAAACATAAGTTTTTATAATCTAGGAGCCTAAACTTTCTTAAAAATCAATGTGGGAAGCCAGGCACTGGTGGCTCACACCTGTAATCGTAGCTATTCAGAAGACTGAGATCTAAGCATCATGGTTCAAAGCCAGCCCAGGCAGAAAGTCCGTGAGACTCCTACCTCCAATAAACCACTCAGAAAAAGCCAGAAATGGTGCTATGACTCACTAGCCTGAGGACAAAGAGGTTCAGGCACAGTGCCCAAGCCCTGTGAAATCATCCCCCCCATCAGAAAAAAAAATCAGTGTGAGAAATATGAAAACATGAAGCAATGTTGTGATTACGAAATACAACCTTCAGAAACAAGTATTTCTTACTTTGCTGCAGCTCAACATGTGACAAGAAGACTACATACAGAAGCCAATACTGGCTTTACCACAATCTTTGCATTAGTGAGCAGGATTTGTAAATTCCAGATCACCCATACATAGATGAGATGGAACATGAATAAAAATGAGTAGTCTAACTTCTTTTCCCTCATATGAGGATTCTGAGGTTAAGAGACTTGCCAAGCAACCGATCTTTAATTCCTAAAAAGCAAAGAAATTATTTTAACATGTAACGAAAAGACCAGCTTAAAAATCTTTTGGTTCAAGAAACTGAACCAAAATTTGAATGAAATACATTTTTAAAAAAGAGGTCTAAAAAAGCACATTTTCATCAAAGATGTCCACAACTGTCAGATTAAATAAACTCATTAGAATGAAAAATGATATACCTCTGAATCTAACAAGCATTCCATCACAGAAGTCTTGGAATACAAGCTTCTTAACCATAGTTGAAAATCTTACCTTTCTGTCGTATTTCTTTTTTAGTTATACATTCTCAAATATTTTCATGCTAAATAGCACTTCTCTTCCTCATCTTTTAATATGTTTTAGCTTCAGGCTTGTGAGAGCCAAGCAATAAATTACCACAAAGGCTCATTATATGGAGAAAATTGGAATTGTCAGAGAATAAAATGTACGAAAATGGATCTGAGCCTAGTAGTGTCTATTTTCTCTAAATTTGCTTTTGTAAATTTTTCCATAAGAAACAAAACTCCAGCTAACAGTAATAGGCTATTGTCAATGGAAGATTAATTTTCTGTGGCTGAGGGTATTAGTTTTGAGCTACTCATTATTGTTACCTTGAAACTTTCATATGTGTCTCACCCCTCAAGCTGTTACCAATTAAACTTGAAAGGAATTTTCAATTATGCCTAATGTTTCAGAAAAAGAGCTTTTTAATAATACAGAAAATAAAAAATCTGATTAAAACAAAATTGCAAAGCAGGTCAGAACATTAAAGTGTTTCTAAGTAGAGCATTTAGGAAAATACAGATCGTCTTAATAAGGGAGGCTTTCTTTAATCAATGGGCTATGGATCACCTAAATATTTCTAAATAATTTTGATTTACTAAATCTCTTGTATTGTTTTGAAATGTCAATGATAAAGAAAACCAAGTCTGGGGGAAAATATCATTACTTTTCAGAAGTCATAGCTGATAGTTTTATATTTTACTCAGGACTAAAAAGCCAATAGAAATAAATTTTTTAAGCCATATTCTCTCTTTAAATCATAATAAAATGTAGTTTTAATGGCAAGTAACATTTTAATTGTTACATACTTCGATGAGACTTAACATGGTTTTAATATATAAAAGTCAAAATACAAAACAAATTTAATACCTTTTGGAAGACGATAATATCCTTTTTCCTTTCCTCATTTTAACAATATCTAGACTGTTCCCATTGTTCTCAAGTAGAACATACTCTCACTTTTCATAAAGGTGAACATTGCCAATTATCAAGAAGAAATAGTAAAAAGCTGAAATTTAGTTATTAGCTTTTCCTATTCTTGGTCCATTGCCAAAGAAACTAAAAATAGATTTATACAAAAGCCTGAAGGATGGTAGTTTTCCTCTTCTTTAATAGTATACTTTTATTTATATACCATTGAGCTATTTTTTGTAATACTGGGATTTGAACTCTGATACTCTTATGACTTGAGCCATGCCCCTCAGCACTTCTTTTAATTTGTCAGTCATGGGGCCAGAACTCTGGGCCTGGGCGCTGTCCCTAAGCTCTTCAGCTGAAGGCTAGCACTCTGCCCCTTGAGCCACGGAGCCACTTCTGGCTTTTTCTGTTTAATGTGGTGCTGAGGAATCGAACCCAGGGCCTCATGCATGCAAGGCAAGCACTCTACCACTGAGCCATCTTCCCAACCCCCATTTATTTTTTAAATAGTGTTTCAGGTTTTGCTTGGGGCCAGCCTTGGACCAAATCATACTATCTCAGCCTCCCACATAGTTGAGATTACAGACATATGCCACCATGCCTGTCCATTGGACCTTTTTATACAATTCTATTTATGCTCTCATTGATGGACGAACACATCCACTGAGCTTGGGCCATGCATTGGTGAATATGCATACATGGAAAGCCCTAGTCTGTGTATACAATGCAGTTTGAATTTTCAGAAACTCTCCTTTTCCAAAGGTTTCCCATTCAAGTAACTAGAGAACACAAATTATTGCTTTCCTTGTGGAATTTTTTGTAAAATTAGAAAATGACTCTTTAACACTTTGAACTTCATAAATTTCAATGAAATATTTAAAGTGTTTCCTCCTTTAGTCTTTACCCACAATAGTGATGCCTGCCATATAAGTGGGAGTAGAGAAATGATGGCTTGTTCTCACAAATAAAATTATATTTACAATTTAGCTACGTATATTGATTAGTATTTCTTCTAACCAGTTGTATGGGACAGATTATCTAACATCATCTATGTCACTAAGATGACTTAAATCCTTTTTGGGTAAATCTGATAAATCCATTTCTGGACTGAAATAAAGAGAGAATATGGCCACAAGAAAGCTTTGGGATTTAGTATTTTTCAATGAGTTTCTTTCTCCCTAATCCCCTGTCTCTCATTGAATGCTCTGATTCCCACATGGGTCACTAAATAGGGAGAAATGGTAAGACTGATGTCAAATTGCTTTTTCCTCATTTGCATGCTGTGTGCCATGGGCAGTTAACCCATGCAAATTAGAGCGGCCATGCTTTTGCAGAACTGCTTCCCTTCGCATTGCTCTGAAAGCATGTAAAGTAAAAGGTAGTCAGATACTTAGCACACTGCCTGCAATGTGCCTGGTGATTAAATCCCACGTCATCATATCCATAAGGCTAAGGATTCATCATACCCATGGTAAACTGGGAAATGATCTCTTTCCGTGTTTGCACATTCATTTCAGTGTTCTTGGTCAGGGCTTCTGCCAGGTGACTGGAATTAACATGTGGAGAAAATAAAACATGTATCATTCTGGAAGAAAACTCCTTTCTTACTGTTCCTCCTAATTAATTCAGCTCTGTGGCTATAAATTTCAGTGGCACTAGGCTTGGGAAGAGCCATCATTTGATGTGGTCCCTCTTCTCTCTAGGGAATGATGACACACCAAATGAACCTGGGGAACTTCTCTGTTCTATGACTGATGCTAGATTTTGATACAGTAGTAATTATAGAGGGGAGAGGCCATCCCTGTGGCTTGGGAAGGAGTTCCAGAATACTGGGAAACAATTTCTCATCCCATGGATTTTTCCCATTAACTGAGGGTGCTAACATTACACAATGTGTGTGTATATGTATGCACACAACCTGACATACATATATTTGCACATATATATGCAGAACTAGATAGTTTCAGTCTAGCTATTGGTTTTAAACAAAGTTGAAATTGGTTTCATCTTTCTTTTCTAGCTTCTACACGCTACAAACATCGTTTTCTTAGTTCCATGCAGTAACTATGTTTGTCACAGTTCTCTATAGAGCTTTTTATTTTTTATTTTTCTTTGTTGCTTAAGCTGGAGCTCTGACTTGCTGAGAGATATAGCTTTGGTTCTATCTACGATTCATAGGCTGAACAAACTTCTCTTTTGTAGGATCTGACGGCATTAGCCAAAGAATTAAGAGAACTCCGGATTGAAGAAACAAACCGTCCACTGAAGAAAGTGACAGATTACTCTTCCTCCAGTGAAGAGTCAGAGAGTAGTGAAGAAGAGGAGGAAGATGGAGAAAGTGAGACTCAAGATGGGACAGTGGCTGTCAGCGACATACCCAGACTGATGTAAGAAAACTGGTTTGTTGTTCTGTTTTGTTTACTTCATACTCTCCCTGTGTTGTCCAGGCTAACTCAAACTGCTTAGTTATTACCCCCTTGCCTCAGCTTCCCAAGTAGGTGGGACTATAAGCAGTATGCCTCATCATGCCTGCCCCTGGACTGCTTTCTAAATATAGACCACGATAGGGGCTGGAACTCCATGACAGGAAATACAACCTAAATATAAAGCATGTGTGGGTCACTGGCAAGGTGAATTGATTTGAGGATTTGGTTCTTACTAGGACACAGTTCTGTAATGACATGCATTCCAGACACAACTGCATAGAATGTGTAGCATGTGTAGGCCTAGGTTTGCCTATCTGGAAACTCACTACTACCTTTGGGTTGACTGTTTTTTATAGGTTCCATTCATCTTCAGGGAAAATAGTATTGACAGCCAGACCACTAACACATTCCTTTTTTCCTCAGATGAAAAGAATGAAATCATGGACAATGAAATTTAGGGATTAAAATGAATGACAAGAGATATACGTTCCCTCACTACCACTGCCACCAACCAGTAAGAGCACTGCCACCATATGGCAGCATGGCTTAGCACACCCGAAAAAAGAACCAGGAGTCAAATAACAATGGCATTTGAGTCTATAAGTCTGTCATTCTCTTCTTTGTCTCTTTTTCTCAATCCATCTTCTGACCACTGTCTTCATCACATACATTCTGTCAATCTCTACGTAGTTTTCTCTGTGTATTTACATCTCTGCCCTACCTACCTATATCTCCTTTAGTATTTAGTTTTCACATTTTTTTGTTTTTTGCTGTTTTTGTTTTTCTTTTTCTCATTGGAATAGATCCTGGGGGATGGTCCTGTCTTCTCTTCCTTCCCTAAAGCAGAACAAGGTATCATTGCCCTGATTTGCCATTAGATAGAATTTGCCATTGATAGAATGTAATGCTAACTTTCCCAGCTTCATTTTTCATTCACTTCCATTTCTAGCGTAGCTACAGTATTGATAATCAGAGCATATTCAATACAGGTGGAGAG
>NW_012267246.1:10970648-10987561 GCF_000151885.1 Dipodomys ordii | reverse complement strand
TCCTCAAAAGACTCCACATAGAGCTTCCCTATGACCCAGCAATTCCACTTTTGGGCATCTACCCGATTGATCATAAACAAGACCATACTAAAGCTACCAGCAGAACTATGTTTATTGCAGCATTATTTATCATAGCTAAGATATGGAACCAACCAAGAAAATATCTTAATGCCACAGCTATCATCCTGTTCAGCAGGGATTCAAGGGATACAACTGGCCAGTCTGTTGGGAGGGTCATTCACTGACTAACCACTATTACACACACACAATTCTGAGAGGGAAGTGTAATTATATTGCTGAAAATCTATACTTGTTATTTTACTGTTAATTACCCCATTATTGACAACCATAAATATGTTACAATATGACATTTTGAAAGAAACTGCATTGAAATGCTGTTTAACAGCAAATAAAATTGTTCCAGAAGCAAATCACTAATCTGGAATATTCCTTCAAAACATGCTGGCCCTTTAAGTTTTTGTTTTAACTCAACATTGTTCCATCATGCAAGGATTAGGAAAGGCAATTATAAAAATAAAATACTGCAAAAATTCCCATTATATGTTAGACACTATAGTGAGGGCATTAAATCTATTTGAGAGTACATATTTGAATTTTGCCTTCCAAAAGTTTACATTCTAGTTGGACAGAGATAAGAATATACAAGGAAAACTGCAGGGTACTATAAATAATTAGGGAAACTACCAAAGATATTTTGTGCAGAAAAGTTAAATAGCATTTAGTTTTTAACTGCCATAACCCCCATATTTTGTAAACTATGAATGGTGCTGAATCCCTTCCCTCTAAAAAGGAATATTGGACTTCTCCCCCTCAGCAGAAACACCCACCTCTCACACATTGTACACAGCATGCAGTGAAGTACAAAATGCCCTAAGTAGAGACATGCTGTACTTCTACTGTCTAAATTTTCTGTTCCTTTAAAATCAAGTACTCACATCCCAGCCTGCAGAGGTAAAGCCTGACCCCTCTTCCATTCTGCCACTCTGAGGATAGTGTCAGGGTTCGAGACTAGGAAGTTCAAAACAAATATGTACAGTTTATCATGTAACCTTTGGGAAATGTTAAAATGCCTTGAGCTTGGATGAGACATAATCTATACTATGTTTCTAGTTGTTGAAGACATGATAAATTTAGATTTAAATGCTCATCCACTAAAGAATATTTTGTATATATACAATATATATTCAGAAAAAAATAGTGTGAGTGTATGTGTACATGTGCACATGTGTGTTTACTCTGATTTGGTTAGTATGGTGGGTACAGTTTTATATAAAACAGATGCAGTCTATTCTCCAACATGATAGTTGTAAATTTTACTATTAAAAATCCATTATAAAATACTTAGCTAGGGCTGGGAAGGTGGTTCAGTGATAGAGTGCTTGCCTTGCATGCATGAGGCCCTGGGTTCAATTCCTAAAGCCAGAAGTGTCACTGTGGCTCAAAGTGGTAGAGCGCTAGCCTTGAACTGAAGAGCTGAGGGACAGCGATCAGGCCCAGAGTTCAGGCCCCATGCCCAACAAGGGGAAAAAAAAAAAAAAACCACTTAGCTCTTGAGAAGAGTGTTTTGCAGCTAAAGTTCTTTGTACACACATTCTTATTACCTTTATTTTCCTTTGTTAAGATACACCTTGAGCCATGCATTGTTTGCTTACATCTGTAATCCTAGCTACTCAAGAGGCTGAGATCTGAGGATCACAGTTCAAAGCCAACCTAGGCAGGAAAGTCCATGTGACTTTTATGTCTAGTTGAGCACTAAAAAATGTTAGAAGTAGGGCTGGATTGTAGCTCAGTGGCAAAGTGATTGCCTAGCAGTACCAAAAAAGGACAAGACAAAAAGAAAAAAAAAACATAAGTGGAGCTGTGGCAAAATCTCAGAGGCAAGAGCCCAGGCTCAGAGTTCAAGCCCCAAGACCAGGACACACACAAAAAAAGATGGGCCTTGATTGTTTTGTGCTGAGCATTTTTAGAGAGAAAAATGTATTTGTAGCACACAGTTAGCTCCCATAGTATACATAAAAGAACTTCAGAATTGAAGCCCTAGCCTTTCAGACAAGCAGCTGTGGACCCCAGTATTAAAAAACAATAGCTTGTTTTCTAGTTTGTTATGTATTGTTTAAGACATAACTTATAAGAGTACCTTTAATTAATTTTGTGTTCTTAGCCAATTGCACAGAATTGCAACTGCTTTATATACAGAAAAAAGTGGTAGAAAATAGACTAAAAAGAAGCAAGTGTAATATTAGCTCTAGATTATGAACTTATTTGGGATTTTTATTATTAGGAAAAATGAAAGCCTTATAGAATAAGAAGAAAGAAGGAAAGATTATCTACATAGATTTTTATCACGTCAGATGAGCAGAAGAGGTCTCTCTCTGCATCCGTGGCCTCCCTCACAACCCAGTTCAGAGCATCAGAACAGTACACACAGAGTCGACTGCTGGTACCAGTCATGAATTGTATATAGTCTCACAAAATGCCATAGAACACTGAAAGCCATGTCTTCATATTCCCTTTTACTTTTGCCAATACCAGGGCTTAACCTCAAGGCCTCAGTTTTGCTAAGTTTTGCTTGCTCATCTGGTACTCTACCACTTGAGCCACACCTCCAGCTCTGCTTTTTGATGGAGATGGAGTTTTGAGATTTTTCTGCCTGGGTTGGCTTCCAATCTCAGTCATCCAGGTCTCAGCATGACTCTGATCCTATTGTCTGCCTCCTGGAGTACTGTCCTGTTCCCTGCTCTTTTCAAGTCCTTTGCCTCCAGGCACTTGACTAATTATTGATGCAGACAGGTGACCAACAGTGCTTCAGATCTAGCTCCCTACCACTTCATATATTCCCAGAATCCATGACTGCCCAGAACATGTTCCAGCCAAACCGAACCCCATCTACCTGATGAGTCCCTTTCTCTGGGATAGTCCTTCCCTCCATCCTTCTTTCTCACTTGTACTCTGCCTTGTATTTAAGTAGATTTGTGATGCCCTTCTGTTTTGACAGGTTCCAACCTCTTTAGTTTTAGAAACTAAACTTGTTTTATATCTACTTCCCTGTGTCAAACCAAGGGCTTTTCATATAGCAGGTGCTGAACAAGCAGATATTGAATTAAATCAGTACCTCCAAGGAACACTTTGAGAAACCCAATTAGAGGAAACTGTTCTAAACCTCAGCCTAATCATGGTAAATTTCCTGTAGGTTTCCTTTAAATCAGTAGAATCTTTTTTGTTTTGTTCTGATGTGTTTTTTTTAGAATGCTTATAGGATTTTGGACAAGTAATTTTCCCACCCACCCTCTATATTGTTAGAATCATATTTAGAACAAAGGATTATCTTAAGTATGAAATGTTACCAACATTGTTTTAGACTTTGTAGACATTTTAAAATATATTTTCCCTCATTCTTTCACTAATAAACTTTGCTTTTTGAATAGTCATAGATTTACAGAAAAATTAAAGCAATAATACAAGAAGTCATCTATTATTCCCACCTCCTCCTCTCCCTATTATTAGCATCGTACATTAGTATGGCACATGTAACTAATGAGCCAATACTAATACATTATTACTGTGATTAGCAACTACAAGGCATATTCTTAGTTCTGACCTAGTGTCCTTTATCCTGTCCAAAATCCAACGCAAGCTACTATGTTGCCTTTAGTGTAATGTCTCCCTATATTCTTCTCACCCACAACAAATACCACTCACTCACTCAGAAAGGTGATGATCTCAGGTACTAACCAGGTAGAAATCATCAACAGGATTTTGAATAAATAGGTTATATATTTATTGAGTATTACTCTGTAATGGGTCATAATTATATAAAGGTCATAGATAAGGGCATGCCAAAAGGTTATACAGAGTAAAGCAGAATCCTGGGTACCATTTACATTTAGGAAGAATCCAAGATAGAGAAGAAAAGGAAAACCACAAAAAGGTCATCTTACAAAGACCAGAAGAGTAAGAAAGAAGAGTCCTGACCCAATGAAGACTCTTCCTCTGTGATTTAAGACATGTTCTATAGCCTTGAAACACTAAAGGCTGAACTTTACCTAAGACTACATATCACAGACACATGAACTTTTGTTTTGTTATGTTTTGTCAGTCATGGTATTTGAACTCAGGCCTGGGCACTGTTCTTGGGCTTTTATGCTCAAGGCTAGCACTCCACCACTTAAGCCACAGTTCTACTTCTGGTTTTTGTTTTTTGTTGTTGTTTTTTTGTTGTTGCTTTTTGGTGGCTCATTAGAGATAAAAGTCTCTTGGACTTTCCTGCCCAGGCTGACTCTGAATATCAATCCTCAGATCTTCAGCTTCCTGCATAGTTAGGATTATAGGCATGAGCCACTAGCTCCCCATGACATGTAATTTTAAACATGCAAGAATTTGTGAGAATTTTCCATAATCAGGATAGAATAAATAAGTATGTAGAAATGATTCTTAAGAAACCAATCTTCCACAGCAGGATATCTTCACCTTATCTAAGAGAAATTACCATTTTAGAAGGAAATTGAATAAAGAAGAAATATAGATAACTATTCTATCTATAAGGAGTATTGGTAATCGAAATAAGATAGAACCCAAGCCAGTCAAACCTGCTCACCATAAAAATTTATCATAGATGAAATGGGTCTAATTCATAAAATTAGAAGTATAAAAATTGACTGGGAATATATTCTCACTTTAAAACATTCAACAAAGGTTGAAACAAACAATGGCTAATGCTATACACGGTAAACCTGCTACTAATAAATGACACACAACTCAGACCTGTTTAGCAAAATGTAAACTTTTAGAACTGATTCGGGAAAGATATACTTGGTAGAGTAATAACCACAGATGACTTTGAAAGAACATATGGACCAAAAAATGGGAGAGGATATAGCTACAAATTTGCATGGAAGAGGACACCTATCTGTGATAACTTTAGTAAGAAAGAAAATGCAAAAATTGGGGAGGAACTTAACTGAAATATGTAGGAAATTGAGAGATTTTCTAGCCTAAATTAGCTCTAAGATAAACATACTGTTTGTGAATTTCATCTGTTTTCACATTTTCCTGTCAGGATTTTAAAGAAAAAAGAGCCAAACTATTCCATAACCTTTAGACTTCATAGGACATCTAAAGTAGTAGAAGTCCTGACTGTAAAATGTCATCCTAGACATGTTCCCAACTCAACCTGAGTCCCTGACAGTGGCAAAGAATGCCTGATTGATGGAGAGGGAAAGAGACCCCATTCCTGGAAGGGCCTTCATACTTCATTTACTAATTCATTAGCTTTGCATCATCTTGTCTCAAACAAGAAATTAAGGCACCTAAAGATAAAAGTGAACAACAAAAACAAAAACATGTTCTAAGAACAACTGCTTTTCCCCCCATGTCTCTGGAACTTACTAATAACTCCTTTCGGGGATTGACATACAGAGACCATTAAAACACTTCTTTGGGTGACATGATCAAGATGTACTGTACTTATATATTGATAGGTTGAGGGGCTGGGAAGGTGGCTCAATGGTAGAGCGCTTGCCTTGCATGCCTGAGGCCCTGGGTTCGATTCCTCAGCACCAGGTAAGCAAAAAGAAAAAAGCCGGAAGTGGCGCTGTAGCTCAAGTGGTAGAGCGCTAGCCTTGAGCTGAAGAGCTGAGGGACAGCGCCCAGGCCCAGAGTTCAGGCCCCACGACCAGACCCCAAAAAAAAAAAAAAAAGAATCTACAGAAATGTAACCCCAGGCCAGGCACAGTCAACTCAATATGGAATGTCTTCCAAACCATTGAAGTATACACTTAAAAACAAAAACATGTTTTAAGAACAACTGCTTTTTCCCCCATGTCTCTGGAACTTACTAATAACTCCTTTCGGGGATTGACATATAGAGACCATTAAAACACTTCTTTGGGTGACATGATCAAGATGTATTGTACTTATATATTGATAGGTTGAGACATGTGCTAGTGACTCAGTGGCTGAGATCTGGGGATTAAGGTTCAAAGCCAGCCAGAGCAGGAAAGTCTTTGAGAGGCTTATCTCCCATTAATCGCAAAAACAAACAAAACACTGGGAAGCTGAGCTGTGGCTCAAGTGGTAGAGCACTAGCCTCAAACTGAAAACACTCAAGAATGCTCAGATAGCACTGGGGAGGGCGGGGCAGAAAATGGTGGAGGAGGAAGAAAACAAAACTGATAGGTTGAATGAAACCCCTTTGCACAACTTCTTAAAGACAATTTAAAAGAATAGAAAATACTGTTAAATTTCTTCCCAAACACACTAGTTCTAGGCCATATTTAAACTCCTTCCATACATTGCTGTAGTTATTTTGAAGTAAATGTCTAGCTATACATTTTCTTGCCTTCCTTTTTGGACGAGAATTGTTGATATGTGTTTGCATCCATCTGGCATGCTTCTTGATGGAAGGACTTGGATGGGATCCAAGAAGCCAAAAATACCTTTAAAATATATAAAAACAATTTGAAAATTTCTGACGTTCCAAGGAAGCGGCTGGAGTGGTCAGTCACCCCTGTGCTTTCTACTACAGGACAGAAAGGAAATTCAGTCTGTATTCTCAGGAAGCTGTGTCAATAACCTGTTTTCTTTTCCCACTGTATCTTAAGTACAATAGCAAGAAAAAAAATGAAACAGACACAGCAGCAGCACCTTGTGGGGTGAATACAGGGGTTTGTTTTCCTAATTCCAAGTCTTGTTCATGGTACTCCAATGAACCAGCATGTTCCTAATTGGTAATCTTTAAATAGCACGAAGCTCATTTAACTACTGATTACTTTCTATGTCCCTACTATGTGCCAGACTCTCTGCTGGGTGCTGGTTATATATTGATGAGTAGCGATAAGCATCTTACCCCTCCCCCAAACATCTGTTCTAATGATAGAGGAGAAAATTGGAAAAGAAGTTTAATGACAACTATTGAAGAAAAGGTAGAGAGAAAAAAAAAGAAAGCCTGGTAGGATGAGAAATAGAAAGTGAGAGACAGCTTCTCAGAGCAAGTATTTTATATTAAATTAGATGACGAGAAGAAGCAAGCAAGAGTCAGGGTGGGAGAGTGTTCCAGGCAGAGGAAAGAGGGATCATAAGAGCAGGTCAGGTGGGTGCTCATCAAGGAAGGAGGTGGGGTGGGGATAGGGGGAGGTCACATAGAATCTGGGAAACCTTTGTGCTGACTTCAGCATGTTTCTTCATAGAAAACAAGAAGTTCATTCCTACTGGCCACTGGGCCAAGAATATATTGGAAAAGAATCTACAGAAATGTAACCCCAGTCCAGCCACAGTCAACTCAATATGGAATGTCTTCCAAACCATTGAAGTATACACTTAAAAACAGATGATAAAAAGACAGCTTTTACCACACCAAAATAACTGATATGGGCAGGAATTAGTGTTCCTTAAATCCAGCTTGCCATTGATACTATTCCTTCCTACCTTAGACCAACAGGAGCTCCAGGGAGCAATGAGCAGTACAGTGTGGGCATGGTGGGGACCCACGGGCTGGAGACCTCTCACACGGACACTTTCAGCAGCAGTCTTTCACGAGAAGGAACCTTGATGATTAGAGAGGTAAGCTGCTGTAACAACTGGGAAGAGGACAAGCATTCTTTTTTTCTTTCATTTTGCCGGTTATGGGGCTTGCACTCTGGGCCTGGGCGCTGTCCCTCAGATCTTCAGCTCAAGGCTAGCACTCTACCACTTGAGCCACAGGTGCCACTTCTGGTCTTCTGGTGGTTCATTGGACATAAGAGTCTCATGGACTTTCCTGCCTGGGCTGGCTTTGAACCATGATCCTCCGATCTCAGATCTCATCCTCCTTAGTAACTAGGATTACAGGCATGAGCCACCGGTGCCCGGCTCAAGGTGACATGCATTTCTTAAGTGTTTTTTCTACTAGTGCTTTCTCAAGGAATGCTGACAGCATCTATTTTTAAGCATGGAGATGGGGGGGCCTGGGTAGGAAACCTGGCATCTAAATGGTTGAGCGATTTTAATTGTCTGCTGCTTTCTTTTCTGCATCTTTCTAAGCTTTTGCAATGTGACTTAATTACATTAGTCCAAAATTTTTAGTAGGAGCTATGCAAATTGGAATCTAAAATTTTAGCCTGAGGATATAGAACTGGCAAACCCAGATGTTCCCTATAATAGGAAAGCAGAAAGGAATGATCTGAGTAGGACCAGTGGTTTTGTTAGCCTCCTCTTTCAGTGGTTTATCCTTGTGAATTCCATTGGAGAAAATGCTCAGTAGTTCTAAGAATTCATTAAATTAACACTTGAAAAAGAAACCGAAGTTATTTTGTGCCGCGGACCGGGTTCTGTCGGGACGACGGAGGATACCTAGGGGAGGAACCTGGAATAGGATGGGGAGATGGCAAACAGACAACTCACACACATTAGGAGTGGATGCTGAGTGCTGAGCGCTGAGTGCGATTTAATGCAGAGAATAGCAAACTTTTATAACAAAAGTCTCCATAAGAAAGGGCAAAAGGTTACACAATCTTGCTGCAAGGCTTCGTTCTTGGATGGTCACCAGCTGGTCGCCTGAAAGGGCAAAAGTTTACACAATCTTGCTGCAGGGCTTCATTCTTGGGTGGTCAACAGCTGGTAGCCTGAAAGGCACTTGTTTCCAGCTTATCTCTAAGAAATATAATGGGTTTCGACGTTTGTCACCATTTAACCATTATCTTATTTTTATAGAGGCCTTAATTGTCCCATAGGATTTTTTCCTTCCTGTTCCTTCTTTAATAATAAGCACCAAGGAGACTTAGATCTAGCAAGTCTCTTAGTAAATGAGAGAGTAGTAGGAAGTTTTTTCTCCTAAGTAGTTATCTCAGTAATTGCCATACATTCCTTCTGTTCTAGTTGCCCTACAGCTTCATGTAAGTTTCTTACAAACAATTCCTTCTGCTGAAGTGACTTTGTGAAAACCCCCAATACTTTTTTCCTTAGGGGGGTTTTCGGGTTGGCCTTTACTTCGGTTGGTTTGTCATATTGGAGTCGTCAACACTCTTCAGAAAGAGCTTTGTATAGGGAAACGTTGACAATGAGCAAGTACAAAGAGCAGTAGAAACAGTAAAAGATTAATAGGCACTCTTATGAGGAAAAGATAGGCAGAAACACATCTTTTCCAGGGGTTTTGCCAGCCTTTTCCCAGGAGTAGGCCTCTTAGAAGCCCTATTCTCCGAGGTAGACTTCGGTGAAGTCCCAAAACTCAGAGATAGGTCTCTGAAGCCCCTATCATGGTCTGATAGATGGTTTCCCATGCTAAGCAGACTCCACTGGGGTTGGCGTGGCAATTTTGGTTGACAAAGAAACATGCAGGTTTACTGGAAAGTGCACAGTCGCATTTTGGGTAATTGTTTAAGTCTAGGAATATTGTTACATGTGGTAGGAGGCATTGTTCCCTTTAACCTGTCCTTCCTGCATGCAGAACTCCCTTTTGTACCAACCAGAAGGACCCCAATGGGAATCTATTCTCATTTCATTATCACCTTGCAAGTTTGAAAGCTGGTTCTTTATTTGAAAGGAAAATGACTAGTAACTTTATGAAAATGTTATCTGACCTCTCCTTGCATCTGTTTTGTCATCTGTAAACTTTCACAGATAATAGCACGTAACTTCTAAGATGGCTGAGAATATTAAATGAGTTACTTCACAGTTTCAAGTATTGCATACATAATGACTATTTTATTTTCACTCACTCTATAAATTGAATTCTCCTTTGACCTATTATCACAGAACACTCTCCCCTCTGAAACTCAAACATGTCATCTGCAATTCTCACAATTCTACCAGGATAGAGTTGAGAAACCCCAACAGCCTACTTTGCACTCCAAAAAGGCACGGGGCATTTCATATTCATTAGGAAGAAAGGAACTGAAGTTTTGAGATGAATAATGCCTTTGAAGTAATCATTGGCAACGGGGTTATCACTAGAAGACTAGTTCACAAAGCAACTTGCTAGAATTTCATTTTACAGCCTTGTGGAATCTTTCAAGTAAGCTTTAAAGAATCCTTTCACATATGTCTAGAATGAAAAATGGACTTGGCTGCTGGAGTTGACATTGTAGCCTGCTGGTGTATAAATCTCCCAGTGTGGTGAATGGATCATTTCATAGCTTTAGTGACTACAGCTTGCTACTTGAGGAAACTTGAGAAAGGATGTTCTAGAGTGAGGTCTTTAACGCTATATAAAATGGCTGTAATCTCTAATGTGGTTTAAAATTTGCCTGAGTCTTTACGATGAGACAGTACCTCCAAGTAGGCATTTAGAGCCATACTTTTAGTGCTGCCAGTCACATCCAGATGATTCTGCATTATTCAAAACCCTGCAGTATTCTACAATGACAACCAATCACTTTAAAATTACATCTACCAGTGTCTTACATGAGTTTGGCCTACTGAGAGACCCTCAGATCATTTCATTCTCTCAATTTACATATTCTGTCTCTTCTTCCTCTTTCACAAGATATTCACTACATTCTAGTTCAACTGCTAGCAGAAACTGACCTCGGTTAGAAATCTGATCTCACGTGACTCAGGTACCCACTCCAGGTCCAATCACTTGTGGCCAGGAGTACAACACTTCAGTACTACAGTTCAGTGCAGAATATAAGGGCTCTTCCTCCAGACAATCCAGGTTTGAACCCTGGCCTTACCAAATAGAACACTTGTTACTGGGGACTAGTTTTTAATTTCTTGTGGTGCAGTTTTTCCATCTGTACAATGGAGATAATGAAGTTTTGTGAGGATTCAGTGGAATATAGTACACAAAGTATTAGTGCAGTACCTTGTATATGCGATACCTTGTAATGACCTCTAGAGAAATTCAGTATTTCTGAATGGAGGGGAGAGGGAGGGATGGATTAAGAGAGAGGCAATTGTGAAAGCTAAGAAGTCTAAAGAGGGGCTGGGATGTAGCTCAGTGGCAAAGCACTTGCCTAGCAAATGCGACATCCTGGGTTTGTACCCAGTACCAAAAAAAGAAAAGACAAAAATGAAAACAAACAAACAAAAGAAGTCCAGTGATTTGTCTTCTGCAAGCTGGCAACCCAGGACAGCTGGTGCTATAAACCCCAGGGCAAGGGTAGATGAAGACTAAGTGTCCCAATGCAAACTACAGACAACAACAACAAAGCCAACATATTCAGGAGAAGAACACAAAGGTACAATGCTTATGTGCCTCTGATCATATAAAATACTATTGTAATAAAGCCCAGAAATGGAAACAAGAAGTTGTTTCTTTGTTAAAAACAGTAACAGCTGAGTGCAGGTGGCTCATGACTGTAATCCTAGCAACTCAGGAGGCTGAGATCTGAGGATCGCGTTTCAAACCCAGCCCAGGCAAGAAAGTGCTCATGATACTCTCATCTCCAATTAATCACAGAAAAAGCCAGAAGTGGCACTGTGACTCAAGTGGCAGAGCACTAGCCTTAAGCAAAAGGAGCTCAGGGACAGTGTCCAGGCCCAGAGTTCAAGCCCCAGGATTGGAAAGAATAAAAACAAAACAAAACAAAAACATGATTGAGCGATTGGATACCCACATTAAATGTAAACATTATTTCTGGTGTGCCTTTCAGAGTATTTCTAGTGATCAGATCAATATCTAATTGGTGGATCAGTAAAGCACATAATCATTCTTAAAATATACAGAACATCTAAGTGTCATACGTAGGGAAATGGTAAAGGCACAAACACCAGAGGTATTGTTGGGGCTCTCTAGATGCAGTCCTGCAGGGCAGGGCTGTTGTTCATGTTTGTTCATGTTTGTGTTCCCAATAGAGTGCTTGGGCACACAATATTTGCTTAATATGAAAGTGCTGGTTGAATGAATCAAGTGGTCATGACTCAGAAGCAGGCAGATTCAAGGGTCACTGCTTCAGGTTTCTCCCTGTCTGGGCAACTTCCCCTGTTAGCCATTGCTTTTGTTCATCAATGTGCCTAAATCAGATTTGTTTTTGATTTTTTGGCTTGGGAAAGAATACTATTGATACAAGAAGCTAAAACCTTCTCAAACAATAAGATATGATTTACACTATTGGAAAGTTGGGGAAAATGTTAAAAAGCTTTTTTGTGTTTGAAGGAAGGAAAATGTGCCCAGTACACATAAAAGCAGAGCCAAAATAGGATTAAATTCCCAAAATACCATGTAGAAGATGAAATTTCAGCTGTATACTGGTACACACTCCAGATGAACATTGTGATCAGATAAATCCAGAGAAGGCCTGATTTAGTCTAGACCCAGGTTGCTAAAAAGCAGGACACTACACTTCAATTGTTTCTCAAGCTGCCTCTTAATATCAACTGAAATTCAGATGCCTAGGAGCCTGGAGAGAGAGAGAGAGAATAAACTATTACTTAGAGCCTAGGGATCCCTAGCTGTGGCCCCACTGAAGCGAGCCCTGAATTCCTAAGCAAACTTGGGTTCTGACCCTAGCTCTCTGGTTGACTCCCCTGGAGCACTGACCTCTGCTGGAGCACTGGGAGGGAGAGAGGGAGGGGAGTGGGAGGGGAGGGGAAGACAGGAGAGAAGAGAGGAGAGGAGAAGAAGGGAAAGAGGGAGAGAGGGAGAGAGGAAGGGGAGAGAAGGAGAGGCCTGTTTCCTGTTATTTACAGACAACTGTAAGGCCAAAATAGGCTCTGGAAGAAAGAAGCTAGGCCAAAGAGATGGTCAAGAAATTAAAGAAATGGCCTGAACCCTTGTGTATCAGCTCCAAAGAGGGTAGTGAGTGTCTGCCTAGCGTCAAGCTGCTCTTGTTTAGCACAATGTTTCACCCTAATAGAAACTCAAAAACTCTGAGACAAGTAAAGAGAAAGGGATACCAAAGAAAAGAGAACAAAATAGAATAGAAATAGTTCTAATTTAGACATTTCTCAAATGAAAACCTACAAATAGCCACCAGGCATATGAAAGAAATGCTCAACATCTTTAATCACCAGGGAAATGCAAATCCAAATCACCTCACTTCAGGTAAGAGTTTGTTTTTTGGTGCCAGTCCTGGGGCTTGAACTTAGGGCCTAGGCCCTGTTCCTGAGCTTTTTTTTTTTTTTGCTTCAGGCTAACATACCACCACTTGAGCCACAGCTTCACTTCTAGTTTTTTGGACATAAGAGTCTTACAGACTCTCCTGCCTGGGCTGACTTCAAAACCATGATCTCAGACTTTTGAGTAGGGAGGATTATAGTGTGAACCACCAGTACCCAACAGCAGTTGTTATTATAAAAAAAGAGATAGTGCTGGTAAGGATGTGAAGAAATGTGAGGATTAGAGGCATGAGCCATCAGCACCCAGCTCACCTGTACATTCTTTGCCACAGTATTCAGAGAAGCAACTTATATGAGTAATATCAGTAATATGATATATATATATAACTTATATGAGTGGATAAAGAAAATGTGGTATATATACACACTTGAATACTACTGAGAACTAAAAGAATTAAACCCTATTTCTTGCAACATGAATGGAACCAGAGATCATTCTGTAGGGTAAAATAAGTCAGACCTGAATAGACAAGTCCTTCATGATCACATTCTTATGTGGAATCTAAAATTTCATCTCATAGAAGAGTAAAATGGTGGTTAGAAGAACCTGGGAGTGGGGTGGAAGGGGCAATGGAGATAGTCACTGAACACTTGGTTACAGTTAGATGGGAGCCAAGAAGGAAATGACAGACACTAGTTACTCCTACAATGTGGATACTACCCTTTGAGGCTCAGAGTTGTCTTTTAAATTTGCCTTACTATTTTGGGAACAGGATGCTCTCCACAGTGGTGTTTTCCAAACATAATAAGTCATGTAACCCTATCAGTAAATGTTTTAGAGAAAACACATACAACATATCCAGTGTAGTCCTACCATATAAGCATATACATTATAGAATACTCAAACACCACTGGTTCATGCCTATAATCCTAGCAACTCAGGAGGCTGAGATCTGAGGACCGCAGTTCAAATCTAGCCTGGGAAGGAATGAAACTCTTATCTCTAGTTAACCACCAAAAAGCCAGAAATAGAGCTGGTTCAGGTGGTAGAATGCTAATCTTGGGCTTAAAAAGCTCAGAGACACATATTATTCACAAAGTTTATAGATCAAGATGACAGTTTGCCTCAGGAAGGTTAGAATGTGTTTGTGACTAAGTATCACTATCTGACAATACTGTGAAATTTAGGTAATCAATCACAATAAAAAAAATTTTTTTTAATCCCAGAGACAGTGTCCAGACCCTGAGTTCATGCCCCAGGACAGGCTATCAGCAATATTTCAAATGCTTCATTAGCCATGATGACTTCATTTTTTACTGCCTACATCACAAAGCATTATGGTTACTTACTAGGACATTGAACATTAATGACAGTGGTCGTCTAGGTCAAACTTTTTGGAACTTCTAGAAGAGCTGATTAATCATTAGTTAATCATTGTTTTGACCTTGTAGAAGATAAAGAGCCCTGTGATTTTGATATTATTTCTGCATTTTATTGGACTATAATTGTGGATTATTAGTATTTCTTCATCCCAGTGCTCTTTTCAGTATTATTTATTTATTTATTTATTTTTGTTGGTTGTGGGGCCTGAACTCTGTGCCTAGGCACGCTGTCCCTCAGTTCAAGGCTAGCGCTCTACCATTTAAGCCACAATGCCACTTCCAGTTTCCTGGTGGTGTATTGGAGATAAGAGCCTCATGCACTTTCCAGCCTGGGCTGGCTTCAAAGGATGATCCGCAGATCTCAGCCCTGAGTAACTGGATTACAGGATTGAGCCACCGGTGCCTGGCTTGCTTAATGTGTTTATTTCTTAGGTAGAATAGAAATTTGAGTGTTATCTTCCTACACACTAGTGAGTCAGCTTGAAGTCCCTGGCACCTACACTGTGTAAGGGGCAGGTACTGTTCTGTGACCTTTTTTTCCCTCACTCAAGGTCTCTGTGTGTTATGTCCTTCAGACAGCTGGAGAGAAGAAGCGATCTGGCCATAGTGACAGCAATGGCTTTGCTGGCCACATCAACCTCCCAGACCTGGTACAACAGAGCCATTCCCCAGCTGGTACACCAACAGAGGGCCTGGGGCGTGTTTCCTCCCATTCCCAGGAAATGGACTCGGGGACCGAGGTAGGTGCTGGGCTATAGTCACAACAGTTCTGTTTTCCTTCATGGGATCTCAACCCTACTGCGTCCAAGAGAAGGCTTCCTCCAACTCCTGATGTGTGTTTGGTTGGTTTCCATGTACAGTTGCTTATGAAAATATTCAAATAGAAAAATCATACATACAAAGCAGTGAAAAGTTCTCAGATATCATCTGTGCCAATATGAGTTCTGAAGCTCAGATATGTTAAGTAACTTGGCTAAAGCTAAAGTTTGGGACAGAGACTGGACCAGAACGTGGGCTTACTGTGTCAAAGTCCAGTGACAGAAACTGTAGCTTGTGGGGCTGAGAAGGTGGCTCAGTGGTAGAGTGCTTGCCTTGCATGCCTGAGGCCCTGGGTTTGATTCCTCAGCACCACATAAGCAAAAAGAAAAAAGCCGGAAGTGGCACTGTGGCTCAAGTGGTAGAGTGCTAGCCTTGAGCTGAAGAGCTGAGGGACGGCACCCAGGCCCAGAGTTCAGGCCCCACGACCGGACCCCCAAAAAAAGAAAAGAAAAGAAAAGAAACTGTAGCTTGTTAAGATTTCCAGGCCTACCAGTTGAGATTAATAATCAAAACTGAGTAAGACTTAATTGATAGGTTCTTCCTCCAAATTGCACAAAAATGGTCCCAGGAAAGAAACAGAATGAACATAATCAGGCAAAGCTAATGGATGCCATTGACTAAATGAATTCAAAGACATGGTTGTATTTAGTGATTGGTCCCATGAATCACACATTAGACCCTAAATGTTTTTATAAATCATGTGCACGGTTGCTTTCATACTGAATCTTCCTGATGCACCATTTGGACTCTACAGTTATATAATAAATGAGTTTTGGACACCTCCCCAAAAAACATTCAGGCCTATTATAAACTACAGCAGACTATGGTAGCTTTGTGCGGCATGGACAGACATTTTCTGCCTACATACCTCCTTCAGTACCAAGGAGGCTCTCCCAAGATGGAGCCCTGATTCAAATTCTGCTGCTGCCCCAGCTATAAGTGGGAATATGAGTATCAGTTCCACTTTCCTTATAGACTTCTAAACATCAAAGGAGAGAATACAAGTGAAATGCTGTTTTGGGGAGGCAATCTTACAGAAAAGGAGGGTTTTTTTTGTTTTTGTTTTACTATTTCTAAGGCTGGAGGGAAAATCTTTTTTTTTTTAATTTTTTTATTATGAAAATACCATAGAGGAGTTACAATTACATGGGCAAGATAATGAATACATTTCTTATCAAATTGTTGCCTCCTCCTTTGTTTCTCCTTCCTATCCCTTCCCATATCCCACGCCCCCCAACATCCCTCCCTTTCCCCTCCCCAAAGTTGTAAAGTTGTAAAGTTTGTTTTTCTACATAACAACTTGTACATCTCATTGTTGCAATGGGTCCACCTGTATCCCTAAACAATTTTTTTCCCTTCCCCTCCACAAATTATACCAACATCAAATACAGTGAAATCAGGGGTTGTATCGTGGGGGAGGGACATACAAAGCAACAAAGAAATCATCTTATATTGTTAGAAACAATCACATGAAAGTAAAAAATTTAAATACTTATATTGGGGTTCATTTCATCTAACATCAACATATCTGACTTTTACTGCTTGTCTCAGACATATTACTAGTTATTACAAATAAGGGAAAGCATGGGGCCTATGTTTCTTTGGGCCTGGCTTACTTTACTTAGTATAATTTTTTCCAAGTCTTTCCATTTCCTAACAAATGGGGAAATGTCATTCTTTCTGATGGAGGCATAGAATTCCATTGTGTATATATACCA
>NW_012267246.1:10964812-10969018 GCF_000151885.1 Dipodomys ordii | reverse complement strand
AAAGTATTGTTAGCATCAACTGTTCCTGCATTTTTTAATCTTCTCTTCTTAATCTTGCTTATTGATTAGTATGGCTTGGGCAGCAGCACCAAAGCCTCCTTCACCCCCTTTGTGGACCCCAGAGTATACCAGACATCTCCCACTGATGAGGATGAAGAGGATGAAGAATCATCAGCTGCAGGTAAGCTAGAAGGCCCAAATGCTACAGAAACATATTTCCTTTTGGTAAAGCCTGATCAAGAACTTCATCATTAATTCAATAGTTAAGCCATTTAATGAGTAGGTCCTGACTTTATTATTTTTGTGGGATTCCTAAAACAAATTTCTCCCTTTTCCTTACTTTTCCCCATCTTTTCTGTTTTGCTTCTGGTAGGAACCCAGAAGTATCCAGGGGCACTAGGAAAAGCTGTTCCTCAACGATCTCCGAACTTACCACATATTTCCCAAAAACAATTTCTGGGTACAGTGCTATTGTGCACGTAATAGACACTAAAATGCGTGTTAAGTTGTGTTGAACTCTACCTGTGTAGTTCCCACCACAAAAAGTCTGGCTGATTTAGAATAGTGTTGCTTTCTGGCCTTCTGCAACTCACTAATCATTAAGGTCAGCTTAGGCCAACTTTTCAACTGATAATGTTCTATTTCAAAGAGGAAGTCTTTCCTGTATCTATTTGCAGGAGGTAGAGATGACCTATATGATCTCGTGAGATTAATATTAATTTTCTAAACCATCCAAGTACTGTCTATAGGTCTGTTTTGCTAATGAATAAAATACTACTGCTATGAATGACTTATACTTTATCCTACTAAAAAGACATAAAATAAGTACAGTTGTAGAGTTTCTGCACCTTTAATACACACTAAACAAAAAGAACTCATAGTGTTTTAATGACCCTTTTCCTTATCTCCCTTAGTTATCTTTTAGGATGCCATTGACTTCTCTGATTCTTTTTCTCAAAGCTCTGTTTACTAGCGAACTCCTTAGGCAAGAACAGGCCAAACTCAATGAAGCAAGGAAGATTTCAGTGGTAAACGTAAACCCAACCAACATTCGGCCTCATAGCGATACACCGGAAATCAGAAAATACAAGAAACGATTCAACTCAGAAATACTTTGTGCAGCTTTGTGGGGTATGTTAGTGCTTTATTTTCATTCATTAATTAACTCAATCAGGAAAAATCATGTGTATCTTAGTGTTAGAGACCTTGGTCTGTTTAACCTCAGAGAGATCAAAAGCAATTTTATATGTAAAAAGGCCTTATATACTAATTCCAAGGCTAACATGAATAGTGATAAGTTAAAGTCAACAACAGAACTAGCCACCACTTAATACACACACACTATGTGTCTAGCACTCACATCTGTCTCTGATCCTTACCATATCCTACAAGGAAAGTAATGGCATTACCTTTGTCTCACAGATACAGAACCAGCCTGCCATATTTTAGTGACTTCCCAAAGCCATATCATCAGCAATAAAGAAGAAAAACACTTGGCAGGAAAAAAAAAACAAATAATGAGGAATTCCTTTTAGTTCAAAACATCACTCCGTGGTTCTCATGAAAAAGATCTCCAGGATTTAGGTGATCTTAGACTCAGATGATACTCTATTAGAGTCCCAGGTCTATATTATTGGGGCAGATCAGATGTAGCCTGTCTGTAGCCATCTAAAATACTAGGCTTGCATTGAGGCACCATAATTGTAAAGAGTAAAAGCATTTGAGATGTCAGAGGGGAAGATCAAGATGATTTCCTGAGATGTGATGGTTCTCCCTCAGGGAGAAGGTATGGAAAATAAAATAGCCACAGTTAATATTGAAAAGGTTAGCATGTGGAGAAAAGAGCAAACATGCCATGTTGTCAGAAGATAAAGTACAAGTAAGATAACTGAGAGTTACCTGTTCATGCATCTCTTGATGTATGTACATTGCAATGGGTAGATTATGGCTATCCAGACAACCCTTTTTCCTAAGATTACTGCACTAGAATTAAGATACTTGAGAAGTTTCACAGTCAGTGTTTCTGTGACTCTTAGACCATTAACACCTTTTCCTTGAACTGGTTTAACATTTCCCTAACAGCACAACCATGAAGGTATGGGATATGAGAGAGTTGAATTTTAGTGTGAGAAGGAAGAAGGTCTTTTCTTCTGATAGAGTATAGAAATGGAAACACTATCACACATTGAATGCACAGGCTAATGTCCTAAGAAATCACTGCATGAATAGGTGTGGAGGGGTGGGGGTGTGAGCCTTGGGAAGGAGAGAAGGGAATATAAACAGTCAAGAAAGAAGTTAGGGACTGGGAAGGTAGCTCAGTGGTAGAGTGTTTGCCTTGCATGCATGAGGCCCTGGGTTCCATTCCTCAACACCACATAAGCAGAAAACGCTGGAGTGGCACTATGGCTCAAGTGATAGAGCTCTAGCCTTGAGCTGAAAAGCTGAGGGAGAGCACCCAGGTCCAGAGTTCAGGCCCCACAACCAACCAAAAAAAAAGAAAGAAGTTAGTTGTCGGGCACAGATGGCTCATACTGCTAGGATTACAGATCCTAGCTTCTCAGGAAAGAGACTGAAATCTGAAGATTTTGGTTTGAAAAAGGCAGCCCAGACAGGAAAGTCCATGAGACTCTTATCTTCAATTAACCAGCAAAAAGCTGGATGTGGAGCTGTGGCTCAAGTGGTAGAGTGCTAACCTTGAGCAAAAAAGCTCAGGGACAGTAACCAAGTACACAGAGGGAGAGAGAGAGGGACAACATAAGGGAAGGAGAGAGAAGGAAGGAAGAAAAGAAGGGATGGAAGAGAAGGAACAGTTTCAGAAAGATAATACTGGCAAATTGTGTTAACTTCACAGCTTTGCCTAAGGCTCCTCTTGGAAAGCACTGTGCTAGACAGTAAATGGCTGCTAACGCTTCATAAGAGAAAACTAATTCCATTAGAGTGACAGTGATTTAATTACTGCATCAGAGTTTCTACTTCTACACTCCCTACCATAGCACTACTCGCCCATTAGTTTGAATTCACAAAAAACAAGTTTATTAGGGCTTGTGGGGGCCCAAATACAAAAGGTTAAAGAAGTATAAAGACTACAAAGAGTACATCTTAATTTAAACCCTAAACTTGCAGGTGTAAACCTTCTGGTGGGAACTGAAAATGGCCTCATGCTTTTGGACCGAAGTGGGCAAGGCAAAGTCTATAACCTGATCAACCGGAGGCGATTTCAGCAGATGGATGTGCTTGAAGGACTAAATGTTCTTGTGACCATATCAGGTATGTTACTATATTGACCCTATTCTCCAGGTATTCAGAGGTAGGAAGGATCATCTTCTTTCTGAGGAAATGTAATCTTTGTCTTTCCTGGCTAATAGTAAATTATAGCTGTATAGCTAGATTTGATCATACACATTTGGAATTTGTGAGGGTGGGGCTCAGGTATTCACAATGTTTATAACATGGCTCTTTATGCAGCCTTAACTACACAGGCAACATGAGGCTTCTAGACTGAACCTTGAAGGAAGTTTAACTTTCCAGCTCTACTTCTATTTTAAGAAAATGTCTTCACTTGCCACTATAATTCTCTCTTTATTGTACCTTTCCAATAAATGAGTATTAATCAGACCCAAGTAAAGGTTAACTAAGTAAATTCTTACATTGTGATTTGAGTTTAATTCTGTGGGGTCTTTTGTTCTGGATAATTGCTTTCTTGATTACTATACTACCAAATCAAAATCGAAAACACACATCTGCCAGTCATCTACCCAAAGTGGAAATGCTACCAGAAAATTCATGTTCAGACTTCATTATATGGTTACTGACACATCCTAATTCTTAAGAGTCTGTTTTCCTCTTATCTCAAGGCACAGATGTGAAAAAGAAAAACTGAAAATAGAAGCAAAAGATCCTTGAATTGCCCTTGGATTCATACCAGTATAGAAAGGAGAAAGCAATGACTCTGCTGTTCCTCCTAGCTATCATGAGCATCACAACATGCTCTAGGCTTCAGTTACAAAAATGAATTATGGCACACCATTATTCCTATAGTTTTAAGTTCTGAATGAACTCTTCTGTTACACCAGTATGCAATGCTTTAAGTAGTTCTCTTCTTCAAGAAGGAAGGTGGCTCAGTGGTAGAGCGCTTGCCTTGCATGCCTGAGGCCCTGGGTTCGATTCCTCAGCACCACATAAGCAAAAAGAAAAAAGCCAGAAGTG